>NC_136068.1:1732175005-1732517505 GCF_964261635.1 Lissotriton helveticus | reverse complement strand
GGGAGCCAGTAAGGTCCCACACAAAGGGGCATATTATCAAGGGGCTTTATCTCCGCTTTTTTGACTTTAAAAGCCAAGAAAGCGTAGATAAAATTATCTCCCTATTACCAAGCTGTCGCTAACACCAGTTAGCGACAGCTAATAGGAGATAGTGACCATCTTGGGCCCCGCTTTGCATGTCAGTGATATTTATCACTAATGACATGCAAAGTGGGCGTGCCAAGATGTTAGCGACTGAAAACAGTCGCTAACATCGCTATCTCCTATTACCAACGTTTGGAGATATTTGCGCTAAGCGCGAATATCTCCAAAAGCTAACACTTGCCCAGGAGCAGTTCTTAGCCATGTTATCCAATGGGAGGTGGATAACATGGCTAAGAGCATTTGCTCGATAATGCATGAATATCGCTGACTTTTCAGCGATATTCATGCATTGCGGCCGTTTTTTATCGCATTTGCGATAAACCTTGCTAATAGCAAGGTTTATCTGCGATAAAAATCGCCGATTTGCGGCGATAATTTTTGTCTCTAAATAAGTTAGAGACAAAAATTATCTCTATTGGTTGGTAATACCTGGAACTCCAGAGCACTCAGAATGGGTCCAAATGTGGGACAGTCGTAAAACATGGGTAGGGAGAGGCATGGTGCAGGGCAGGGAGGTTTAACCTCATTGTTATGTTTCTCTTCACAGGTCCTTTTTGATGTACTACCTGCTGTAACTTTTTTTATGTACTTCTTTTGTTCTACTTGTACTGTACCCATGTTTAAACCTCTTACCATGTACCCTCCTTTGTACAGCGCTCTGATACCCTTGCTGGGTCATGCTCGCGCTTTATAAAACTTTTGAAATAAATAAATAAATAAATAATTACTACGAATACCCATGGATTTTATTATCCCACACAGACTCACCAGGTATGTCATGCTGCAGACTAATGTTAACCATTTAAGCTCTCTCGGCGAGCGGGAAATGCAAGCCAGAGAGTGGCGGACAGACACAAAGACGGATCTGGAAAGTGAGCTTGGAGAGGGTCGATAGAGTGGGGTAGCGGGGTACAAACAGTGGGCAGGGCAGAATGTGGGCATACGTGCAGGGCATGGTGCAATGTGGGAAAGGGGAAAGTTTAAAGAAGTGACAGGAAGTTGAGCAGGGAAGGATCTTGGAACTAAAGGTGAAGCCTGGAAGGGGGGACATCAAAGCAGTGCTGGGGCCAAGTGATTTAGCAGGGAAGAGCCAGTTCACAAGGGTCTTCCCCTGCCTCCCCTTCTCAGTTGTGCAATGAGGATGGAAAGGGACGAGATGCAGTGATCCACCATGACTGATCCTGAGTACATCAAACTTTGATTCCCTCTACCCGGCTCTACCGCATTTCAGAGAAACAAAAATGGAGAAGTCTGAGGCCCCATACTGGTCAAACCCCATTTTAGTGAATTTCGAAAATGAGTAAAGTCCTTTTTCTAAAAAAAGCGAGGAATTTCAATAAAAACTATGGAAAATGTACAAAGAGAAAATGATACAAAAACAGGTGAGGAAAAAAGTAGACAGAAGTAACAGAGAGGGGGTGGGGAGTGGTAATAGGGCATAGAGAGGAGTACTATGTTTAAAGGTAGAGTATAGGTAATAGAATATAGGTGACAGTAGAAACATAGGCAGGGGTAGAGGTACCTGAGTATAAAAGGGGTAAAGATACCAGGGTATAGGCAAGGGTACTGGTGATAGTGTATAGGTAGACACAAAAGTACTGCGGCATATGCAGGGTACGTGTAGTTTGTATAGTTTATAGTAGATAAGTCACACGTTGCAGTACTAGGGTATAGATAGTACTAGTACTAGAGTATATATAGGAATCTAGGTACTAGGATGTAGTGAAGAATAAACACAATAGGGTAGAGGCAGGTAGAGGAGCTAGGGTCTGTTGTGAGGTAACAGGGTTTATGCATGGGGAGGATTACTAAGGTAGTAGCAGGGGTAGACGTACTAGGGTAGAAGAAGTGGCACCAGGGTAAAGGAAGGAGTAGTGGTGTTATGATATATGTAGGGGTAAAGGGACTAGTGCATATGGTGTGGTAGGAGTACTAGAATACAGGCTGGGATAGAGATAGTAGGTTATAGGTAGGGTAGAGTTACTGGAGTAGAGATAGAGGTAGAGGTACTTGGGTCTAGGTGAATGTTCCAGATCGTAAGCAGGTATAGAGGCATGATGGTTTAAAGAGGGGTAGTGCTACTGGAGGATAGGTAGAAGTGGGGGTACTTGGGTGTAGTGAGAGGTACTGGAGTATAAGCAGGTTTAGAGGTGTGATGATGTAGGGAGGGGTAGAGCAACTGGAGGATAGGTAGAAGTGGGGGTACTTGAGTGTAGGGAGAGGTACTGGAGTGTAAGCAGGTTTAAAGGTGTGATGATGTAGGGAGGGGTAGAGCAACTGGAGGATAGGTAGAAGGAGAGGTACTTGTGTCTAGGTAGAGGTACTAAAGTGTAAGCAAGTACAGAGATAGGATGGTAGAAGTAGAGGTACTTGGGTCTAGGTAGAGGTACTAAAGTGTAAGCAAGTACAGAGATAGGATGGTAGAAGTAGAGGTACTTGGGTCTAGGTAGAGGTACTAAAGTGTAAGCAAGTACAGAGATAGGATGGTAGAAGTAGAGGTACTTGTGTCTAGGTAGAGGTACTAAAGTGTAAGCAAGTACAGAGATAGGATGGTAGAAGTAGAGGTACTTGTGTCTAGGTAGAGGTACTAAAGTGTAAGCAAGTACAGAGATAGGATGGTAGAAGTAGAGGTACTTGGGTCTAGGTAGAGGTACTAAAGTGTAAGCAAGTACAGAGATAGGATGGTAGAAGTAGAGGTACTTGTGTCTAGGTAGAGGTACTAAAGTGTAAGCAAGTACAGAGATAGGATGGTAGAAGTAGAGGTACTTGGGTCTAGGTAGAGGTACTAAAGTGTAAGCAAGTACAGAGATAGGATGGTAGAAGTAGAGGTACTTGTGTCTAGGTAGAGGTACTAAAGTGTAAGCAAGTACAGAGATAGGATGGTAGAAGTAGAGGTACGTGGGTCTAGGTAGAGGTACTAAAGTGTAAGCAAGTACAGAGATAGGATGGTAGAAGTAGAGGTACTTGGGTCTAGGCAGAGGTACTAGAGAGTAAGCAGGTATAGAGGTTAAGATGGTGTAGGAAGGGTTAAAGCTACTGGACAATAGGTAGAAGCAGAGGCACTTGTGATTAGGTGGAGGTACTGGAGGATGGTAGAAGCGGAGGTACTTAAGTGTTCGGTAGAGGTACTAGAGTGTAGGGGGGTGCTAGAGGTACAGGAGGATGGTAGAAGCAGAGGCACTTGTGATCAGCTGGAGGAACTGGAGTGTAAGCAGGTATAGAGGTACAATTTTGATTTGTAATAGAAAAGCTCAGAACCAATGACATGGGACTGGGAGAGACGTTTGCTCATGTTTACTCCTGCACAATGTTGCCCTGCACCTCTAAGGTTATATAAGGGTAAGTCAAGGGGTGCACTAGTAAACCCCCCTCAGTCTAGTAAGTGTCGGCGGTCCACTCTACTGGGTGAAAGGTCATGGGCGGTCAGTAAATACACGTGTTGGTACCAAAGTCCTGCCAGGACGCTGCGGCTCAGACTGGCTTGCTGTTGTTTCTTGCTCGGTGTCAGATGATGCATCAGACTGAGGCCAAGGGCTTGATTGCACCTATTGACTTTTAATAAAGGGTCTGCAGACTAAGGATTATCGATCACCCTGCCCAGGCTAAGGATTATCGATCACCAGACAGAAGACATCTCCAATCACACACACCCTCCCATGAGCCCGAGGGGATCCTGCCGGGACAGGACGTGACGGGTTGGTGTCATTAGAATAACCTGCTTTTCCAGGAATCAAGCAAGCATGGGGGCATCACTCAATGTGGCAATAGAGAGATAAAGCGTTAATGGATTTCTTTGAAAAGACAGCGGATCCATACCACTCTCCCCGAACACCTTGAAAAGGAGGTTTTCCGAGGTTATAGCCTAAAGCCACAGAGGGGAGACCTCTGATAGGAATTATGAATATTTTTTGGAAGTCAGTGTAATGGGCTTTTATGGTTGCTTTCATGACCGAAATAAAGGGCCATGGGCCATGTTAGCAAGAAACTGCGAAAAATATCGCAGAGCGCGCATAGCGCAAACATTTTCATCGCCAACTATTGCTGGAATATATCGCCAGGCTAACGCTGTATTAGCAACAATTAGCGATATGGTGATATAAATTACAGCAATAGCGGGAGGGAATGGCCAACATTGCGACAAAACCAGCGATGTTGCATGGGGAAGGGGGAAAACCTTGCTGATACGACCCTGTGGTTGTATCAGCATAATCCACCCCCCCATGTTAGGTATTGCTAAATTATGAAATTAGCAGGTGTTAATGACCCCGGTTAGCGCGACTTTTTACGTCGTTAACTGGAGCCAGGGCCACCTTGCTAATAGACGATAGGACTGTTAGCGGCTGTTTATCAGGTGTGTTGGTCGGGAACGCCTACTTTGCATATCATTAGCGATAAATATCACTGACATGCAAAGCAGCACCCAAACCGGTCGCTTTCGTCAGAAAGCTGTCGCTTACTGCTGTTAGCGACAGCTTGCTGCTAGGGCGATAAAAAATTCGCCGTTATAGCAGCAAAAAGTGCCGCTAAAGCGGCAAAAAGGCCCTTAGTAATATGCCCCCATATTATCAAGAACGGGCTTAACATTATCGCCGCTTTAGCAGCAGGAAACTGCCACTAAAGCGGCGATAAGGGGCTTGATAATATGCCCTAGAGAATTCTCATAGAAGCCCAGGTTTGATGTCCTTCCCATCAGAGCCTTGGCTTCTATTGGACTTCTCTAGGTCATATTATCAAGCCCCT
Source organism: Lissotriton helveticus (assembly GCF_964261635.1). Lineage (NCBI taxonomy): Eukaryota > Metazoa > Chordata > Amphibia > Caudata > Salamandridae > Lissotriton > Lissotriton helveticus. The sequence goes on along the minus strand of NC_136068.1, from coordinate 1,732,512,621 downwards.
TATCGCCGCTTTAGTGGCAGTTTCCTGTCGCTAAAGCGGCGTTAATGTTATCGCCCGTTCTTGATAATATGGCCTTTTGTTCTTTGATTGATTGATTGAAAGAAGTCCTTGTTGGAGGGGCCATCGCACCCCATGTAATGGTGGACACTTTTCTATTCTCTGGCTGTCGTGCAAACACATAATGCATTTTGGGTGTTGTAGTCTTGCTTTGCTTCTATTGAACTCATTAGTCTGGCACACCTGATAGAAGTGAGATGGAAGTACAAATTGCAGGATTTGTCTCAAATACAATGAAGGAAGACCATGAAGTGTCCCCCCCCGCCTGCCTTACTCAGACACCGGCAAGAGATGCCTCTGTGACATGACTAGTCACCCTGTCCTCTCTCTCCCTGCCTTGTCCTGGCTTTGGAAACATTTGACTTAGTGTTATCATTGACAACGGTTTTGGTTGTGGCCTTTTGTTTCACCAATCATCGTTTTCAGATGTGGTAGTCCAACTGTCTGAAGCTAACCCAGACTACAACTCCAAGAAAGCATTAGATTGTTAAAGGTAGGTAAGCCCAGGAGTAGAAAATATTATCATTGATGACATGGCATCATGTGATAACTTAAGGACAACTATGAACACAGGAGGAATGCAGAGTAGATGCAAGTGTTAGGTCAGTGCTTGATTTGAGCAGGTGGTTTCTGGTGCTCTGCACCTGCCCTTAATTGGTTTCCAGTGCTCGACACTAGAACGTAATTGCTATCACAACAACTATGACAATCTGCCACATGGTGGCGCTGTTCATCTAATATAGAGATTAGCAGAACACCTGTTGTTTATGAATTCAAAATACGTTAAAAACATACTAATACCTGCCTCCACAGCCATTCCTTTAGCTTTGGGACCTGGAAAAATCCAAACTGTCGCATTTACATGCGAGAGAGATGGTTATTAGTTGTTTTGGCAGCGATGACAGGGGCGATGGGTGGTGCAAGCTGCAGTGGCCTCCTTGTCAGGGCCCTGGCACTTAGTATTTTACAAATTAAGCACTGGATGAGCAGTGCTTTAAATGGGCCGGTACTCACGGGTACTGAGTAGCGGCAATTCTGAATTTTCTGGCCGTCAGTACCGGCACTTCTCTTAGGTCAGGGAACGTACCGGTACCCTCATTGAGGGCACAGCAGGCTCAGGTTAGGTATCTCTTCCAGCTCAGGGCAGATGCTGCTCTGCTTCCGAGGAGCTTGCAAATCACTGAGCCCCTCAGTGGCCTTTTCCTGAGGCGCTGCTGGAGATTCCAGCAGCGCCCACTTGAATGTCCTCAGACTGCAGGGGTCTGAGAGGGCCTGCCTTGCGTCATTCTGTGATCAACGGTACAGGGTCTAGACAGACTGCACTGTCGATCAGGTGCGCAACGGTATTAGGCTTAAAGTGCTTAAGGCCCCCCACCTCCTTCCTGCATCAGGCGTGTGAAATGGGCTGGGGCTGCCAGTCAGTAATCCTGTCCCATTTAGGGAAATGCACTGGCCTTACTAAAGTGATTGGCAGCGCCACACAATCCTCTTTCTTCTTCAAAGCTGGTTTTCTTTTCATCTTTTTGTTCAGCACAGAGGCTGCTTTCCTTTGTGTGCCCCTCCAACACTAATCGCCGCCTTTTCATGAAAACAGTGAGTGACCTGGGTACTGGCTCCATGGGAGTAAAGTTAGCCCTTTCCATAGACAAATGAACAGCAGGGAACGCAGCAGCACTCCAGGAATGAGCTCCAGGACACTGGCAAATGGATTTAGTTGAGGGTAAGTTAAGATGAACATAGAAGGAAGGGGGAGGGAAGAATGTATAGAAGTGAGGTGACAGGTAAAGTTAGGATTGCCACTTTTTCAGATAAAAATACCAGATATTTGATGAGTTCTGAAATCATGAATGGGCTTTGAAATGGTATTTTAACACAAATTTGTGTACAGTTAAAAATCCTGTGCATTTCTTGTTAACTTTAATCATTGTTTATACATACATATATTTATGTCTGTGTGCTTGCCGACCTGTGTGTGCCTATTTTTGTGTGAGAGAAGGAGGGAGAGAATCAGGACACTCTCATGAGATATTTTAAAGAGAATGGGTGCAATGCTTTTGTGTTCATCTCAGCTTGTTTCACTCTGTGTGTGTGCATGCTTGAGAATACACAGGATTGTGCCAAACAACAACAAATAACATATCGCATTAAGAAGCAGCAAATATTACAAAACAAGGAAATGTTAATTGCAAAAAGGCTGAGAGACAGTGGAGAAAAGACTGGCTCCATAGTAATAAGGACACCTACAATAGCTCGGTAAGACGATACAAATCAGCTATAAAAGTAGCTAAGGCCACATTCTATGATAAGAGAATAAAAAATGCGACTAATTCTGCTAAAGAATCTTACCTGATAGTCAAGGAACTACTTAACATCCCTACAGCATCCGCTGCTCTCCCCCCTCCCCCGGATAGAAGCAAGGACCTAGCCACTTACTTCGATTCCAAAATTTCGAGGATATTGGATTCCCTCCCCTCGATCAGCCCGCTCAACCAGGCTGATACAGTCGCCTGCACTAACAGCTCGCGGTTGACCTCCTTCAGAGCAGTCTCCCTCATTGAGGTCACCGCCACGATGGCCAAAATGAAAAGCGGATCCCCCCTTGACCCGGCCCCTGTCAGACTCTTAAAAACTGTGTCGCCCAGCATAGCCCCCACCATCAGGGATCTCATTAACACCTCTCTTTCCCATGGCTCAGTCCCTCCCAACTGGAAGAGCGCTGTCGTCAAGGCCCTGTTGAAAAAGCCTAAATTGAACCCGGACGACATGGCCAATTACAGACCCATTTCGCTCCTTCCCTGTATCAGCAAGATGGCTGAGAAATTAGCTAACGTGCAACTTTCCCAATTCCTTGAGACTAACAAAATCCTGCGTCAGTCTCAAACCGGATTCCGGCCGGGCCAGGGCACGGACACTGCCCTCCTCTCCGTCATTGAGGAGGCAAGATGCATCCTGGATTCAGGAGGATCAGTGGCAGTGATCCTCCTGGACCTCAGTGCCGCCTTTGATACGGTGGATCACCGTGTCCTCCTTCATCGCCTGGCCAGGGCAGGAATTGTGGGAACTGCATATGCTTGGATCGACTCCTTCCTTTCCGGTCGTTCATTTCAGGTGTGGGACGGCAACTCTCGCTCAGACCCCTTCCCTCTTACACGTGGAGTGCCCCAGGGGTCTTCGCTTAGTCCCACCCTGTTTAATGTTTACATGGCCCCCTTGGAAGATGTTGTGACCCCTTATGGGATAAAAATAGTAAACTATGCTGACGACACGCAACTTGTTGTTTCTCTTTCGCACCTTGACAAGCACCCAGACAATCTGCTGAATTGTTTGCAGGATATCCACACCTGGATGTGCGAATCTTCCCTGAAGCTGAACGGTGCAAAAACCGAAATCATGCTTCTAGGCAACAAATGGTCTTCCATCCCTCCATCAGTTTGGCCGGATGCCTTCGGTAATATCCCCACACCTAATAAAGAAATTAAAACACTAGGATTCTGGCTGGAGCAGGACCTCTCCATGAAGACCCAGGCAGCCAAGACCGCTGGAACATGCTTTGGCCTCCTGCGGTCAATTCGTAAGATTCTCCCGCTCCTCCCCCCCTTATCCAGGAAACTTTTGGTCCAAGGGCTTATATTAGCTCGGCTTGACTAAGGTAACGCCGCGTACCTCGGAGCTCCTGAATTCACCCTGGCCAAGCTCCAACGTGCACAAAACGCTGCGGCGAGGCTCATTTTGAACCTCCCTCCCAGAGCCTCGACTAAACCGGCCCTCAAAGCTCTGCACTGGCTTCCTGTGCGCCAGCGAGTAGAGTTCAAGGCCCTGTGCAACGCGCATAAACTTATCAACGGAGCTGGCCCTGCCGCCCTTAAAGACATGGTCATCCCCTATAAAGCCCTCAGAAACCTTCGCTCTGACAGCGAACATCTGGCCATAGTTCCTAAATTCAAGAAGTCGCGCACTGGTGGCCGCCGCTTCTCGGTCAATGCCTCCTTAAAATGGAACGCACTCCCTCGCAATCTGCGTCTTGAACCCTGTCTCCACCTCTTCCGTAAAAAACTTAAAACCTTCCTTTTTCCCATATAGTCCCCCCGGTCTCCCTCTCCTGGATCTCACAACTCTATAGCGCGGGGATGCCCTCGGGTCACCAGGCGCTTTATAAATTATAAAATAAAAAATAAAATAAATATCATCCTGTTTGACTTTCATTTTGTGTAATGAGTTAACCTGTTTTGACTAAATAAACGCTTTTCTCCTGTGTTTTGATATGTGCTGCAACTGGTACATGAGTCATTATGTATCATATCTTGCACTTAGCCCCGCCCTTAGCCCCGCCCAATTACCACACCTCTAATTCATTTAAATTTGATATTTGATATTTATTAGTTTTTATAAAGCGCGTCTATCGCTCCGGAAGGAGCATCTTGGCGCTGAGCAGAACAGAAGAAGCCTCCTGGGCGTGAAACAGGATCAGATGACTGCGAGGACTGAAGAGTCGAGCTGAGAAAATATCCATGTTTTCAGGAGTTTCCTGAAGAGGCTTTCAGAGGGGGCGTGCCTGAGGTAGGAGGGGAGGCTATTCCATGCCTTTGCTGCCAGGAGCGAGAAAGTTTTTCCGCCCTTCGTTTTGAGCTTAAACCTGGGTATGGCAACCAGGTTGGCTCCTGATGACCTAAGGGAACGTGAAGGAGTATAGTGTGGGAAGCGCTTAATGAGATAGGAGGGGCCTGTGTTCTTGGTAGCTTTAAACACTGTGACAAGAAGTTTAAAAAGGATTCTTTTGGGGAGGGGCAGCCAGTGGAGAGTGTTAAGGGCTGCGGAGGCAGAAGACCTTCGGGGGAGTTTGAGGACGAGCCTAGCCGCTGCGTGCTGTACGCTCTGTAGCTTCTTAAGGGTCGACTTCTTTATGCCTGCCAAGAGACCGTTGCAATAGTCTAGCCTAGATAGAATCAGGGCAACGGCAACTGATTTCCTGGCAGAGATAGGGAGAAAGTCGAAGAATTTCTTAAGTTGTCTGATAAGGTTAAAACAGCATCCCGCCGTGATGCACGCATGATCGTCAAAACTGAGGGAAGAGTCGAATTGTACGCCCAGATTGCGAGCCGAGGAGACTGCACTGGGAGGAGCTTCCGAATGTTGAGGCCACCAATCTTTTGGGGAAAAACGGATGTCTTTGCCTAAGGGTATGATTTCGGTTTTGGCGCTATTGCACTTTAAATGGTTGTTTTTGAGCCAAGCAAATACTTGGGAGAGGCAATTCTGGAATCTCAAAGCGGCATCCGGTGTTTTTTTATCCAAGGTAACGACGAGTTGTGTGTCGTCGGCATAAGATGTTACTAGGAGGTCGAGGGATTCAATCAGGGCGAGCAGTGGGGCCATGTAGATATTTAAAAAGAGGGGACTAAGGATGGACCCCTGAGGCACCCCTGATATAATGGTTCTTTCACCGGAGAGAAAGGGGCCAAGTGAGACGGTTTGGGACCTTTGGGAGAGGAATGACGTTATCCATTTTAGCGCAGTACCTGTCACACCAATCTCGCGCATTCTGTAAATGAGGATGTCATGGGAGATGGTATCAAACGCGGCAGTCAAGTCGAGCAGGATGAGTACAGCGTGTTTCCCCTCATCCTGCAAGAACTTGATGGTGTCAGATAGCTCGATCAAGGCAGTTTCAGTGGAGTGGCCGGGGCGGAAACCAGATTGTTGTGGGTGGAGGATGTGGTTATTTTCCACAAAAGCTTTTAACTCCACATGTACTATTTGCTCAGTGATTTTGCCTAGCACCGGGAGTAGGGAGATTGGGCGCATGTTGGAAAGGTCTGTGGGGGATTTATTTTGTTTTTTCATAAGCGGCTTAACGATGGCCTTCTTCCAATCTGCGGGGACGGTGCCTGAGCTGAGGGATTGGTTAACAATGGAATTGATGAGAGGGTTGACGGCCTCGATAAAAAGGTGGAGGATAGCAGGGGGGCATGAGTCTGTGGGGGCTCCTGATCGGCAAGACATAATGGCCTTCTGGGTTTGGAGTAAGGTTACTGTTGGAAAATTACCAAGCAGGGGCAAATTGGTGGTGGCAGCTTGTGGGGGGCCGGACGCGGGGGGAAAATCCTGACGAATATTATTAATTTTCTCAACAAAGAAGTCGGCGATTTGGTCGCAGAGGGTTTGGGATGGGGGGATTTCCACTGTGAGGGACTTGGGATGGGTGAAGGACTTGACAATGTTGAAAATCGTCTGTTGTTTCTGATTGGCTGATTCAATTGCTGCAGAAAAGAACTCCTTTTTTGCGTTTTTTATGAGAGACAGGTATTGTTTCCTCTGTTGGGTGTATCGGGCTCTGGAAGAAGGATCATAGGTTTTCCTCCACTCTCTTTCAAGGACCCTACACTTATGGTGACTATCGCTAAGGGTCTGGGTATACCAGAGGGCATTGGGTTTTCTTTTGTGAAGAGTAGATTTTAGGTGGGTTGAATTAGAATTGGCCAGAACAATTTGATTAATCCAGGTGTGAAAGTTTATGGAGTCTTGTGATACATCTCCGACAGTAGTGGGCGGGGGGGTGGGGAGCTGAGGGTGGAGTTTAATAGAATCCGCTACTTTCTTCCAGTTGGTCGAGTAGGTTGGGGGGGTGTTCTTGGTAATCGGTTGTGCTATGGGTTTTACCAGGACTGAGAAGGGTATGAAGCAATGATCAGTCCAAATTTGTGGGATAGGGGGGGATACAGCAAGAGTGATTGAATTTGAGCAAATGCCATCTAGTGTGTGGCCGGCCTGGTGTGTGGGGGGGAATGACTAATTGAGAGAGACCAAAGATGTCAAGGGATTGTAGGAAAGTGAGAGTGTGAGGGTCTACGCGGGATTCCAAATGGAGATTGAAGTCACAGAGAAGGGTGAAGTTGGGATAGTGGGACAGAAGGGATCCAAATGAGTACCTGCACTTATTTTTTCCCATGTAAAGCACTGGGTATGAAGGAATGCTGCGTACATTTGGAAACTTGTACTTTAAAATATTTGTATGCTATACTATCATATAATTGCTCAGGACCTGCAGCTGAACTTAGCAAAGCCTTTCTCTCTTTCTCTCTCTGATGAGGTGTCTCGCTGTGTCTGCCGTCCAGCCCAGGACTTAAAAGAGTGCTCAGCAAACTAAAAGCATCTCTTCGAAGCTCGAATCCTTGTCATTAGTACCCCTACATCCACCCATGCCGGCACTTTGAAGTTTCAGGGCATTTTTGAACCTATTCCCTCACCTCTGAGTTTTTATCAGAGATACAAGTGTGGGGTAAGACATGCACCGTTCAGTAAACCAAAAGTTGTATTGATTGAAAGTTGTTGTGTTCAAACCAGGGCTTCGCTGTCTGGACAAATCAGCGTTGAAATGAACACAAAGTTGCAATCTCCCAGTGGAAGTTGTCCCCCAGGGCACCACGTTGTGAGATACCCGTAGGTTTAATAAAGTTCAAACAAACACCAAGTTCATTCCAAATTAATTTGTAATTGTAATCTTCAATTCTTCATTACAAATTCATTTACTCTTCCATGTGTTAGAAATATTCCTTAATTATCAGTGAATATATCCATAGTTTTTCTTACTACATCCCTATGCATTTCGGGCTTGTCCAGCCCTTTGTCAGGGGAATAGTCTGTAAACAAATGAAAATGGACTGTTTTCAGAGGTGATATCTCCTATGCATCATTCAAGTATAAACAACATGTTACCCAGGAGTGATATTAAAAAGAATAATGTATCGTAGGAGAAGTGTGGCTCAACGGTTAGAGGCGGCAGACCCGGAGGCTGAGGTCGGCCCGGGACCAGGGTTCCATTCCCGACGCGGCCGGGTGCAGAACCAATGTCAGCGGGCCCGATAAATCTCGCCTCGGTGCCACTCTAACCATGGGGTCCCACGCTGCAACTCTGGGCAATAGCTTGCTTAATCTCCACTCTGGCCCCATCACCGCCGGGGATGCCTGGGTTCACCTTGGGGATGCCCAGTAAAGGGACCATCTCACAGGGAAAGCCAGGACGGGTTCCCCAGTGGTACAGCGCTGGTACGCTCCAGGGTAACCACGCGCTTTACAAATCCAACATTCATTCATTCATCGTGAATTACAATCATAATAAGTGCCAGCAGTTCAATAGCCATCAAGTTGAGGTATCACAGTGAACTACAAGTTATGCAAACAGTGAAAAGTGAAAACCATAACCAAGGTGAATCATAGTTAAAAAAGTGCCGTTATAATGAGTATAGTCTTGATCTTACACCACCCCATGAAGGGTTATAAAATCAAACTGAAGGTGAACGCGACGTGCAACACGTCTAACGTGATCTACCTATTGAGATGCCCATGTGGCTTGTGCTACATTGGACACACGGAAATGAAGATAAGAACCAGAATCCTGGAACATAAAAGGAATATAAGAACTGCCAACACAAAATCATCTGTTGCTATGCACTTTTTGGAGCGCAGACACAATGTAGCTCAGCTACAATTCATGATCTTGGAGAATGTTGTTAATCAGGAGGGCATGAATCCCAAGAATAAACTGTTACAAAGGGAGAACTTTTGGATACGTTATTTGAGCACGATGCAGCCCACAGGGCTGAATGATCGCATGGAATTTCTTTGTTATCTTTGATTAATGATGTTTCTGGACTATGACCAATAGAACTCTCCAGTATTCTCATATTTGTTATTGTATGTGATTACACACACATTTTTTATGTATTTCGTTCTGGTATTTCCTAAACTTTTTGTAACTTTTCACTATTGGGTTACTATTATTATTTTTTCATTACCTTTACGATGATTAACATCATTCTAATATGGTTTTCACACATTACATTGATTATTTGTTTTGCTACTTTCTTTTTACTGTTCCTAAATGCCCCGCACATGTTACTGTTATTCATCCTTTTACCATTCCAAAATGGCTCCCGCACTTCGGACTGTTTTACAGTCCGTCGTCGATGTTCATTAGAATGCACCGGGCGTGCCGCATTAAACATGAAGATCAGTTAGTTTGTAATGCATACGCGAGTAGGAACCTGTGATTCACAGCGCGTTAACATCACGTCTTTAGTGAGTATCTGCTTTGGGCATTTAATATTTGATTGGTACACACAAACTAGAATCTGTGATACTCAGTGTGTTAACACTGCATTTCTAGCGGGTATCAACTTTGTTTAAAACTTTATTGGCATTTTTTGATGACCACGATGCTTACACGTCAAGACTATACTCATTATAACGGCACTTTTTTAACTATGATTCACCTTGGTTATGGTTTTCTCTTTTCACTGTTTGCATAACTTGTAGTTCACTGTGATACCTCAACTTGATGGCTATTGAACTGCTGGCACTTATTATGATTGTAATTCACGATACATTATTCTTTTTAATATCACTCATGGGTAACATGTTGTTTATACTTGAATGATGCATAGGAGATATCACCTCTGAAAACAGTCCATTTTCATTTGTTTACAGACTATTCCCCTGACGAAGGGCTGGACAAGCCCGAAATGCATAGGGGTGTAGTAAGAAAAACTATGGATATATTCACTGATATTTAAGGAATATTTCTAACACATGGAAGAGTAAATGAATTTGTAATGAAGAATTGAAGATTACAATTACAAATTCATTTGGAATGAACTTGGTGTTTGTTTGAACTTTATTAAACCTACGGGTATCTCACAACGCGGTGCACAGGGGGACAACTCCCACTGGGAGATTGCAACTTTGTTTTTATCAGAGATCACAGGTTGGGCCTCTGTTCCTCACTGCCTCGTGCACGTGGCTGTTCGGGACTTGCAGTTTCAAGAGCTGAGGCTTTTCTGTGGCCATGAGAGGAAGCACGTGCCCCCACTGTCCTCTCAGCGACCGCGTGACTGTAACAAGATGCATGTTTATACCCACAAACTATCTCCCCATTCCTCCATGAGTTGAATATAGAAGCCCATCCAAGGGGCGAGCCTACAATTTTCACACCCATTTTATATGTAGCAATAATGGAAAGGCCATTGTTGGCACAGTGATCTGTTTCTTCAAGGTGGACAAGTTATGCATTTTACATTAATGTGGACACGTTTCGAATCGGATGTATGTTGGAATATCAATAACTCAAATATCGTCTGATGTAAGCCGGGCCTGGTGGCTTAGTGGTCTAATGTGGCCTCTTTAGGGGTCTGTGTTTGCCCTCATGGTCACAGGTTCAAATCCTTGCCCGTCGACTTATCCTTCTGAGGTCGATAAAACGAGTACAATTTGAGTTGGCTAACATTAAACATCTAGGGCCCCATTAGGATGGCGGGCAGATCGCCACCACATGGCCGGCGGTAGCCACCGCCGGCCTGGCAGGGGCGATCCGCCCGCCATCCGTGCCGGAATGACCCCCCGCCATATTATTATGGCTGGGGGGTCCGCAGAGGACGGAAAGACCGTCCGCTGCTTTTCCGCCCTGGTCGCCGTGCGACAGGGTGGAAAAGGGTTCTATATGGTGGCGGCGTCTATCAGACACTGCCAGCCATATTTGAATGGCCATTTTTCAATGCCTTTCCATGGCGGCATTGCCGCCACGGAAAGGCATGCGGAGTCTGCTTTGGGGGCCCGTTGCGGGCCCCCAGCGACTCTGGGGGTCGTGGGGGTGCACATGGGGGGGTACCTATGGTACCCCCCAGCATTTCAAAGAACAAAGTGGCAGGCACCACGGGGTGCCTGTCACGTTGTGCTTTGAAATGCACTACATGTATTTTTAACATTGTGGTGGGCGGTGCTGAAATGTTAAAAGTACAGGATGCGCCCGCCACTGTGGCGGGCATATCCTAATTTCCCCCACGGGACCCCCGCCCTTATGGCGGGCGGGGATGTACGTCGTTACAACGCATGCTTTTACCACGCATGCCTTTACGACGCAACTTTTACAACGCAAATCATTACAACGCATAGTGTTGAGGGGTGCTGGATAGTGAATAGTTTAATTTACTATTCCAACTCCAGTCCCCGTGAATCGTAGGGAAGGTGTTGGATAGTAAATTAAATCTATTCCCTATCCTAGAGCGCCCCCCAGCCCAATGCATTGTAATGGTTTTCGTTGTAATAGTTGCGTCGTAAAGGCACTGCGTGGTAAAAGTTGCGTTGTAAAGGATGTTTCCCGGCGGGCGGTCCCTTTCTACGATGGGATGGCGGGCGCCCAAAGTCCACCTGCCATCCTAATGGGGGCCCGAGTATTCCAAGATACCCTACTGTGTAGTTTACAGATAAACATATTATGATATAAATATCTTGGCTCAAGTATCATGTACCAGCTGCTTCCTTTTGGCATCAACTTAACACTCCACAGTGACATCACAGACTCTGTCAGCTATGACTGTCCCTTAAATGCGGTTAGTGTAAAGTAAATACAACATTCAACTACCCAGACTAAAGCAAAAGTTTCAACACTGCAAAATACTAGTATTTCTGTCAGGAAGTACTTGTTCAGAAATACATCACAGGTCCCACAAAAGCAACACAGCAGTTAGGGGCAGGATAGAGAGGGAGTTTTTTGTGATAACAGTGAAGCTAAAAATGATTGAACTGTAAAAAAATGAATGTTGTACTCCTAAATGTCGACCCCCAGAATATTGTGGTATAAGAAACGCGCTGACAGAATATCGAAGGACAAAATATCGAAAGGTAAGTGCATGTAGGGAAGAATAGATTTATTATTCATAACACCACCTCTATGTACCTTGAAGATATATGTACCGCAAAGGTACAAACTTAGATATAGAAAATCTACACTTATTTACCTGTTGAATTTCTTGTTCGATATTTTGTACTCAATATTGCATTTTATCGATATTATGTGGTTGCTATTGAAGGTTCATACCCAAAATGAAGAAATGATAATGAATTTAACAATATAGTAGCAAGACGTACCAAGCTTTAAAGAGAGCACACCCTGCCAAAGCCTGGAACTGACTCCGGTAGGAAATGACATGTTTATGACTGTACTAAATTGTAGAGAGTAGGCTAGGTTTTCAGCGTTGCAGCTGTTTGTTCCCAGCCTACTTGACAACAACACCAGACTCACAAGCCATGCCAGAATGGGAAGGGGAACTGGATCCGGTTTTGTGGGCCTCGCCGGAACAGCATGATGCTTGGACATGATGAAGGTGCAAGCAAGCAAATAGAGTATGGTGATGTAATCTGGTGCAAACAAGACAATCACTAGGCACAGTAAAGGCAAACCTCAGGGCAAACACTGCTTCATAATTAGACTCAGCTAATTACTCTCTAGGTTGACAGGGTGCTGATGCCAATCTGGGAAGGTTAAGCAACCACACAATGACTGACAGCTGCAGGTAACAATTTAAACCTGGCTGAATTACTCATGCAACAGAGTAAGTCTTCCATGCAAATTTCAGGTCTGAGCCCTTTCTACTACACCTGCTCTGGATCTCCTCACGACGGTCAGTTTCTTACATGATGAATTTTTTGGCAGTTTATTGGACATCGATCTTCCAGTGGGTTAACAGGAAATTGTTCGCAAATATAGTTCCTGATCAATTGGCAGCTTTATTTGGAATCGTTAACATCAATTTATCACTTCAGCAAAAGCATTATTCGTTCTTTAGTGGCCAAATCTCTTTTTTTACAAAGAATACGCACTTGTTAATTCACATAGAGGCTCATGTTGACACAAGAACATGGGCTTCTATGGGAATTAACAAGGGCGTATTATCAAGCTCATTATCGCCGTTTTATCACCAGTTTCCTGCCGATAAAACGGCGATAATTTTAACACCGGTCCTTGATAATATGCCCCTCAGTTTTCACAAATGTTCAAATGGTAGAAATGGGCCCAGCATAATACCACAACTATGTTTGTGTCCAAATTTTGGAGGCTTTCTTTACCACAATGCTTGCAGAAGTGTACTCAAAAGTTCACATTGACAAACACTACTCCTCCTCCAGTCACTACAGCCAGTGTCTTGCCCAAATAAGGTTTTCACTTCCATACTCATGACTGGACTGGAGTCCAAAATCAGCCCAGGCAAAAAAGTTGAAATAAATCCCCACCCTGCAAAATGCAGCCCATTCTCCTTTCAAACAATCCTGTAGCCTGCAGCCCATCAGAAAATGCCATAGTTGCAGAACAATCTTTTGGCGCTCATACTATTGCAATGGAGCCATTATACTACCTCCAAAGGACTGTGACTTTCAGACATCTGTCCTTGCCCACTCCTCCCATGAATGTCCATTTAGACTGCAGCAGAACGCTTTCAGTTCACTTGCGGATTAGACTAAATCCTGATCACCCGTTATTCTGGAAGAATATGAGGATTCATCTAGTCAGATTGCACCTCTGTGGTTAAATTCTCTCTCCTCCTTGGCTTTATGTTATTGATGTCAGTTCCTTAATCTGTAAAGTACATCACTGCCTTTGAGTTGGACTCTCTGCAGGGTCATCCCAGATTTTTGCCTTCCTTTCCCTTCCTACCCTGAGAGCGTGTTGGTTGGCCAAGCTGATGAGGGGTAATACCCGAAACCGGTCCTATGATGCTTGTTTGCGGTCAAGGGAGGATGGCGTGGCAGTTCGGGCTGGACTGTTCCCATGAGGCACAGGGTCAAGACTGATTTGCATATGGCCAAGTCTGAACTGGGGTTGTGTGGTGAGCAAAATAACGATGGATTAAACCCAGATCTGTGACTGGGGGTGAATGTTTTGCCATTGTGCAACATTCCGTCCATCAATTGTTGTTTTTGCATTTGTCACCCCGAGTGGGACGGGTATGCTCAGACGTGAGTCCCGTGCTCTCCATGCCACTGGAATCAAGCTATCGTGGCTGATAATGGCTGATACACCAGAAACCAGTCCTAGGATGCTTGATTCCAGTCCAGGGAAGACATGGCTCGGCAGTTCGGGCTGGACTGTTCCCATGAGGCACAGGGTCAGTGTGCGCCCACCCCCCTTCTATTTGAAAAGGCTTCCTTGAGCTAACGAGCTGACAAGCTCTGGTTGATGCACCTGCGCCCAGCGAGTGGTACTGAGACCTGAGAAGACTTTGGGCAGCATCTCTAGCATCCCCAAAAAAGTGTTGCTCTCTACTGAAGAAGGACATTTATCCTGAAACACGTGTCTAGAGATACACAGCACTGATTGCACCAACAAGGGTGAAAAACTAAAGCCTGACACCGAAGAAAGTGTTATCATGCACTGCATTTATTATGATGCATCGGGGCAAACTGAGTGATGGAGTGTAAGGCAGTGTGCGCCCACCCCCCACCCAATTTTTTATGTTGGTGGCACCAGTGGAATCCAGTACTTGTGTTTGTGTAGTGCCACTTAGTAATTGGAGTAAAACAAAAAACCCTAATCATAAATTGACATCAGAATTGACTTTTTAAATTCTTCATGATTACCATATATTCTTTCATTTTTCCAAATATAAGTCCTGCCTAATATTTGCGTACCTGTGATATTTGCTTACAAGCAGGGAGATGAATCTCAGGAACATTGAGAGCTGCAGGGGTTTTGCAAGGAGAGGGGGCTAAAGCAAAAGCTTCAAAGATAAAGGTGCTCCAGATTGCCCACACCGCCTGGAAGGATGCCCACTAGCTGCAATCTACAGTGCAGGTGCAGGTTATGTTATGTTATGTTAATTTATTTCTTCTATAGCGCACGGCTACTCCGTGGAGCATCCCGGCGCTTTGAGGTAGCCGATGAGGAGGATTTGGAGGGGAAAATTTAATATGAGGAGGAGGGGGAAAGGACCTCATGACCATGGTCCAAGAAAAGAGAGGAGGACCCACAGCAGTGAGGTTCCCTGCTCTACCCATATTAGGAAGCAATGTGTCTTCCGGCAACCTGTCTCCTGAGAATTTGGAGGACAGGAGGGCTAAAAGGGAATTCAGACTGCAGCTGGCTAAACTGAAACTAGCTGCAGAGGAGATAAAGGCTGAGTCTAACAGAGACCTGGAAGAAAGGAAACTTGCTATGGAAAAAAAGATGTTGCTGACTCATGAGATGAGTGGAGCTGGACCCAAAAACCAAAAAGATCTGTGGTAAATAAATAAATAATACCTCTCTTTTTGACTAGACATATATCATAACAGATAGCTCAATAAATAAGAGTCAAGATTCGAGGTAGTAGGAGTTTTGCAGGTTTAATACAGCATAAGGACAGGAACAGGACAACCTGCATAGGAATAGGATGGCAGGGCCCAGCAGCTGCTGGGGCTGGATCTGGGATGAGCGCGCTGACTTTTAATAACAATACATGAGCATATATACATAACGCAAACACATAGCATTACATTGCAGTAGGCGTAGCAGTGGGTGGAGCAGAAGGTGTGACGCGTAGCAGTCGCGAAAGATAAGGGTAAAAGTAGGTGTAACAGGGCGTATACATAGACATGTGATGCAAACGTAACAGAATATGTCATGAATGGGGCGGAAACCATGGAGGGGGCTACCTAAGGAGCCGGGACCTCTAACCTGATGGTGCGCGCAAACTAGCAATGACGTATCACTAGGAGAAGCTGGGGGCTATGAACTCTGTGCTAGGAGCAGAGACTGAAGTCTGGAGAGTCAGGGCGACATGTACCTAAACAGTATCTAGTATCTGATGTTTAGAGAACATGTTGATATAAACTAGAAGTTAGGAGGGGAAAGGCTAACTTGATTCTAAGACTGGACCATGCATTATTCTACATGTAGTGCGTGATGAAGAATATGAAATGACCATTAAATGCAGTATTTCTCTAACGTGGAGACGTGAAGGCTAGACAATGACGGAAACTATTGATGCGATTCAGTAGTTTAGGAATGCAGAGAAGGAGGACTGAACTGATAACTGGAATCATAACATATTCTTGGCAGACTCAGAGACTGAGCCAGGTTGGACCGGGCACTGCGAGGCAGGAAGTAAGTGAAGGGTCGAGGATACAGGTGGGGGCTGTATCGCTCCTCAGCGAAGTTTCAGGAGACAGGAGCTGAATCTGGTGTCCAGGCCCTTTTGAGGCCTAGAAACGGGGACTTTATAATAGAATAACGTGCACACTGAGAAACGTGGCAACGTAGCTTTACATAGGCCTGATATTCGTAGTATTCACGAGGACTGGAAACTGGCATATTAGAGGTGGACACAACTATAATTGCGTCATTAATCGAACATAGGGAGTACATATGCATATTTAATCATGCACACATAACATATGATGGATGACACGTAGGGACACAGAACATGGCAAAATTTACTTTTCCACATTCCCTCCTTGTCACTACGTTTCCATCAGGAAACATCAATTTTCATGATACCGTCTATCATTTCATACAGTATCATTTGCTCGTCTCGAATTATCCTGGAACGGGATTTAGAACGGGGCTTGGGACTAGGAATACAAGAGGTAGCACAAATGCCGCAAATCGCAGGGCCACATTGTATACAGAGGCAGCAGCTGAATATGATCGCTACTGCAATACCTAGAAAGGACAATATTTTCCATCCCCATGCGGAAATTATATTCCAGAACCAACCGGACCATGTCCAGGTGCCTGGGTCTTGGTGTATCATATGGGCAATTTTATGGAGTCTGGTTATAGCTGAATAAACAGACGGCGCGTTATTTGGAATGAAAATGCAGCAACTAGATCCGATGACTCTACAGGCCCCGCCCCTATCGGCCAGTATGACGTCAAGGACGAGACGATTCTGTAAAACGACAAATCTCATAGCAGATTGCTCTTCGGTTAAGTTACCTAGAGCAGAGGCAGTCTCATTTATTACAGCTTCAAGGGTTCTGGTTAACCTACGGATTAGCTTACTATTCTGGATAGGTCCTATAAAGAAAAAGAAACCTCTGTTGAAATCTGTATACTGTTCTAGAGCAGTTTCAGTATAATCGACAATTGGGGACTCCCTTCTATGTCTAATGTGTACTAGATGTGTGTTTCTATGATAATCAGGTGGGGCTAGAAAAACAGGTGGCAGTAGGAAGGCAATGTAACAGGTTCCCTCCCAATCGAGGGGCAAACGAACATATGCAGTTTGACCACAAATAAAATAAGAATGACGTGAAGCTTTGAAAATAGATTTCCCACTGTCACTATACTTGACAATAGTAGTACATTCACTGTGTCCTACATGTACAGAACCATAATTTCGGACACATAATTCGCCTTTGACTGGTAATACTGAAATAGCAGGTAAGTCTGGAGTAGTATCAGACTGAACATTCAGGACCATGAAATTCGACGAATAATTACCTAAATTATACACTTCATTTTCTAAATCTAACCCGGTTCTGTGGGGAAGACCTTGCTTGTCTGGAAAACATGTACTGTTAAGAAAAGACATATCTGTTGAGGATGACGTTAACGTGGACCATGCTCCACACGAACCATTATGTGAGAATGGATAAGGAAAAAGTGGCAGAACTCCCTTCGGTGTCTGGAAAGGGGGGAGTCGACCACACACCCAACAATTAGTGGTATTGCTGGACTGGTGTGAGTAATGTAACATACGGATGAATGAGTTATTTCGCATAGCGAGGCGGTAAGAGAGTTCATGAGGAGGCAGATCACTAAACGTGTGCTCTACTGTAGCATTAGCAGACTTATTTACATGAAGAACTGGGAAATACAGGAAAAATGCATAACTGGTGCAGGAAATCATAATGCTGAGAAACAATATGAAACATAGAAAAACGATACATTGGATTGAGTTTTGACTAACTCTCTCACTATGGGGGTCTATTTTATACATGTCAGAAACAGTCTAACCGTTTCACCTAGGGGAGGACTTAGACAATCAAACTGACTGACTTATTTTACTAGACTGGAGTTTTAGCTTGTACTCCTGTTGCGGAGTTTTCTCTAACAGGGGAGGGGTTGTAGCAATGTCTTTTGCGGGACAGTCCTTGAGAATAATATTTTGGCAATCCTTCAAATCCTGGGAAATGTTCTTTAAGACGGGTTTCAGTCCATTAAAAAGTTTAATATGAGAAAGGTGCACCCAGCCTTTGCGTCCTTCCAACTTCACGGCTGTACGGGTGGTGAGGAGGACCTGTCGGGGCTCTTTCCAGCGAGGCTCCAGCGGACTTGATCTGTCAAAATTCCTCACCAACACCATGGATCCTGGAACGATTTCGTGCGGTGCCACCTCGGTATTGTCTGGAAATGCGGCGGCAACCTGTGAACGACATGAGTTGAGGGCAGACATCAAGGAAGCTAGGTAATCTGTCAGCATATTACTTGAAACATCGGTAATACTTCGGGGTCTAGGAGTACCCCACATGTTAGGGGGGCGGCCGAAAACGACCTCATACGGGGACAGACCTGATCTGGAATGTGCGACCATGCGCATATAAAATAAAGCGACTGGTAGAGCTACTAGCCAGTCCACACCTTTTTCTTTACACACTTTTGCAATACGGATTTTCAGGGTCTGGTTATGTCTCTCTACGAGACCGGATGCTTCAGGATGGCGTACACAATGAAACTTCCACTGGTACCCTAACAAAAGGGAAACATGCTTCATGAGTTCAGATGAGAATGGCTGGCCGTTGTCAGAATATACGACTCTAGGGAGTCCATAACGGGGGAAGAACTCACGAACCAACTGCTTGGCAGTGGTCGCGGCTGTGTAATCTGGGACTGGATATGCTTCTGTCCACCTGGACAAAGCGCATACAACTACAAGGACATACTTGAAACCTCGACATCGCTCCATCTGAATATAATCCATCTGGAGGACTTCAAAAGGGTGGTCAGGGGGCTGGAATCCACCTTGTTCCACCGGGACACTTTTACCTGGATTAAACTGACAACATATCATACAGGTACGGACTTTCTGCTTGGCTGCAGCTCGTAAATGCTTGTTGAACCAGATGTTCTGGATACTGTCTAACATAGCTTTTTCTCCTAAATGTGCTGGACTATGTGCGGTATTGATAATGACTTGAACCATAGAGTCGGGGAGAAACCATGTGGCTCTACCCTTCGTTAACCATCCTTGATCTGTCTGGACCCCTCCTTGTTCGGACCATTTCTTGATTTCTTCAGGAGTAGCATGTAACTGTATGTCTATGACATCTTGTGTAGGGTCCTTAACTGTCATACATGTAATCGGATCTGGAGTGTGTGTCATGTTAACTGGAATGTCTGGAGTCTGTGCTGTAAGCTTGGCTGTGCGATCTGCTAGATCATTACCTTGGGAAATAATGTCAGTAACTTTCGTATGTGCTTTACATTTCATGATAGCGATAGATGTCGGTAAATATATGGCATCTAACAGAGCTTGAATAAGGAGACCATGCTGAATCTTGGTTCCATGAGAAGTCATGAAACCTCTCTCCTGCCAGAGCACTCCGAAGTCGTGTACAACTCCAAATGCGTAACGTGAATCTGTGTAAACATTAACTTTCAAGTTCTTGGCATGTATACAGGCTTGTGTCAGAGCAACTAGCTCTGCTGCTTGAGCGGACAGAGTGTCAATGCGGTGTGTCTCAATAACTTCAGTGTCAGTAGTCACTGCATACTCGGCGACTAGTTCTCCTGTACTAGTTCTCATACATGAACCGTCCACATAAAGTGTCAGGTCGGGATCTAATAACGGAGTATCTGTCAGATCTTGTCTTGGCTTTGTCGTAATGTTAACTACTTCCACACAGTCATGTGTGGCAGAATTCGAAGTAACTGATGGTAACAATGTAGCAGGATTTAAAATGTTGCAGCGTCTGATTTCTATGTGTGGCTGGAACAGTGTCAATTCATAACCTGTTAAACGTGCAATTGTCAAGTGCTGAGTTTGTGTTCGGTTTAAAAGAACTTCCACGGAATGTGGAACTTGTACTGTCAAGGAGTGTCCTAAGACTATGGAATCACTTTGTCTGATAGCTAGTGCTGTGGCTGCAACTGACTTGAGGCACGCAGGCAGAGCCTGGGCTACAGGATCTAATGTGCTCGAAAAATAAGCACAGGGCTTGTATTGTCCTGCTTGATCTTGAGTGAGAACAGATAATGCTGTACCTTCACGTTCAGTAACGAAAAGTGTAAAAGGCTTACTGTAGTTCGGTGTCGCTAGAACTGGAGCTTGGCATAGGGCTTTCTTTAACTCATTGAAACTAAGTGTATGTTCAGATGTCCAAGGGAGAACAGTCGATACGGCTGCCTCCTGTGTCGTTAACTGTATCAGTGGCTTGGCTAGAAATGCATACTGGGGAATCCATTGTCTGCAGTAAGAAGTGAGGCCGATAAAAGCACGTACCTCCTTCTGGGTCTTGGGCTGAGGAAGACTCGCTATTAACTGGATACGGTCTGGTGTCAACTGCCTACCCCTCTTGGACAGTAAGTGTCCTAAGTAGACCACTTGCTGGACACAGAATTGAAGCTTAGAAGGGGACACCTTGTGCCCCATCTCGGCTAGGAAATACAAAACTGTAAGGGATGCTCGCTCGCAAGCACGTTCAGAACGGGCTGTGATCAGTAGATCATCGACATACTGGAGCAGGGCAGTGTCAGTTGGCATGTGAATGTTGTCTAGTTGTCTCTTGAGTGCTTGACTGTAAATACTAGGACTTTCTGTGAAACCTTGAGGAGCGCGTGTGAACATATAGCTCCTTCCATTTAAACAAAATCCGAAAAGGAACTGGCTGTCTGGATGAATAGGAACACTGAAAAATGCGTTCTTGAGGTCTATGACAGTGAAGAACGTGGCTTCGGAATCAATGGCCGTTAATAGGGAAGAGATGTCTGGGACAACTGGGTACTGAGGAATAATACATTTATTAAGCTCTCGTAGGTCAATCACTAATCGATATACTGGGGGTGCATTTGGATCAGTACGTTTCATGACTGGAATGATCGGAGAATTACATACATTGGAGTCAGTTTCTACAACCACTCCTTGAGCCATGAGCTCGTCAATAATTTTGGATAAGGCTGCTACAGCCTCAGGTGGCAATCTGTACTGTCTGATTCGTGGTAACACTACACCTGGCTTGAGAGTCACACGATAGGGTGTGATTTGCATATAACCTACATCAGTTGGACCTTGCGCCCATAAGTGCTGCGGAACATTAGACAGTCTTGAATCAAAATCTCGTAATACATAGTGACCCTTGAAGTCACGTAGGAACAATCGTATTCCCTCTGGGGAACAGCATATAACTGCACCTAACTCTTTCAGTGTCTTAATGCCTAATAGATTTTCTGGACATGACTTAGTAAGTAACAGATCAGTAGTGCGGGACAATGGACCTACTTCTAGAGTAACTGGCTTTGAAATCTCATTTACGATAGGTTTTCCTGAAAATCCAAGGGAAACATTTCTTGAGCCTGAGAGCGGAGCCCCTGGAACTTCGGCGTGACTAATTGTGGTCCTACTTGCCCCTGTATCAATCAAAAACTTTCTGTCTTTCCCTAATACTTGACTGTGAACATAGGGACCTTCTTGATCTACAGGTATCTCGATGAGAGGCAAGCCTACCTCCCTCTCTAGGCTGTTTCATGAATACTGCTGGTACTCTGGATACTCAGACTGTGCATACTGGTACATCTGCGATGTAACGTGCTGTGTTGCAGCAATAGGCTGCGGTGCGGTAACTGTCTGTGGTGCATTCTGTGGCTGAGGAATCTGTGAAACTTGTTCTTGTCTAGGCGGACGTGGTCTTTCTTTAGTCTTACCAGTAGCTATGTTGTGTTTCAGAACTGCACACTCATTTATAAAATGACCTGGCTGTTTACAATAATTGCAGTTCCCTTTAACGGGAGCTGCAGGATGACTGGCTTGATTCGGACCCCTCTTCTGACTGTCTTGAGGAACAGATTGTGCAACTAGTACTTTCATTTTCGTGTCTTTCATACGTTTTCTCTCGTGTTCTTGCTCTTCCCTGATTCTATTCTGGTGGTATTGAAGCATTTGCAACATCTGGGACGGGGTATTAGCTTGCCAGGTACTTTCGACTTTCAAAACTCGATTTTTAATTTGTGGACTTGAATTCTCGACTAATTTGGTAACAAAAAGGTGAGGGTAAGACTCACTACTTGTCTTGAGGCCACTGTTGATGCTAAAACATTTTTCAAATCTAGAATAAAAATCACTAATATCTTCGTCTTGCTTCTGTTTACAGGCTGAGATTGCTTCCCAGTCTTCTTTTCTAGTTGTCAATAATCTGGGTAAAACTTGTATTAATAATTCCGGTAATTCTTTACATTTATCTCCAAGACCGGTACCTGGTACTCGTGCCTTGTCTTCAGCTTCTAGAATTGCCCAATCGATCTTTTTCTCTCCCACCTCCCATTCTTTTTCCTTGAGCTTTTCATACACCCCTGCGGGCAGCAGAACCTTTAACATTTTAATTATATCCGGATACGTGTATTCTCCCATACGGAGCATGTCTTTTAATTCTCTATGGAACCCTGCTGGATCTTTGTCATGACAGGGAATTAATTTCTTCATCTCGAGAAGTTCCATCTTTGTAATCGGAGTGTAAACAAACACTCGTTCTAGTTCGCCACCCGTTCCTCTAACTGGGTGGACTTCTCGTAACGGATTCTGTCTCTCCATGTAAAATGGTTTACTTTCTGGGGGTGAGACATGAACAAAATGCGGGTTCAGAAACGTTCTATATTTGTGACGCTGTTCTAGAATGACACTAATTAAATCGGTACCTAGACCTTTCCATCTATACTGGAGTAACTCGTTCAGGACATCATGTAACGGGCCTGGATCAGAGTGCTGACCCTCATACAATGTAATGAGGTGCTGAATCATATACATACCCACCAGTCGTTGTTCGGCTGGGGGCATTTTCAGAAACATTTGTGCCACTATTTCGTCTGGAAAAGTGGTAGAATCAGTAATCCATCGGACTGCTGATCGGGCTAGTTCTTGTTCATGCATGGTACTTAACTCACTGTAACCGATTCGTGATTTCAGAATGTGATCGGTAGCTTGGAACACTTGTTCTAGAGAACCTTGTTCTGATGCTGGATGATGGAAAATAGACTTGTGTTCTAGGCGTAAATGGCGATCTGGAAATCTAGATTTTCCTACATACGCTATTCTGGCGGGATTCTCGTCCTCTACCTCTTCAGTATCAGAGTTACTTTCTTTCTCGCTTACTTGTGCTGCTTTACGTTGTTCGTGTATCTTTATTATTTCTCTACGGATTTTCTTGTACATACTCTCCATAGCACCGACGGTCTTGTGCTTACCCTCGGCTATATTATCACTCCACCTTGTCAGGGTTCTCATTTCAGCCGGATCTTTAGACGGGTAATCTTGTTCTCTTATTAGACAATTGATCAGAAACTTTAATATCATGAGCTGGATCTCGGCTTTCCTTTGAGACATGGCCTCGCTAATACTTTCTGGATCATCCCCTGTACGGATGAAACGATATATTCTGTCTAGATCTTCTTTCATATTCGGTAAGGTGACTAGATACTCGGCCACCTTTCTTACGCGGAATGAATATAAAACCATATTATCCTCGCCTGGGACTGGATCATAGCAGCATTCGGCAAGGGATTTTCTTATTTCTGCCACAGTCTGATGTCTGGGCGTACGCTGTGACGCTTGTGCATGTAATTCGGCTGTCGTTAAACGATTACGTGGCGGCGGGGTTTGAGGAGGACCTCCTCCTGCGGCCCCTAAACTAGAGTCGTCTACTGAGGCTCTTCGTCCTGGCAGAGTTGGAAATGGAAATGTAGGCTGGACTTGTATGGCAGGCTGGACCGGGGGTACCGTGACAGGTACTCCGGTGTCTGGAGAAGCGGGAAGTGCCTGATTTACAGGGACTGGCGGAGCGAGAACAGGATTTGCATATTCTGGGACTGTGTCGTCCAAATAGGACGAAATAAAAATATCAGCTGCAGTCTGTTTGTGACGTAGCTTGGTCGGAACTAATGGTGGCGGGAAATTACTGGATGCCTCTGGGGTCGCTTTTGGCAAGCCCTCGGCAAGGAGAGGATACATACCCCTAATAAGGGCATGCCTCTGTCTGTCTGACTGTTCGGCTTTGACTTGTTCACCAATCTCGATTAGTTCTTTTTCTTGTGCTCGTTCTAAGGATTCTCTACTTAATTCTGACTTTCTGATTTCCTTTTCAGTTCTTTTATGAGATTCTTTACGCCATAACTCAATGGCATCTTTCTGTGATTGTCTGGCTTTCTTTTTCCATAATGCTTCTTCTACTCGCATGATGCACTCGGCATCCCATGTACCCGATACGGGCCACCTATACTTTTCTTCTAATCGTTTGGTATACTCTACCCATAAATCTAGATACAATATGGCGCTTATGCCATGCTTCTGATACATAAAGTGACCTGGACTGTCCCTCGGCGGAACAGGAACTGCTTCTTCTAACAAACCCTTTCTAGTTCTTAGCTGACGTAATCTCGAAAAGAGAGACATTGTAAACTTGAATCGGAACACAATACAATACACGAGGAACAATAACAATTGGGAGAACAATTCAGGCATACCACGACATTGGAAATACATTGAACAACATCATAACCTAACAGTTTGGACAGAATATTACCTGGAATACTGAAAACAGAAACACAAGAATTTCTCGAGAACGGAACAGACTAGAGTTACTGGATGCACTGCTGAAACAGTACGGAACATACCGGTCCCATAAAGGGACGCATCAAGACCCGTATCCACCTAGGTGAACACTTCGTTTGTGAGTCTGTGTACCACCAACCCACGGACCAGAGTCAATTTAGATTGACCCTGTCTAGATACTACCCCAGTAATGGTACTCACCGGGCAGCAAGAACGGAAAGCCTCGGATCGGACTGAACTGCTACGACGACGGACGACGAACTTCGGACTTCTGTTACGGGTGGGCCTCCGGATACCTCGGACCTTGAACTCTCGGCTTGGGCTCTGGTCGGGACTCGCCGCGTTCCTCCACCGTCTCGTTTGGATGCTGGACCGCCTCCTCCGTCTCCTCCGTGGGCCTGAGGGATACTTGAAGCAGAAATATCTGCCGGTGCACAGAAGAGTTCCGTCACGACTGCAGAGGGTCAGGGGGTCGGCGTGGCTTCACCGACGCGTGGGGAAAGGGCAAGTCCCTGTTCGGGCGCCATTATGTGGTAAATAAATAAATAATACCTCTCTTTTTGACTAGACATATATCATAACAGATAGCTCAATAAATAAGAGTCAAGATTCGAGGTAGTAGGAGTTTTGCAGGTTTAATACAGCATAAGGACAGGAACAGGACAACCTGCATAGGAATAGGATGGCAGGGCCCAGCAGCTGCTGGGGCTGGATCTGGGATGAGCGCGCTGACTTTTAATAACAATACATGAGCATATATACATAACGCAAACACATAGCATTACATTGCAGTAGGCGTAGCAGTGGGTGGAGCAGAAGGTGTGACGCGTAGCAGTCGCGAAAGATAAGGGTAAAAGTAGGTGTAACAGGGCGTATACATAGACATGTGATGCAAACGTAACAGAATATGTCATGAATGGGGCGGAAACCATGGAGGGGGCTACCTAAGGAGCCGGGACCTCTAACCTGATGGTGCGCGCAAACTAGCAATGACGTATCACTAGGAGAAGCTGGGGGCTATGAACTCTGTGCTAGGAGCAGAGACTGAAGTCTGGAGAGTCAGGGCGACATGTACCTAAACAGTATCTAGTATCTGATGTTTAGAGAACATGTTGATATAAACTAGAAGTTAGGAGGGGAAAGGCTAACTTGATTCTAAGACTGGACCATGCATTATTCTACATGTAGTGCGTGATGAAGAATATGAAATGACCATTAAATGCAGTATTTCTCTAACGTGGAGACGTGAAGGCTAGACAATGACGGAAACTATTGATGCGATTCAGTAGTTTAGGAATGCAGAGAAGGAGGACTGAACTGATAACTGGAATCATAACATATTCTTGGCAGACTCAGAGACTGAGCCAGGTTGGACCGGGCACTGCGAGGCAGGAAGTAAGTGAAGGGTCGAGGATACAGGTGGGGGCTGTATCGCTCCTCAGCGAAGTTTCAGGAGACAGGAGCTGAATCTGGTGTCCAGGCCCTTTTGAGGCCTAGAAACGGGGACTTTATAATAGAATAACGTGCACACTGAGAAACGTGGCAACGTAGCTTTACATAGGCCTGATATTCGTAGTATTCACGAGGACTGGAAACTGGCATATTAGAGGTGGACACAACTATAATTGCGTCATTAATCGAACATAGGGAGTACATATGCATATTTAATCATGCACACATAACATATGATGGATGACACGTAGGGACACAGAACATGGCAACATTTACTTTTCCACAGATCTCAGAGTCCAGCAGCGACAATCCAGTATCCAATGGAGATATGAAGGCCCCATATAATCAAGTACCTGGTACCCAACTGTGTAGTGGGGAATGATATTAACAGGAAGTTTGAGGTCTATAAAGTAGGTCTGGAGATACATCATGTGTCTCCGAGGAGGACTGGGGAGCCAGCCTCTGGAGGCATATACGATTCACGGCTAGTCCTATGGAATGGTGGCAGGATGAGGTACCACACATAAAGGAATCCCTTATCAGGAAATATGGTGTTACCCCTGAGAAATATAGGTTGAAGTACAAGGACAGCAGGAAGCAATCATGCCTGTCCTGGGTGGATTTCATGGAGTGCTCAAAGAAGGCACTAAATGGGTGGATGAAGGGCAGTAATGTAAATAAATATGATGATCTGTATAATCTTTTTCTCAGAGATCACATGATCAGTCATTGTTTTCAGAGGCTGCTCCAATACTTCATCGATTCAAAACTCACTGTATATAGTAAGCATGCCAAGGAAGAGGATGTCTAACTCAGCACCAGGGTCCACAAGAAGTGTTGTTGAACTGTGCCCCCACCCCCCACCCCCAGCAGAGGGAGATCTCACACCTTGTAAATAGGTCTGCAGAATAGAAATACTATAGATAAACAATTAACATAAATAAGTGTAGGAGATAAAGAGCAGTCTTAGTTTTATTTCAAGCAGGATTTTCACGTGTGTCCCCCTCCCAGGCTCCCTTCCAGGGGGGAGGTGTTTCCTGTTAATCAGTGCAGGTACTCATTTTCTGTCATAGGGCTGCCTAGTTGCCTATGTTAAACCAAAATTGGATGATGGACGGAGTGTTGAACATTGCAAGCACTCACCCCCAGTCAACTGATCTGGCTTTAATCCATCATCATTCTTTAGCTCACTCTGCCACCCCAGTTCAGACATGGCCAGTTGCCTATGTGGCAGGAGTGTGACAAGAGCAGTCCTGTCAGTGTCTCTAAGGAGGCCCTTACATTCCACACACTACCGACCCTATCCCCAAATAAATTGCATGAATTAGCAGGGTCGGACTGTGCCAGAAAATAGTACTGGGCCCCAAAATGAAAGTGGCCCCCATTAGTAAATTAGGTAGCTAAAAGAATGGCCCATGTTAGCAAATTGGTGTAATGAAACGTTCTATACGTGTTTTGCAAGGTATGAAAGAGTGCAAGGATTTGAACTTGCTACAGGCAATGTTTGTTTCAATACCAGGGAAATGAACAGTAAAAACCGTCCAACCTGGCCATAAAACAGCCAAAAACCAGCCCACACACTGACCTACCAAAAACAAGCCCACACACTGACCAACCAGACCAGCCCTTTGGTCACTGCCTGATTGCTATATTGGCCATTTTGACTCTGACAATTAGGCCTGGACCAGCCAAGGCCTCCTCTTGTCTTGGTAGAGAGAATCAAAAATAAGATGTGGACAGGACCTGTTCCCTTTATGGTCCAAGTTGGTAGGAGTGTCATGGTTTTGTTTTTGCAGAAGCAGATAGGGCTGTTGTCTGGGGTTGATACTGAGACACCTTATATGTAAGGACTTCAACGGCAAAAGGGATACGGACATTATTTCAGTTATGGGACCACATAATTTCTGTCTCTCCGGACTGTACACAAATTAGGTCTAGTGTCTGTGGTCCATTATTGATCAGCCAATAGATGACAAATGTCATTTTAGCAGTCATTTTAACCGCTTAACCATGGCGCAAATTCCGCTGCGATGCGACGGTTTTTAATGAGTGGGCGGGGCCGCGTCGGCCAACGGACGTACATAGCACTACAGAAGTAGTGCTCGCGATGGCCGTTGGCCGACGGGAGCACTTAAGGGGTTGAGGATTTTGGGGTCCCTTGCAAGAAATATTTTCAGACCCCTGTTTGGTACAAACATACATTTTACTACCCCTTCTTTGCAAATCCAAATCCTGTGGTGACAACCTATAATTAATTTATGTTAAGGTTTGAGATCCAGAGATACACAGACGTGAGCTGGAGAGAAGGCTCATCTTTGTGGAAAATGACTAAAATTAGGTATACATAAGCGGCGTTCATTTATGTTCACCACAGCCACTGTTGAAAGTAAAACGACAATCATGAAACAGTAGCCACGCCATCTTGTCCCTTTTAGGCCCCATCACGAACGTAGGTGGCAGCAATTTTGTGTGTCACGACCTCTCTGCCCACTGCCAATAGCCTGCGCGTCTCCCCCCCTCACTCCCCAGCCTCGCAAGCATTCCCCCGCGCCCCGACACCCCCCCCGGTTTCTCCTGCTTGGGCCATAAGCGCACCTCTAGCGCGACCCTGTCTCCGAGCCACATCCCGTGCTGAACCCCCTCGCTCTTTCATCTCATTCAAAGAACAGGCCCCTTTTGATAACCTCTTCCTCCCTGCCCGATTGTCCAGCCTGATCCCAGGCCATCACCTAGCCCGACAGATGCAGTTTATTGCCCCCTACAGTAGGACCTCGCCTCACATCAAAGGAGCGGTGGTTAATCAATACCCTCACACCTCCAGATCCGACCGATCGCCCACTTTCCCGTTCCCAGCGGAATGTCCAGCTGCGCGACAACCACCACATGCTGAGGTTGAGGTGGGAACTCTACTGTAAATATGTGTGGGAACGGGGGTGAAGCGGGGATTCCGAGGATGTCTTTCCGTACATCAAAGTATTGACAAGAATGTGTTTCATGTAATAAAGCAATAAACCTGCGTATAAGAGGCCAGGCCTCAAGGATGCGTTTAGAGCACCTCAAGAAGATACCCTGTTGTCTGATTTGACGTGTTCTGCTCCGTCGGAATAAACTCCTGTTTCCTGCCTTCTGTCTCCAGCGCCTGCCTCTTTGTTTGGTAATCTCGAATGGTATGAGAGGCGGCTAACGCCGGGCAAATACTGAAGGGTTCTTGGTTGAATTCGGCCCTACCTTTCTACAATTGGCGTCCCAAACGTGGGGCCCATCAGCGACGCGTGGATCCAGTGAGAGAGGTCCCAACGACAGAGTGAATGACTGCAACGATCGGGAAGTGCACCTGCCCGATAGACCCTCGTCTGGCAGCCGATCATCCGAACTTCACCGGTTCCGAGCAGACCTCTCTCGAGTGATCTACGGTCCTGACTGGGAACCATCAGGAGTGCCACAGCAATTACGGAGAATAGAGGACGATCAGGCGCTGGAAGCGGAAGACGAGAAACTGTCCATGCGGTCCAGGTAAGGTCGTGTAAACACGACGAATTGCGAATTGATTGTTTGATTGTTTGAAAATACTAGTATTACTCATTTGATTGTTTCTGAGAGATTCTCTATTTGGAAACAAGCACAGAGTCGCCATACTCTGTTTAGTCTTTGCAGATAGTGAAGGGTAGGTAATGCAGGCCTTTGCCCCCGTTGTAATCTGTCGTGCCTACTTCCCTCTCCATTTGATTGATTGTTATCCAAGCATTTACTGTTTTGGAATTGGTTCTCTTTGGATCATTCTCTATTTACAAATAAGCACAGAGTCGCAATACTCTGTTTAGTCCTTGTGAATAGTGAAGGATAGGTAACGCAGGCTTTTGCCCCCGTTGTAATACGTCGTGCCTATTTTTATCCCTCATTTGATTGATTGTTTGACCGAACATTGATTGTTCGGAATTGGTTCTCTTTGGGTTATTCTCTATTTACAAATAAGCACAGGGTCGCCATGCTCTGTTTAGTCTTTGTGAATAGTGAAGGATAGGTAGTGCAGACTTTTGTCCCCTTTGTAACCCGTCATGCCTATCTTTGCCCCGTTTGTTGGTAGTTGGTTCAGCCCGGACCGTTTATTAGAGGTAGATCATCCGGCTCCACCGGAAGACGCCCCTAATAAAAAGGACATAAATATATTTAAAAAATTGCGGGTTAGCCGCTGTATCGTGCTAGCAAACAATAACATAAAAAATCATTAGGAAAAACAAAAGGAATCGAGCAAAATCAGTAGGCCACTGATGGGATCTCTTTTCTGACCTCGCTAAAATAGAAACATTAGGAACAACCCCTCATGAGAAATATGAAACTAGTGAGAAGAATCGAGCTCGACGCCATGATGGCTGCAAGACAGCTCGGCTCCGCCACCCACCCCGCCCAAATAACGACAAACAATATGCAAATATTATAAATATATACAACACTCCAGCAAAGTAACATGTTAAAACTTTTTATTAAACAACTATTTAAAACTTTTTATTAAACAACTATTTACATGGCAGCGGCTGCAACAACAAATCCAAATGCATTCGCCGTCTGCTTAACGCTGTTCCTGTCCCGCCTTCAATGTTGGGCTACTTTGAGCTACTTTTTGGTAGGCTTTGGGCTATAAAAAAGTCTACAAAAGCCATCAGCCGGCGAGGTAGCGTCGGTGGCGGCCCGTTGAGCGAATAGGCCGGAGGCTACCCAACGCGCCAAGGCCTGGTCCAGCCATCCTATAATGCTGCGCCAAGAGATGGCGTGGGGTGCCCTGGGGGGAGGCGAAGCGAACGGGCCTCCCCCACCTCCCAAGGGGGGAGGTTCCTCAGCTGCAGCAGGGCGACCCTTAGCGTTTCACTCGCCGGCCAGCTGCAGTGGGGCGACCCTTAGCGTTTAACTCGCCGGCCAGCTGCAGTGGGGTGACCTTTAGCGTTTCACTCGCCGGCCAGCTGCAGTGGGGCGACCCTTAACGTTTCACCTGCCGGACGGCTGCACCAGGACTGCCATTGGCGTTCCACTCGGTTGGATGACCGGGGGACCCGCTCCGGCGGACGGGGTGAAGAGCGGCTGCTGCTGCGGAACGCTCAAAATGGCGGCCGACACCCCGGATTTGGGCCTGGTCCATTAGAATGGCTCTGGGCTACCTTGGAACTCGGATGCTTGCCTGCTCGGGCATGAGCCCCACTCTTGAAGACGCCCTCTCAGTTTTAAAAATTCTACGAAAGTCACTGGCCCTCGACTCCCGCAGGCTTCCGGTGGGGGCCACCGCCACTGTTGCTCGACTATCCCCCATGGATATGCCACTGCCCCGGGCGACCGCCACCTTATCCACATCTGGTGTCGACGGAAAGACTGATTCAACGTATCTGTGGAGGGATACACCTGCTGTCCCGCTCTCCGGAGTGGCCATAACGTTGTCACAAGATGGTGGTGCTCTCATGCTGACACCGGCCTTTTGTCCGAATTACTAAGAGACACTGTAGACTGCCAACTCGTTCAGCTCCGGTGGGACCTCAGCGTGACCCGGTAGGGAAGATTTTGACTTCCTCGCCTTTAAGCCGCAGTCCACGCCACCTGCCCTCTCTGCTGGCACTAACGGAATCTTTTGAACTACCGAAAGGGATTCTGGTCCGACCACTTGTTATTGGAGGCATTTGAACTATGCTCTGGGCCCGCCCGGCCTCGACCAAAATGGCGCCAGTATGGGCGGGACTAGCAATTCCTTATGACGTTCTAGTTGCCTAAACCTTGATGTTATGGGATATGTATGCGGTCTTTGTACACGTGGCGGGCGGGAAAGGGTGCGGACTGAACATACGAACAACCCTATTGGTGTGTTTTCTTTGTCATTTTTGTATTATTAAAGCTCCGAAATGATGTTACTGATGATACATGCCCTTGGTGTACGTATGGACGATTTTATTGTAACTGATCCTGGTATATTTCCAACTATAAAATAAACCTTCACCGGTCCTGCAACCGTTAGTCGCGTTTAGTTTTTCAATTAAATGGCTCGTCCTTTGCTTACTTCTATACTACAGTGTAATGTCTCCTTACCTCATGCGTTTCCCGTCTGCCCCGTGGCTGGCCTACATGGTTGGAGACCCGTATTTGAATGCTGACATCCTCACAAATAAATATATGGAACTAGCCTCATAACAGTCACTTAGATTGGTAGGTTCTCGAATAAAGAAAGGGACAAGATAAATGAAGCAATTTTGGTCATGAAAAATTAGAAAGACATGGTACATAGAAATAATGCGAAAGGAATAGTCAGGATCTGTCGTGTTTTACATTTCTGCAGCATAAACAATAGGTAAAAGATCCTGATATTTAGATATATCTATGAATAGGACAATAGACCAGTTCCTCTGGGCTTCAAGGCCGAGAGGCAAGGTACTGCATCCCAAAGAAGATAAGTTAGGTACGTGGTAGGTAAAAACATTTTCGTGTTTTTGCGCGCTGATGTGCTTTGAACGCTGTCGCCCCCCCCTTTTTTTCTTTCTCTGCAGGTTAATATCGGAATTTCAGCTGAAGTATTGAGAAGACCGAGAATGCACCGTGTTCCACGCAGAAAGAAGAAGAATTGTATGGTGTGAATGTGCGCGTGGGCCCCGATTTGTGTCGTATGAATGCTTATGTGTGGCGCACATCTGGGTTGACGAACGAATGCTTTTTTGTATGACTAAGGTGTTGATCGAACGGTCAATGGGATAGGAAAATTAAGCCCGAACATGGTACCTGCATGTGAAAAACGAATAAAGATATAGCACTTTCCTTACTTAGGAACGACTCTCTCTGGAGCTAACGACTGGGGGAGTGGCCTATGCCAGAAACTCGAAGGCCTATTTCAGTACGACGAACCCAACCCCAACCGATATCCCAAATGAACGCCCTAAATGACGCGCACCAGTGAGTCAACTTAATGTGCGGACTAGATGAGAAAAGTTAAGGATACCCCGGGTTGGGGTTCATCCAAAATCCCCCCTCAGCCCAGAAATTAGGGATATTGTCATGTTTTAGATTCACCCCCTCTTCTTCCATCCTCATAGAAAAGTCAGAATTGCACCATCGCACATCCGACAGACACCCCTCCTTTACCTCAACTTGGATCGTCATTTGTTAGATGTTGGAAGACCCCACCGTGAGTATAAGCATGACTGGACCAGTGTCCGACCAATTAAAAGGAGTAAGTATTTATTGAAGCGAGGTTACCAACAGAAATTGTCTGCTATTAGGAAGGAAGGAGAACGAAGAGCTCGACCCCCAAATGAATTAAATGGAGTACTGAAAATATGCAACACGCATGAAAAGGCTCTTTCGCCAAAAATAGCCCTCTGTTTTATCTTAAGTTTTCGTACTTGATGTATGTACTGTCGCACCCTATCTGGAATTTGTGTATACGTAAACTATGAATTTATGTTTTCCCTCAGCTTGTGTTTTATACGTGAAACTGACCCGTACTGATCTATATGTGTGTGCACTGAATAGCCTATTATTATACACGTCTCTCTCTCTCTCTCTCTCTCTCTCTTTTTATGTTGTACGTGTACTAATAGCCTATTTGGTACGCACGACGCTCTCTCCCTCTGAGGGCTCCCTTGCTCCCTTGTGAAAAAAAATGACGACACTGTACCTCGCCGGTACAGGTATAATTGGCTTTAGACACAACAGTGTTTGAACAAATTGACAGAAACAAAACAATCATATTTAGCCATATTACTACCTCTCCTTTCTGTAAAATGATGGAACTTAATTGGCTGAGAAAGAAAGGACAGGTGAGACGACTGATGTCCCCTAATCTGACCCTTAAAAGGGAACTATATGTCAGTGGCTTTTGTCTTAAGTACTTTGGTAACACCACCCTCATCGTTCGGATTACCACCGCCCAATGTACAAAAATAGAATGTCCGATACGTCCCCGTTCCTCCAGAATGGTCCCAGTTCTGTACCAGCCGTCCCAGAAAATCTTAAAGACTGTAGCTATAGTCCCATGATAACAGCATTTCACATTTTTTATAAATTAACAGACCTTGAAGAAACATATAGCTCAACAGGATTTGTTTTAGACAAACGCGAGTCTCTACTGAAGGAGCCGGTTTGAATTCGATAAACTATGTAATTTTTAGATGTCAGACTTCTTGCCACGTTCGCAAATATAACAAGAGTAAAACGCCAGACAGACATGTTGTTTGAAAATAAAAAAAATGCTTGCCGACCTGCACTACAGCAATGATGCATGAGTTAACAACATACACCGATGTAAGGATTACTAAGCATCCAACCTATCGTGACCAATGAACGTTTCCCCAACTACTTGGGGTTGGGAGAGAAATTAAAGTGTGTAAACGTCTTCCCCTGCCAATTCTCTAAAAAAACCTGTTTTTTTATACTCATTTAAGGATAACGTGCAGTCGTCGGAGAGGGGCCAGATGTGACGCACAGCCTGGCTGCAGATCGGGGAATATCTATGACCTCGACCAAGGTGGAGCCACAGAGCAAAGAGTTGCGGGACAAGGCACCGTTCTCAGCGCGGAAAGTGAAGGAAAGAAGGGCCGCCCAGAAGCCCCTGCACGTTGATGAGCTCGTGCCGAAAGTCCCAGCCCATTGTGCCCGATTGATTGGCCCACTTGCTTGAAATTTCTGCCCTCCTTGGTCCGTTTCAGATCTGATCCCACTCCACCCTCTCTTCCCTCGGCCTCCCAAAGCACGCCCCCATCACCCCCCTTTTTTTTCATATGGAATTTTTGAACTTGACTCTGAGAAGAAAGACAGCACAAAAGATAGAATAGGGTTTATCATGAAGGAAGAACGGAATGCGGGTACCCCGCCTAAGGTACCTATGATAGATTAGTTAGGGAACAGGACAAACACAGGACTGTGGTCCAAGAGCAAAGAATGGCCACACCCTGCAACGCGAGATCTGAAGTAGAGCTGGACGCATAGCTCCACCGCCGGTGCTCAACAGTGCCAACGAAAGAAGAAAAACGATGAGAGCCTACCAGTGATGGCTCGCTGTAAAAAGACACTGGAAAGACGAACCCTTTTTTTATTAACATTGCCACCCCTTGACTGTCCCTTGTATCAAGTTGAATTTCTCTCCCAACCGCTTTGTATTGATTACCACCCAATTGAGTTCTCGACTGTACATGAATAACCAAGAAGGCGTTAACTCTGTACCTTGATGATTGTAGAACACCAGTTATGCACATGAACATGCTGTCTAGTTTTGACCCCCATGAAGTCCAGACCTCAAGAAATTTACTTAATAGCCCTTATTTGGCCAGAACAATTTTGTATGACATCATGTTTGTATTCGAACGAATTTCCTACATCGTCTAAATAATATCCCCGTCTCCAAGGTCTAACATATGACACAGCTAATGTAATTTTGTATGCACTGCCTCCTCGCCTATCGCATTGACTACATGTGGTTATGTACGATTCTGTCAACATTGATAGCAGGATTATTTCCATCTGCCCATAATGCATATGGGCTACCAAAGACCTCAATAGACAGCCCAGCCACATGCTTCCCTTATTAGTATAACTAGATGTCAGCTTGTACGTCCTTACCTCAGACATGAACAGAACTGAACTAACTTATGATAGAAACTGGGGACTGTGGAAAATGACTAAAATTAGGTATACATAAGCGGCATTCATTTATGTTCACCACAGCCACTGTTGAAAGTAAAACAACAATCATGAAACAGTAGCCACGCCATCTTGTCCCTTTTAGGCCCCATCACGAACGTAGGTGGCAGCCATTTTGTGTGTCACGACCTCTCTGCCCACTGCCAATAGCCTGCGCGTCTCCCAGCCTCGCAAGCATTCCCCCGCGCCCCGACACCCCCCCCCCCCGGTTTCTCCTGCTTGGGCCATAAGCGCACCTCTAGCGCGACCCTGTCTCCGAGCCATATCCCGTGCTGAACCCCCTCGCTCTTTCATCTCATTCAAAGAACAGGCCCTTTTGATAACCTCTACCTCCCTGCCCGATTGTCCAGCCTGATCCCAGGCCATCACCTAGCCCGACAGATGCAGTTTATTGCCCCCTACAGTAGGACCTCGCCTCGCATCAAAGGAGCGGTGGTTAATCAATACCCTCACACCTCCAGATCAGACCGATCGCCCACTTTCCCGTTCCCAGCGGAATGTCCAGCTGCGCGACAACCACCACATGCTGAGGTTGAGTTGGGAACTCTACTGTAAATATGTGTGGGAACGGGGGTGAAGCGGGGATTCCGAGGATGTCTTTCCGTACATCAAAGTATTGACAAGAATGTGTTTCATGTAATAAAGCAATAAACCTGCGTATAAGAGGCCAGGCCTCAAGGATGCGTTTAGAGCACCTCGAGAAGATACCCTGTTGTCTGATTTGACGTGTTCTGCTCCGTCGGAATAAACTCCTGTTTCCTGCCTTCTGTCTCCAGCGCCTGCCTCTTTGTTTGGTAATCTCGAATGGTATGAGAGGCGGCTAACGCCGGGCAAATACTGAAGGGTTCTTGGTCGAATTCGGCCCTACCTTTCTACATCCTCACAGGGGCCCCTTGGAAGCTCAGGGCCCTGGGCAGTTGCTCACTTTGCTAATGCCTTGAGATGTCCCTGGATTCTAGCATTTTTGGTGGCTTGGCAATCCAGAAAGAGCATGCCTGTGGTGTTGTCTTGTACTTGGGCTTCTTTGAGGCTCATCTCTGACCCCGCCAGAGCAGTGGGCGGACCAGAAGTCGACACATTGTGACGGTCAGTACCCAGATAGCAAGAGAAAGTTGAGTACAGGTCTGCGCATCTTCAGCCAGTGAGTTGGACTTCTGGTTTCGTGGGAGTGACTATCAGCCGGGCAGGAAAGCAAACTGCGCTCCAGCAGAGAACAAAATTACTTTCAGTGCATGGGATGGGCTTACAGCCAGCCAATCTTGTTGGTGAGCTGAATTTAATTGTGGTTGTTTTCCTTTAATGACATTTGATAGAAGCTGGCTCCCAACATTCTAATGTTCTAATATACGCCAATGCCACAGTTTCGACTAACATATAGTATACTGTGCACATTTTGAAAATAAAATCAGATTTTTCCGTTTTATTTAAAACAACGTTCACGGCCTAATTCAAAACCTATTAGCCGATGACAAACATTATTTGTTAACGTGCAGGTTCTATAGATAAAATAATTGTTTCCGTTTAATTTAAAACAACTTTCACACACTATTTCAAAGCCTATTAGCCGAGGACAAACATTGTTTGTTAACTCTTCACATTTTGTAAACGTGGCCACTGTTTGCATCATGTATATTTTCGTTACAGACTCCAATTTTGTTTTCGTACTGTTCCTTTATTTTTGGGTTTGTTTACTGTGTATGCAATACCCTTATTCCCGGGGCAACATTTTACTTAGTTTAATTAGGAGCAGGGTGAATTGATAATTTTTGCTTTCTGTTTGTGCACTATTATTTATGTGCAAGCTTGATGAATTTTGCACAGGACTCAGAATGAGCTCAATGCTATATTCCTTCTGTATAATAATGTAACAAAAACATTGATATCAGCGCCTATCGTGGTAGGGAATGGTCCCATACATGGACCGGGACATGCTAAGTCCTTTAGGCAGTGCTGCTACCTGCTTCTCTGGTCCCAGTGGTAATTCTTCATTTTAAGTCCTCTAGAGGGTGCTGCAGTTGCTTCTATAGCCACCATTGTAATTCCTCATCCTTAGTCCTCTAGAAAGTCCTGCAGCTGCTTCTCTGGTCCCATAGGTAATTCCTCATTCTAAGTCCTCTAGGCAGTGCTGCTAGCTGCTTCTCTGGTCTCAGTGGTATCTCATCATTCTAAGTCCTCTAGACAGTGCTGCAGCTGCTTCTCTGGTCCTATCGGTAATTCCTCATTCTAAGCCCTTTAGGCAGTGCTGTTAGCTGCTTCTCTGGTCTCACCAATATTTCCTCATTCAAAGTCCTCTAGACAGTGCTGCTAGCTGGCTTTCTGGTGCTAGGAGTAATTCCTCATTCTTAGTTCTCTAGACAGTGCTACAGCTGCTTCGCTGATCCCGGTAGTAATTACTCATCCTAAATTCTCTAGACCATAGGTACTCACAAACTTTCTCTCGGGCCAAATTTACAGTGTGGTTTGTGGCCGAGGGCCGCACTGGTGGGGTCGGGCTAGAGCAAAAAAAAAACTGTGACCATGAGGTTTACCACCTCCCCCTGCAGTGGACGCATTCGTCCACTGAGCCACTAGACCTGGCATACACACATCTCTCTATCTCTCTTTCTCTTTCCCTCTCTCTCTGTCTCCCTCCCTCCCTTTCCCTTCCCCTCTCTTTCCCTCTGTCTCACTCTCTCCCCCGCTCCCTCCCTCTGTCTCCCTTTGTCCGTCTCCCAGCGTCCGTCTCCTCTGTCTCCCTGCATCCGTCTCTTTCTCACTCTCCCTCTGTCTGTCTCCCAACCTCTGTCTCCCTCCCTCTGTCTCTCTTCCTCTGTCTCCCTTCCTCTGTCTCTCTCCCTCTCTGTATCCCTTCCTCACTGTGTCCCTCCCTCTGTCTCCCTCCCTCAATCTCCCTCCCTCTGTCTCACTCCCTCTGTCTCACTCCCTCCCTCACTCCCTCCCTCTCTCTCTGTCTCCCTCCCTCTCTCTCTCTGTCTCCCTCTCTCCCTCACCCCTCTGTCTGTCTCCTTCTGTCTCTCGCCCTCCCTCTCCCTGCGTCCGTCCCCCTCTGTCTGTCTCCCTGCGTCCGTCTCCCTGTGTCCGTTTCCCATGCATGGCACAAGGATGCCCGTGTTATTGGTAGGATTGTTTTGTGCAAGAAGGGACAGCTTCCTGCACAAAAACATTTGGTAGAGGCATATTCCTCTTTCTATCTGTGCTGCAGAATGCAACTAATGAGGAGAAATGAAGATATTGGTTATGCCTTTCTAGGGTAGGTGTTCCATTTTGCTGTCAACCCTGGTTTACTGATTTTCAGTGAATCTGGGTTTGCGTCAAAATACAGGGATGGATGCACAAGAATGCTAAGTAACGCAAGGCAGCACTATGTCTCTCCATTGATCTAACTACAAAGACAGTTTGGATAGCTAATTTACATGCAATTCTCAATGGAGTCAAAGTCAGTAGTCCTGTCTGGCAGAGGTATCTTTCCCAGGATTATAGGTTTCATGTGAACAATTTGCAAAGCAGCTGTTGTTTTCATTTTTTAGGTAGGACTCAGTTCATGTAACTCAAGGCTGCAGCGTAGAGAGATCTATCAGGCAGCAGATCCCATTGGAGCAATCGCATTACCTATTCCCATGGACTCAGTCCAGAGTGAGTGACTCTCTTGCTGCCTCTCACTCTGATTAGGGGGATGGCACAGCAAGTACAGTACACACCGGGGAGCTCAATAAAATGTTTCCTCAAAATTACTATATATATTATTAATGAAACAAAAGAATAGAAACTTTTTTTGTCTATTTGTTTTAGATGTACCTTTGCTTAGTTTTGTATAGTTCACTTTACCTTCTGAGGTGTGGCTGTAAATTTGACTCTTTATCCAGATTGTTACACCCATGTTCAGGTGGTCACCCTAGTTACTGTGCCACAGAATGCCCGTCCATCAGTTAGAGAGCTATGATGTGCCCCAGCAGCTCTTTTGCTACAGAAAAACTGCCCATTGGTCAGCTCTGAGGATGTCTGTGTTATGGTACCTTCAGCACTTCTCTTGCAGGGAGAAGTGCTGAGGGTACCATAACACATACAGGAAAGCTGAGAGCCCCCAAGGCACCATAACACAGACAGGGAAGCTGAGAGCCCCCAAGGTACCATAACACAGACAGGGAAGCTGAGAGCCCCCAAGGTACCATAACACAGACAGGGAAGCTGAGAGCCCCCAAGGTATCAGAGCCCCCAAGGTACCATAACACAGACAGGGAAGCTGAGAGCCCCCAGGGATCGATAGTGATTGCAACTCCTAAATAACGATACCACAACCCCGAGACATCGCTGACACCAAGAGCCCTTGTTAGACCTGGTTTTTATTGGAATAGGAAATCTACTGTGTTTTCATTATTTAGAATGGTGTCGTTCTCACTAATCTGTAGCCTTCTCTCACTTGTCTGACTGGTGGCCGCATCACTGTGACATTTCTAGGTCTTGTCCTAAAACGCAGAGAGGGGCCATCACTTGCTGAGCACATTCAGGCCTCCCTACAATCCAAACCACCAGGACAGGCTTGATAAAGACAAGGCCACAGACAGTTTGAACAGGAGCTCGGCTATCTGATTGTCAGCATCCCTGCTGGGAGGAGGATGTAGGTGACACCCGGCACAACTACTCCTGGAAGCCTATTCTTAATGGACAGGTAGACTTCAAGCACACTTAGAGTGTTTGGCTTGTATATCTCCTGTGACCTTCCCGCCTGGCAAATGCCCATCCTAAATTGACACTCTACTCTGTCAAGCATAAAAGTCGTCCTGCCTGTGTTTCAGGGAACATTGGAGGAGCTCAGGGTTCTGTTCTTATCAATTCCCAGAGTGATTGTATACCTCTATAAGGGATTACTGTCTTCCCTATTGATAATACATGCTCTTTGTGGTATCCTGGCTGCAGTATTGTGTCTCTTCCTTCCAATGGAGTGAATAACAGCATTACACTGTTATCAGTCTCGACCTCTTGACCTTTGTGCCTTGCTAATCCTCTTCCCTCTGTAGTGGAAGGTGTAGTCTGAGTTAGGTTTCCCACAGGAGACAGAGGACAGAAAGTGTTCCAGAATAGCTCCCACCCTCTTTCTTAACCCGTTGGATGCTGGTGACGGAACCACTCCGTCACCAGCCTTGGATGGGCTGTGCTAATGACGGAGTGGTTCCGTCACGGCCCAGCAGCCACGCCTGCGCGGCAGCGATTTCGCGCCTGCGCTGAGCATTCCATTGAGCGGGCGGGGCCGTGACGGAACCACTCCGTCACAAGCAAAGCGCGCCCGAGGCTCGTGACGGAGTGGTTCCGTCACGAGCATGGCGGCACCACGCGGCCCCCCTACCCCCTAGCACTGCGGCGGAATTACCGCCGCAGCCAAGGGGTTAAAACAACCCTGCATCCGCCGAAGCAACAGTGGAGGTTGCTCTTAGTTCAGTGTAGGCGTACACAAGTGGTCCATAGGGTAGAGATGGATGATAAATCAGCACAGCTGTGTCTATCGGGGTCCGAGTGTATATATGTCTGCATAGCTCGGTACATCAGGATGGGGGCAGTTAATAGGTCTGCATAGCTGGGTCCATCCACGTAGGACGGCAAAGTTGGGTCTATCGGAGAGGGCCTGCACAGCTGACTCTATCAGTCTCGGACTGCAGATCTAGGTCTATCAGGGCATGGGTGTATATAGGTTTGCATGGCTCTGTACCTCTGGAAAGGGACAGTCTGCATAACTGGAACTATCCATGCAGGACTGCAGAGTTGGGTCTTTCGGTGAGGTCCTGCACAGCTGAATCTATCAGGGGAAGACTGCAGAGTTGGGTGTATCGGGGTCTTTGTGCATATTAAGTCTACATAGCTGGGTACATCAGGGTAGGGACAGTTAATTGGTCTGCATAACTGGGTCTACGAAACGCAGGTCTATCGGCGAGGGCCTGCACAGCTGGATCTAACGGAGTAGGGATGGAAAGTACATCTGCAGAGCTGTATCTATCTGGTTTGGGGGCAGTGAATGGTTTGTATTAATGAGTATATCCAGGTGAGGGTGAGTAATAGTGCTGGAATCTGGGTCTGTCTGGATATGGGTCGATAGTTGTTCTGTATAGTACGCCGTATCAGGGTCGGGATGGATGACAGCTAGGTGTAACTGGCTGGGGTTGTTAAATGGTTCTGCACAGCAGGCTCTAATGGTGACTGAACTGGTAATAGTAATTCTGTGAAGCTGGGTCTATAGGAATAGGGGTGAATAACAGCTCTACACATCATGGCGTAGCAGGTGGGTAAGGTAAATTGTTTTGCACATGCAAAGCTGCATTTAGCTGGGAGTGTTTGGTTAAGTTCTGCACAGCTAGGTGTAGCTGAGTGAGGTTGATTTAGTTTTGTGCATCTAGGTGTAGCTCAGCGGCGTTAGCTCATTTCGGCTCAGTTAGATGAAGAGGAGTGTGGTTGTTTCAATTGGGTGCAGCTAGGTATAGCTTGGTAGGGTTGAATCAATTCTTTGAAGCTAAGTGTAGCTCGGTGGGGTTAGTTCTTTACTGTACATCTAGATGTAGCTTGGTTGGGTTGAATCAGTTCTGTGCAACTTGATGTACCTTGGTGGGGTTAATTCAGTGGGGTTGATTCAGTTCTGCACAGCTAGGTGAAGCTTGGTGAGGTTGATTCAGTTCTGGGCAGCTCAGTAGGGCTACTTAATTTCTACACATCTAAATGAAGCTGGATGGGGTTGATTCAGTTCTGTGAAGTTAGGTGTAGCTTAGTAGAACTGGATGGGGTTGATTCAGCACTGTGCAACTTGATGTAGCTTGGTGGGATTGATAAGTTTTGCACAGCTAGGTGTAGACGCGTGAGATGGTTCAGTTCTGTGCAGCTAGGTGAAGCAGGGTAGGATTGGTTCAGCTCTACGCAGCTAGATGTAGCTAGGTGGAGTTAGTTCAGTTCTGCACTGCCAGGTGTATAAGCTTGAGGTAGTTCAGTTATGCACAACTAGACGTAGTAGTGTGGGGCTGATTCAGTTCTGTACAGCTTGGTGTAGCAGCGTGGGGTTGGTTCAGTTCTTCCCAACTAGCAGGCAAATGTACAAGTAACTGACGCAGGGTGAAGCTGCAGCAAAGTTTGCGGAGCCGCACTACGACTTATCAAAAACACAGGGATGCTCCGGATATACAGGAATACAGTGCACTCCTGTGTTTTCCTTGGTGGTGGCGCTAAAAAGAGCTGCCTATCGCCAACACAGACACCCTTGCGCCATTGTGCAATTTTGCCTGCGCTGCAGGGAGGATTGTTTATGTGCAGGTAGGTACCCCTTCCGGCAAATAAACAATCAATAATGGCGATTTGCTACTTCTATGTAATTTTTCTACCCTACTGTACCTGAGTTGGTCGTTGTAACCTTTTCATAGGCATATATCAATAAGGCTGACGTCACTGCCATTGCCTGTCTAGTTTGGAGTCGTTCCTGCTGTACCAGACTGCTTCCTGGACAAAGGACAGGACAGAGGAGTGGGCACTTCAAAGAGGGTAACCCCCACAACACAAAGTACAAAGACTAAAATAACTAAAGCATTTGTGTTTGGAAATGGATTTTGCAAAAGTGGAGTTTGAGCCTTCCAACATTGTTAAAATGTTGCTGTTACTCAACATAGATAAGCTCAGCAGGAATTCTTCCCGTTATGACCAAGACTGGGGACTGAGGTCTGCTAGACTCCCTGCTGGATGGAGGGACATCACCCGGGAGAATCAAGACCACTTGACCAGGAGCACTGGCATCTGTACGTCTGTTGAGACCGGAGGACCCTGTGAGAATGGGGAGAGTGCCAGGAGGGAGCGAGGTCAGTGGGGATCCTGCTGGGGGATAGCTGAAGTAGAGTGCAAGATCCAGTCAACATCAAGACCACTGAACCAATTAAGTCACCCCCTTTGTGCCC
The DNA here is from genome assembly GCF_964261635.1 of Lissotriton helveticus. Classification (NCBI taxonomy): domain Eukaryota; kingdom Metazoa; phylum Chordata; class Amphibia; order Caudata; family Salamandridae; genus Lissotriton; species Lissotriton helveticus. The sequence continues at coordinate 1,732,468,967 of NC_136068.1, read as the reverse complement.
TTATGCCAGGTGGGACCTTCGGTAAAGATTAAAGACAGACACCCTGGTAGATCGCTGTGACCGAAGAGGGCCGTCACCCTGTGCAGTTTTGTGACCTGGAGAGGCCATCACCCTATGTGAGCTGTTCATGACCTTCGTATGCCAGGTGGTGGCCATAGTAAAGGTTCAGGGCCATCACCCTAGTGCATCACTGTGACAGAGGAGGGCCATTTTCCTGTACAGTGCTATGACATGGAGGGGTACTCCCTATGTGTACCTATTCGTGACCCCCATATGCCAGGTGGGGCTGCGATGTAGAGAGAGTGCCATTGCCCTGGAGCAGCGTATGATAAGGAAATATAACAGGTTAAAACCTATAGAGTAGAGGATTGATTCAACCACCCGAAGCCAGATGCATTCAAGACCTGGCGCTGAACTCAGGACCACGTATCGCACAACCAGCGGAGAGCCGTGGATGCCTGCCACGTCGCCCATAGCATCCAGACTTCTGCTCACAGCCGGGCCGCTGATATGCACCTGCATCTTCTGAACCATGCACTCCAGCAAGACTGGGTAAGACTGATTACTGGGCCACTGATCCTCTAGGGGAACTTGCTCTGACTGCAGCACTCTAGTGCTGTGATTGTGGAACTTCTAAGACTTGCAGGAACTTCTAAGACTTGCACTCACTAGGGGGGCCTAACCTGAATGTTGGCTCACAATAATGGGGAATAACCACAATCCTTAGATAGGGAAGTGGGACTCAGAGATTTACCTAGACAGCGTTAAGGGGCAAGCCTTATGGATACTGTGTATACTATATGTTGTGTGCCACATCTCAGTTTTTATTCTTATATAAATACTACTTTTTCACAACAGCATGTATTCATCTGGTCAGTCATTTGCTGTGGTTGGCAAGCTTGTTTTGAGTCATTACCCTGTGTACTTTTTGCAACTCCCTCGTCCCACCCCAGAAGCCTGCGCTACAACTGAGAGTCAAGTGCTTAAGGGATAGTACTTGGCCCAGTTACTCAGACTCCAGCGGAGGTAGGCCTCATGGTTCGGCCAGTAGCGCCTGCTTGTCCCATGGACTCTGAAAGGGGTTCTAACAGCCTGTCAGCTGAGACAGTCAGTAGATGTTCCCTATGTATAAGATGAGTGTAGTAATTCAGACTACACAGGAAGTAGGTCCAAGTGGATTTATTCATATGAAGAACAGCTTAACAACCACAGGTAGCAGGAGAAGTCCTCACAGCATCAGCAATACAGTAACAGTAATAATATCAAGGGAAAACATTCTAAGTTACACAGAGTATTCTAAATGACATAGAAAGATTCCATATGACATCAAGTCATGGAATACCACACACCTCCCCCCCTTTAAAAAAAATTTAAAAAATTAATAAAAAAAATAAAAAAAATGCATAAATAACAAAACCCCAAAAACAACAAATAAAAACAAAACAAAACCCCAAAGAACAATAATACTACAATAAGTTAAATTCTAATGTAATCTTTATACTTCGAAGGAGCACATTTCACGCGCTCACTGCGTCTCAAGGGAATTTCTTCATTCTCTATATTTGATTGATTATCAATTTCAACACACGGATCAGGTCGAACATCAGAATTAATCACATCATCAGAATTACTTACAACCTCATTCTCTAAATTATCATAAGCCTCATGCGTACCAGAAAAACCTCCTGAATTATGGTATGTCATTAATTTTCCCTGAACGGTAGTTTTCTGAGTGGAAGAAGCAACAAAAGGAGCAACAGAAGACTTGCATAAGGAGACTCTTCTCAAATTCCATATTTTACCTCCTTCCACTCTGATAGCTTTGCTACAGATTTCAGTGACCTTGACCGGATCAGACCATCTGGAAACCCTCTTGTGAAATAATCCACCCATTTTTACACGAACTAGATCACCAATCTTTACACTGCAAGTATTATACTTCTTTTTGGCCGAATGTTGAATCATTTTCTCCTGGTACTTCCCAATTTTATCCTTTAACTCTTTAAAATCTACCTCATAAGGAAAATTACCTTTTAACCACCAGGGTAAAAGTCGAGAACCTGGTTTCCTCCCTCGTAACAACTCAAAAGGAGACAGACCAGTCACTGAATTGGGAGCCAACCGATAGGTTAACAAAGTGGCCTGAAGAGCTTTTTTCCATTTCAAACCACTCCTTACGGCTAATTGACAAGATTCCTTGATAACCCTGTTGAACCTCTCAACTTGGCCGTTGGCCTGTGGAAAATAATTCGAGGTTCTTTTATGCGTAATTCCACAATTCCTTAGAAAATCTTCAAATTCATCACTTATAAACTGTGGACCATTGTCTGAGATTAGTATCTCTGGTAAACCTTCCCTAGCAAATATTTCATCAAGAAAATCAATTACCTGCCCTGAAGAAGTTTTCTCAACAATTTTCAATTCGGGCCATTTTGAGAAGTAGTCAACAAGAACTAATGCATACATTTCTTTACCAGATTGGTAACTGAAAGGTCCAATAATGTCAATGGCTAATCTCCGCCACGGGCCATCAGCATACTCAATGGGAGTGATGTCGACAGACAAACCCTTTACAGATTTGTCGCTCAAGGAGCAAGGAGAACAGTTCCTGACTCAACTATCCACCATGGTATCAACACCAGGCCACCAGTAATGTTCCCTAATCCTCCTTTTAGTGGTGGACATGCCCATGTGCCCTTCATGTGCTAATTTACAAATTGTTTCTCTCAAATTCATAGGAGGGACAATTTTATCAGATCTAACAATGATGTCCTGACATAACATCAAATCGTCTTTGACTTTAAAAAATGATGCCAAATCACCGGAAAGTTTCCTTTCCTCAGGCCATCCTTTAATTAAGAACCGTTTGACTTGATTCAAAACAGCATCATTTTCCATAGCTTCTGACCAAACTTTTTCAGAAAGAACCAAAGAGTTCTCTTGATTTGAAATTATATTAACGTCTGCAAACGAATATGCAACGTCACAATCAACCTTGTTCCCAAATCTACACTTGCTGGAAAACGTGACATGCAATCTGCATGGACATTCAAACGTCCTGGAATATATACAACCTCACAACGATATTCCTGTAATTTGGCTGCTAATCTCGCTAAGCGAGCAGTAAGAACTCTTCCACCTCCTGCAGCTAACATAGTGATCAAAGGTTTTTGATCGGTTCTCAAAGAGAATTTTGTTCCCCACAAAAATTGTCTAAAGTGAGGGGAAGCCCAAGTACAAGCGAGTAATTCTCTCTCAATAGTTGAGTAATTCTTCTCAGCATCACGTAGGGCTCGAGAAGCATATGATACAACAAACTCACCAGATTTGTCTTTTTGCATCAGAACAGCACCTAGGCCAACATGGCTAGCGTCAACATAAACTATACACTCCTTGCCCACAGAATAAGGTTTCAAAAATGGTGCTTCAACAATTTTGCGTTTCAAAATTTCAAAAGAATCCTGTTGTTCTTTGCCCCACTCAAACTTTGCATTTTTTTTCAATAAAATTCTCAAAGGGTGAACAATATCTGAATAATTTTTTACAAATTTACCATAAAATTCAGTCAGTCCTAAAAAAGAAAGTAATTGTTCTTTTGAATTGGGGGAAGATGCATTGACAATATTGTGAACATGGTTAATTTTGGGTTTAATACCATACTTTGAGATTTCATGTCCTAGGTACTCAACTTTCTGTTGTCTGAACTTGCATTTGGTATATTTCAGGGTAAGGCCCCTAGATCGAACTTTCTCCAAAACCAAAGTTAAGTTCTCATCGTGTTTCATATAATCTTTCCCACAAATCAAAATGTCATCCTGGAAAGCTACTGCTCCCTTGCAATCTGTCAGTAACTCTTTCATTAGACGCTGGAAGACAGAGGCTGCACTTGCCAACCCAAAAGGCATGCGCAAATATTGGAACATACCTTCAGGGGTAACAAAAGCAGTTAGTTTTCTCGAGTCTTCATGTAATTCTACTTGGTGGTAGGCACTAGCCAAGTCAATAGAAGAAAACACAGTAGCACCTGATAATGTTGCAATTAACTCATGTATGTTTGGCAAGGGATGTTTATCTACCCATATTTCCTTATTGAGACTGCGAAGATCCGCACATAAGCGAAGTTCGCCAGAGCTCTTAAGTGATATCACAATGGGCGAAACCCAAGGAGAGGATTCAATTGGCTCAATTATGTTTCTTTTGACTAGGTCATCCAGAATTACTTTTAATTTGGGTCTATATGCTAAAGGAACATTCCTTACCCTGTGCCTGACAGGAACCGCATTATCATTTAGAATAATTTTGTGCTTGAAATCAACATATTTCCCCAACTTGTCATTGAAAATCTCAGGAAACTTTTCTAACACACTCTTAGTGAAACTAACATCGCTAGATGCATCTAAGGTTAAGTTTACCAATGAATTGGTAATAGACTTTTCAAGTCGGGGTTCATCAACATAAACTGGTGGATTGGCATTGGGATCTAATTTGATTCCTAAGTCATGTTGGTGAGGCCAACCAAGAATGGACACACCCTTGGTAGCTACATAAACTTTTGCTCTGATGTCCCAGTTCTTAAAAGATAACTTGGCCCAAAAAAACCCCTCTAGAGCAATCTTTTGTCCCGTGTACCCACCAGGATATATGTCTGGACTCAATAATTCCCTCTGATGCCACAATTGTTCGAAAATATTCTTACCAATAATGGTGTACCACGCACAAGAGTCAACAAAAATCTCAATAGGTTTGTCATCCACAAAAATTGTACAAGAAGGAAAACTCTTTTGAAAACTCTCATCAACAGAAAGAATGCAATTCAAGCTATTAAGAACTTCTTCTTCTTCAGGTGAAATGTAATTAATTTTTTGACCAGACTTACACACATTACCAAAATGCCCTTTTTTCTTGCATTTGATGCACACTTTGTCCCAAGCAGGACAACCCTTGTAATTGCCAACATGGTTGGAACTACCACATCTATAGCATAATATCATACCTCTCTTAACAAAACTCCTATTGTCATTCGCATTTCTTGCATATTCTTTTTTGAAGCTGGGTTTAGTGTTGAAAGCACTCGAAGTGGGATAACTGGTTTGATTTTTAACAATAGCTACTTCAACTTCAGGAACATGTGTTTTCTGATTTTTCCCTCTAATTTCAGAAACAAATATTTCAGAATGTTCTATACCTTTGGCTATATTTACTACTGCAGCTAATGTAGTCTCAGTCCCTAACCAGAGTCTTTCTTGGATCTTTTTACTTTTTGTCCTCATCATGATTTGATCCCTGAGGACTTGCTCATATGATATGGTTTCGAAGGAACAGGTGCAAGCAAGTGAACGTAACGCTGCGACATAATCTTCGATTGTTTCATCAGATTTCTGTTCACGAGAATAGAATTTAAACCTTTCCATCACAGTGTTTATCCTTCTATCAAACCGAATCTTCATCTGTTTAGAAGCTTTATTAAATACATCTAAGTCACCAGCATCCTCCAAAGGTGGTAGATTATCAAATTCCTTTATTCCTGCACCACCGAGACAATGCCTTAAAAGAGCAAGTTTCCTTTTTGTAGAGCAATCCTCTTTTTCTAAGACATCCACATATGCAATAAACATAGGAAACCAAAGGTCCCATTCTATAGGAGGATCACCTGCAACTTGAAGAAAATGGGGTGGTGCTGCAATATTAGACATCTTGGTAATAACAATCAATAACAAGATACAATAGAATACTATTAAAGCAGTATAAATAACTAAGTAAATGAATGTAGAAACAGAAAAGTTTTTATACTTCTTTTTTTTTTTTTTTTTTTTTTTTAAAAGGTTTGCAAATCACCGTGGAGATTTGCAGGAAAGTGTTTCAAGAGGGTGTGCAAATCACCGTGGAGAGTTGCAGCAAAGCGTTTTGAAGATTCGTGAAAACAATTTCCAATTTACACTTTAAATTCAAGAAAACACGAAGCTTTTGCTTCAAACTGCACCAAAATGGCCGTCGTGAGCGTCTAATTGTGCGCGATGACGTGCATGGTGACGCTGGTATCCCAGAATGCAGCGCAAATGGTCGGTGAAGCAAACGAACTCAGGGACGCTCGAGGCTCAAGGTGAGTTCTTGAGTATACTTTTGAAAATAAACAAGCCAGAGAAAAGCGTGCAAGTAGACAAAACTTCGGATTTTAAGAGTGAAAACCGCTCGATAAATGCGGTCGAGTATCAGTAATGAAAGCCAGACATTGGGTGATCAGTAATGAAAGCCAGAAATTGGGTGAGGATAGAGGAAGCGTAGCGTAGTAACAGTCTGAAAAAAGGCTCACCGTCTGAAAGAGGCTCACTTACGTTTGAGAAGTACTGCCCAATAAGTCCTTTATGGCTGAAAAATGCGTGAAGGAGCTTCTTAGCGCTGAAAAGGAAGAACTTTCCTTTAATGTCCTTTGCATTTAAAATGAAGAAAACAGGTGAACGCTGTCTTCAGAAATCCACTGCTCCCAACGTCGCCAGTAATTATGTAGTAATTCAGACTACACAGGAAGTAGGTCCAAGTGGATTTATTCATATGAAGAACAGCTTAACAACCACAGGTAGCAGGAGAAGTCCTCACAGCATCAGCAATACAGTAACAGTAATAATATCAAGGGAAAACATTCTAAGTTACACAGAGTATTCTAAATGACATAGAAAGATTCCATATGACATCAAGTCATGGAATACCACAATGAGGACCATGGATTAGTGTAATAGTAACACCTGACAAGTTGGCACCAAGGAGCAGTGGTGTGCTTAAAAGGAAGTTCAGTACTATTATTACTCTGAAATGTTTACACACTGTTTTTACAGAGAGTAGTGCCCTGGCTGGCGTCACTGCCGACGGCGTAAACACTGTTAGGCAGCGATGAGAAGCATGCTTTATGGGACTGTTAAGCGCAGTAACACCCATACACCCTTGAGAAAAACACCCACCATGTGATCATATGTTCTATAAAAGCACATTACTGGGAGCTGAATAAACACAAAGCACTCATGCAAGGGTCCCTACGAGGCAACACTAAAGCACTGAGCCACACATGGTGTAGAAAAGAAATAGCTCTATATAGCCATCTGCTAACACTACTCTACCCTTCCATATGCTGCTTTACACGCAAAACAAGAACTTCTGCATACAGCCCAGTCTAAACAGGCATGCTTATGTAAACACTGTGCCGTAAGCAACCATGAGAGCCTGTGGTCCTGATGGGCAATATTCTGTAGGCTGCGCATGCTCACGATGGCCCAAATTGAACGTCATTGATCTTTCCAGGGCATTAATAGTAGTCAATACCCTATGTTGAGGGTATTAACCACCGTTAACTGTCCAAGCCAAATATGCATTGACATACTGAGGAGAAAGACCAATCAGCATTTTGATGCCTATCAGCACAAAGGAAATAGGCATGACCACATGCCTGATGCTATTCTGTGGATTCACCTGCTACATAATTGACCATCAAACTCATAGTTGGCATATTTCAGCGACAAACACCTTTGTTTCTATGCCAAATAGACAGTGGCTAAGAAAAGCAAAACATTTGGGTCCTCATTTACAAAAAAATGATGCAGCGTGGCGCGCAAGCCATTGTGCTGTGCCGAGCGGCGTCATTTCAAAAGCACAGAGATGCGTCATATTAACAACAATGCAACACATCCGTGGGCCTCATTTATGAGGCCGTGCGTCACTTTTACGCCGCCGGTGCGTCACTTTTTGTGACGCACCAGCAGCGTAAATAATGTGCCTTGTTGCACCATATTTACAAAGTGACGCATCTAGGTAGATGCGTCACTTTGTAAACCCCTGCGCCACATTATACCTGCGCCAGGTATAATGTATGCAAGGGGGGCGTATTGACGCAAGGAAGGGTCGTAGAAGTGACGCAGTGAAATCTATGAGATTTCACTGCGTCACTTTTAGGACGCCGTTGCGTCAAAATCTTGCGCCTGCCTCACAGCAGGCGTAAGACTGACGCAGGCCCTTTCACATGGGGCTTGCCCCATGTGAAAGGGCGCATTGCTGGAGTTGCGTCACTTTTGTGACACACTCCAGCAATGCGTCACTTTTGCGCTTACAGATATGTCAGAAATACTGACGTATCTGTAACTCCTTGCGACATGATGCGTCATATATTAAATATGACGCATCATTGGTGTCGTAAGGAGTGCGCAGTGAAAAGTGACACATCGCTGTTTTCACGCAGCGATGCGTCACTTTTCATAAATGAGGCCCCGTGTGCTTTCCCCTGCACTGGCACACAATTGGCTGCCATGCTTCAGGACAGGCACCCTTGCATCATGTTACAAGGGTGCTGTGTTGCAGTGACAATTGTTGTTGTGCTGGAAGGGACACCTTCTTACACAAAAACAATAATGAGTTTTGCTCCTTCTATATGTGTGTGCTGCAGAATGCAGCACACACAGAAAGAGCGAAAAACGTTGCACAAGAGGAAGGATTCTGCTGCATTCCCAGATGTATGACACTTTGTAAATCTGGGAATTGATGTGGTTTTTTTTGCAGAATTTTATATAGCGCGAACTTGACCCGAATCGGGTATCAGAGAGCTTTACATAGCACCAGTTATGTTACATGAGAACACATTCATATTTTTTTAGGCACAGGAAGATTAAGTGATTTGCCCAGAATCACAGGAAGTTTGGCGTCGTTACCGAGACTCGAACCCATGGAATGACCCTTTCACAAATGAGTAATGTGTGAAAGGGGCACATATTTACAAGGCCATGATAAGTCATGCAGGGTGACTTTCAGTGGTCTTCTAAGTATGATAAGGCACACTGCGCTGCCGGTGCGACAAAAAACTTGACACACCAGCGGAGCAATAGCCTTGTAAAAGAGGCCCTTGATGCCGTACAGTGGCAGGCGCTTAGCAAAGGTTAACTGGTCACCTTTCAGGTGAAGATTGCTGCAGCAGCTGTTAATCTGGTACTGATGAGGTGAAACCTAGGGAAGTATAGGTTTACTATTCCTAACTCCACATCTATATAGTGAAGAGATATATACCACGTAGGTACAAATAGTGGAGTTAGGTTTAGAAAATCTAGGCTTACATACTGTCAATATTTTTTCTCGACATTTTGTCCTTGATATTGTGTCCCATCGATGTCCGGGGATCAATATTCAGATTTCACAACCAGCTGAGCCAATACTTCAGTTGCATATCCTGTTACCCATCTCATGTGTCTCTCCAAATCCCTTATTCCAAGTGAGGATATGTCTCCAGATTTTTAGAGATTGTACTATTTTCCCTCCCAGGCTTTTCTACTGAAATAACAAGTCACAAGCCACACCTTAATTGGTAAACGCTACAGAGAGGCTATGTGCACAATGTAGCACAACCCATGACTAGAGGTGGTAGAGACTTTTCGGTGGTAACCGAAACACATGAAATCTGCCCTTTGAGCAATTTTACCATTTTTATGTATTAACTAGGCTTTTGAGGATACAATTTATCATGAGGAATGTTGTGGTTTTCCCGGATTTTGTGGCTTGTGTTTCATGTTTGGTTAGATATGTGTAATTCCTGAGCTTTTTTATGAACTTAGAATTCAATTCCAGGTTTTGCATGGCACACAAAAGTAGGTGTGACCATGTGAACCACTGAAAAACATCCATTGAATTCTACAGAAATCGAATGCCTTTTTCTACCTCTATCACTAGTCTACAGAATTAAGTTGTAATAAAAAAACATATATATTAAAAATATCACGATGCCATGAAGAAATCGACACTCTTCTCGCCGACCGATGAATAAAACCTATCGCCTATTTCAGACAGCACTTTCACATTGTTTATAAAATAAGAGACAGATTGATGTCACAAGCATTGTTTAAACTAACAGCTTCTGTACTAAGTCAGTGCAATGTGTTATACAATATTTCAAAGGTATTTTCTCTCTTTAGCAAAGAGAACATCTCAGAGATGTTTTCATGCATTTGAGGACTCACCGGACACTGAAGTACAGCAGCCTTGGTCTGGGAACAGTTTTTTGGTGTCTGATGTCAGCTCTCTTCAAGATGGCCGACAGCGGATCCCTCCACTTACAGTCTGTTAACTCTGCCTCCTCGTTCCAGTTTCTTAATTCTGAGTGGGCATTCGTGATTCTCTGTCAGGTAACTAAGGCATACTGGTCTACACTAAAAGCATGAGCTATTTCAAGCTGTCGATGCCTCTAGAAGGAGATGCCACTGAATAACTAACTGACTAGTCCCAACTGACTCTTCAGACTTACCGTGACTGACTTTGTCCCAGGCCGACCAGCCTTCCAGCGGTAGAATGGCTGACTCCCAAGCCGTACTAGCCTTTCAGGGATGCTGCTACTGACTCTGACACGGCCCGGCTGGCATTTCAGAAGTAGCGGTGCCACGACAGACTCTTTTCTTTCTCTAGGTGCGTGCCTGGAGAGTCTCCGACCTCCTCGTGGCCCAGCCCTCGCTATCTGAGACTGTTGTCGTAGTCCATGAACGCTTTAGTGGTGAAAGGGCTGTCGAGGGAGCGCATTTAACACCTTCTGGGTCATTACCATCCAGCCAAGCCCTTCATAGATCCGGCCATAAATTTGCCTAGAAACCACGCCGTTTTACACCTTGTTCCAAACATGAAGTTAAGAAAATAAGGAGACAGCAGACAGCCTGTTACAGATATAGAAGCAAAGTCAACACCGGCCACCCCTCAGCAGAGCCTCGTCCACCCTCTCCACACGCTGTGGAATACCATAGAAGGGCATAGAATAATAGGTTCTACTTCCAATTTATTGAAAACTAAAAGTACATTAAATAATACTGGCCTCTGGAGCTCATACTACAAACAAGGCAAGTGGCACTACTGACAATAGTTTCTATTACTTATGCAATTTATAAAGCGCCTGAATCAGCGGTGTGAAGGTGCTTGCCTTACCTCTATTAGTCAATTGCGATTGTGCGGCTGCATAATCCATCATCTGCTGCATGATCTGCAGATTTTATAAAAAAAATATTTAGTGTCTAGCTCAAACAGTTCAAAAGTTACTAAAAATGCAGTGACACGTGTTGTTACGCAGTGGAGGCCTCTTTGCAAAGCTAGGCTGGTCAACTTTCTGATGCTTATTTCTATATTCGGATATTAAACTAGAACTGATGAAGTGCAACCAGTACCCAGATAGTATTACCATGTTTAATAATGACGAAAAAATGAAGTAAGCCTATTACAAAAATGTTGGACCTGGCACGTTCTGGTTGGCTGAGGCGAGGAACTAGCAAGGCAGAATGTACCACACCTGTCAGGGGTCAGTGATTACACTCACTGTATAACTTGCCCTCACTCTTGGGTAGCTTGGCACTGAGCTGTCAGGCTTAGCACAGAGACAATGTTTAAAGCATTGGCACAGCACTCTCACACAATAAATACACTCAGCGTCACAAAAGACACTTCACACGTGGTGTATGTAAATAAAGTAGGTATTCAACACATACATTAACTAACACACATTAACTAACTGAACATCATGTATTTCTGGGCAGACATCACATTCGGAAATATCACTAGCAGTACTTGGCCGAACCGTCTTAAAATAAAATCAGTAATATGCACACATGGGAAAGGTCCTATTTTACCTCCTAGCACCCTTATGCTGTGCGAAACGTTGTCAGAACTAGGCCCACCCTTGCAATTATTATAATTCAATGCCACACAGATATAAGGTGCACCCCAGATGATAACAATATCACAAATGTGTACACACAGATTATTACAGCACTTTTAACTGGTACCATGGGCTAAGGCTGCCCGGGTAAAAACCAATGTCAAATGTGGCATTCTTTTGGCAAGGAATCTACGTGCAAAGCAACATCACCGTGTGGAGTAATTATTCACAGGCAGTCATTGACTCAGCACTGATATGCGTGCCACGGATAGCAGGCAGATCCGTATGGAGCGCACTCACACACATACGCACACAGCACCCTAATGTGATGCAACTGACATCCGGCAGGTCAGTTGATAATGAACATGCAGACCCTGTGGGCCAAGCCCTCCTCCAACATTCAGCTCACCTTGAGTACCCTACACCCAGGGGCTGGAGATGCAGAAAACCTTCCCCCCTGATTCTAGGGGCCGGAGTCATACTTAGTCAGGGTACCAGGGAAGAAGGTGGTGGTAGGTAACAGGACTAATTAGGCAGCATTTGAAAAATGGAGGTGTGGCCACTACTTAAGAAGTTTACCCATGGTATGCGGAGCAGAAGCAGGCTGAGGGCAATAGTCGTTCAATCAAAGGATTCACACTGTGCCTTCCAGCACCAGCCAGTTCTGTGAAGCGCAGGGGGAGAACGGGGATTGTCAAGTCTCTTGACCCTTTTCCGATCGCTCTGGGAAGCGTTCTTTAGCCCAGTGAATTACTCTTACCACCCATGCCCGATCCGTGTAATAGTATTTGGCAATGCGTTCGGCCAACCAATGCCAATTGATCGTTCCCAAATATAGATATGCTCGACTGGGAGGCCAATCTATTTCAGTTAAGGCAGCTTACGCTTGGAATGCCCTCCCTCTATATCTTAGAGCCTCTTCAACCATTACTGTTTTCAAGAAAGATCTTAAGACCCACCTTTTTAACGCCCCACTATAACAGACTTGCTCCAGATCTATCACTCATGATGTTAAACTACTCACCGCGCCAGGATACCCCGTGGTAATAGAGCGCGCTATAAAAGTTTAAAAAAAAAAAAAAAAAAATATGCAAAGGCATTGGGCTGGGTGAGGAGAGGGCAGTTGGAAAGCTGTACTGGGGGCACAACAATGAGCACTCAATGAATGGGGGCTAAAGCAAGGGAGCATATCGGAAGATGAAGGCACCCCGTCAGACACACGTCGATCAAGGTAGCGCCTAGGCCACCCAGGCACCCTGAAACACAAACACGCTCTTCTGCTCCTAGCTAGAAATAAGATACATTTGGTGCACATTGCCGCACCCTCGAAAAAGCCTGGCGACACGACCAAACTACAGAAAACATGACAGCCCTCAAGAAGGCCACCGGCATACACCACCAGTTGAACCGCACCACCAAAAAAACAACATTCAAAGAACGACTGGACAACAACACCCACAACAGCAAGGAACTCTTCAGCATCATCAAAGTGCTCTCCAACCCCAGCGCCGGAAACAACGACATCACACCCTCGCAAGACCTCTGCGACTCACTCGCCTCGTTCTTCCACCGCAAGATCGCCGACATACACAACAGCTTCGGCGCACAGACCACGCACCCAACCACCGAACCAACGCCCTACACCACCCTCTGCAATTGGACCCCGATCAACACCGAAGACACCACCCGCACAATGAACACCATCCACTCCGGCTCCCCTACCGACCCCTGCCCCCACCACGTCTTCAACAAAGCCGGCTCCATCATCGCACTCCAACTCCGGGACATCATCATCATCTCCCTCACCACCGCCACCTTCCCGGAGAGCTGGAAGCATGCCGAGCTCAGCGCCCTCCTGAAGAAACCGACAACGGACCCCACCGACCTCAAGAATTTCCGCCCCATCTCGCTCCTCCCTTTTCCTGCCAAAGTCATAGAGAAGACCGTCAACATACAGCTCGCCGCCTTCCTCGAGACGAACGGATCCCTTGACCCCTCACAGTCAGGTTTCCGAGCTAACCACAGCACCGAGACCGCCCTCATCGCAGCCACCGACGACATCAGATCCCTGCTCGACAATGGGGAAACAGCTGCCCTCATCCTCCTGGACCTCTCTGCAGTGTTCGACACAGTATGCCACCGCACACTGATACAGCGCCTCAGCAACACCAGAATCCAAGAGAAGGCACTGGAGTGGATCATCTCGTTCCTCGACGGAAGAACCCAAAGAGTCCGCCTCCCCCGTTCCTATCCGCAGCCACCGAAGTCATCTGCGGCGTACCCCAAGGATCCTCGCTCAGCCCCACCCTCTTCAACGTCTACATGAGCCCCCTCGCAGCCATCGCACGCCAACACAACCTGAACATCATTTCCTACGCCGACGACACCCAGCTGATCCTCTCCCTCACCAACGACCCCTCCACCGCCAGAGCCAGCCTACACGAAGGAATGAAAGACGTCGCCGAGTGGATGAAGAACAGCCGCCTGAAACTGAACTCAGACAAGACGGAAGTCCTCATCCTGGGTTCATCCACCTCCGCCTGGAACGACTCCTGGTGGCCCCCTGCCCTGGGCACCACCCCCAAGCCGACGGACCACGCACGAAACCTGGGTTTCATCCTGGACTCCTCCCTCTCGATGACCAAACAATTCAACGCCGTCACGTCATCCTGTTTCAACACCCTGCGCATGCTCCGAAAGACCTTCCGATGGATCCCCACCGAAACCAGGAAGACGGTCACCCAGGCACTCGTCACCAGCCGACTGGACTACGGGAACACCCTCTACGCTGGAACCACAGCCAAACCACAGAAAAGACTCCAGCGCATACAGAACGCCTCCGCATGACTCATCCTGGACATCCCCCGCCACAACCACATCTCCGCCCACTTGAGAGACCTGCACTGGCGCCCCATCAGCAAAAGAATCACGTTCAACTCCTCACCCACGCACACAAGGCTCTCCACGGCCTGGGCCCCAAGTCCCTCAACAACCGCCTCACTTTCTACACGCCCACCTTCAGCTGCGATTGACCAGCCTCGCCCTTGCCACCGTCCCAGGCATCCGCAGAGCCACCGCCGGAGGAAGATCCTTCTCCTACCTAGCGGCCAAGACATGGAACTCCCTCCCCATCCACCTACGGCTGACCCAGGGCCATCGCTCCTTCAGGAGGCAACTCAAGACCTGGCTTTTCGAGCAGTAACGGACCCCTTCTTTCCCAGCGCCTTGAGACCCTAGCGGGTGAGTAGCGCGCTTTATAAATCTGTTTGATTGATTGATTGATTGATTGTATGAGTCGTACCAGATTTTTCCGGCCACACACAATGCAGTTGCAAGCGCGGTACCTCCCTGGAAATTAGGCACAATGTCTGGTGTGCATCGAGCTGAGATGCACCAGACAATTCTGGTCACACACAATGAAGAGTTGCCAATGCCATACCTCCCTGGAAATGAGGCACAATGTCTGGTGCATGTTGAGTTGAGTCGCACCAGACAACTCCGCTCACTCACAATAAAGAGTTGCCCTGGAAATGAGCACAGGGGACCTCATTTACAAGAAAGTGCCACAGACCGGCACCGCAAGCCCTTTGGCAGCGCCACACTGCAGCACTTTCAAAGCACACGGATGCAACATATTTACAATAATATGTTGCATTCATGTGCTCTCCTTGCACTGGCGCACAATGGGCTGCCATGAGCTGACACAGGCACCTTGCACCATGGTGCAGGGATGCTTGCGTCACAGGGATGATTGTTTATGTGCAGGAAGGGCAAAACATAATTTTTTTAATGATTGTTGCAGGAAGGGACACCTTCCTGTCCATAAACAATCACCAGATGTGATTTCTATGTGTGCTGCAGAATGCAGCATGCATAGAAAGAGGAAACAAATGGGGAGAAATGAATACATTTCTCCTCGCTGCGAATCCCTTTGCCTCTCCTGGGAGGCGTAGCATTTAGACGCATTTCCAGGTATACGATTTCTCGTAAATCTGGAAATGTATCAGGTTCCTTGGGTGCTGCATGGAAACACACCACAGCAACACCCATGGAATCCCCCTTTCACACAGAGTGCTGCGTGTAAAGGGGCCATATTTACAAGGACAGGAAAAGCCATGCAGGGTGGCTTTTCCTGTCCTTGTAAATATAGGGCAGTAAAATGTGCCACCGGTGCGTCACAAAAAGTGATGCACCAGTGGCGCAAGGGGCTTTTAAATAAGCCCCAGGGTCTGGTGCGTGTTGATCTGAGTTGCACCAGACAATTCCGGTCACTCACACAGGTGCAAGTTCAGCAGCACTGATGAGGTAGAATGAGGTATGACTACAAAAAATGATGGACAGAATGCTGAAATGCTGAATGAATCATACATTCATACCCAGTCGAGAGATCTGGTTTAAATCCATCCTTCTTTTGCTCACCATGCCACCCCAGTTTAGACACCAACAATGGGCAAATCAGTCTTTACCCTGTTCTGCATGGGAACAGTCCAGCCTGAACTGACAAGCCAGGTCTGGCTTGACACATGTTTACAAACCTCATAGTGCAAGTATGCACCAAGAGGCCTACAATGCAGTGGGGGCTCCTCCACTATGGCGGAGGAGCGTCGCCCCACAGCTTTTAAGCAGCGTGAAGACGAACCATAAAATGATAATATTAACTTTAAGTTATTATCATTGTATGCTTTGCTGTCCTGCTGCTTGGCTGGTGGGAGGGTGGGACTGCTCTGCTCTCGGAGCAGTTTTGGAGTGGTGTGCCCACTCCTAAGTGCACAATAACTGTTTGGTCAGCCCTCTCGGGCCACCCAAACCAGTCATGCAGACTTTACCCATTCTCCATGCAGGCTGCATTACAGGTAAGGTAAATTTATTATTTTTTAATTCCCCCCCGCCCGACACCCCCTCTTTGCGCCCCTGACCCGCGAGCTATGCCAGCCGCCACTGCTGCAATGGCAGGCTTGAGGCATGTTTGAAGGCATCAGATAAGAACCACTTCCTAATGTGTGTTGGAAGGTTGCACACACTTTCACAGTGGGAAAGGGCCCAGAGCCCTAAGGCCACTAAAAGAGAATCGTGTTTTAACAACAAGGGAACCCAAATAAGTCAACCATGGACCTTGGGATTAGTACTTTATAAACAACAGTGGTCCATAGGCAAGGTAAATTCAACAAGCAAAAATGAAATATAGACACAATCGTAGCTATATTTGGTTTCCTGACCTGCCCAGCTGGGCGGGGGTCTAATGTTTACTATAAATCAGTTGCAAGAAATGTTTCAACTAATATACAAGAGGGGGCACAAGCCTGTGTCCCACAATTCACACAATAACACATACACAAGGAAAACAAAAACAAGGGGGCTTTTTTAGGCAAAAGCTGGTGGCTAGCAACACTTCCAAATGAATAGTGGTAAAGTGCAGCAAAACAATGAACCATAACACCTTTACAATTTTGATAACAATGAACCATAACACCTTTACAATTCAGATACAAATGCTTGTTCAGTATAAGGTGTTAGAAGGGTGTCGACGGCGTCTCGATTCGCTTTCTGAATCATGCGAATCATCATCAGGACATGTATTATGCCTAAAGATAGCCTTAATAGCCTAAGGGGGAGGAGAGAAAATATAAGAGTTACCGGAGGCCCTACATTGAGGCTTCCTGTGGAAAAAGGGGGGAGACATAATTGAAAACATAAACAGGACCAAACAAACGTTTGATATATCATGCGGCAGACCGATGTGCGTCTGTCAAAGTGAAGGGTCAATTCTTTCTAGGATGCAAGCTATAACGGAGCTGGTTGTAGTCCAGCGTTAGAGTGGGGACCAAACATGACGATATTCTGGAGTCATATTCTTTTTTCTAAACATTTTGAAAAACAACAGATTCATGCGTTAAAACAGTAAAAGGCAGTATGCTCATTCCAGTTCTCAAGGACCTCAAGGTCCTGTTTATGTTTTCAATTATGTCTCCCCTTTTTCCACAGGAAGCCTCAATGTGGGGCCTACGGTAACTCTATTTTCTCTCCTCCCCCTTAGGCTATTAAGGCTATCTTTAGGCATAAGACATGTCCTGATGATGATTCGCATGATTCAGAAAGCGAATCGAAACGCCGTTGACACCCTTCTAACACCTTATACTGAACAAGCATTTTTATCAGAATTGTAAAGGTGTTATGGTTCATTGTTTTGCTTCACTTTGCCACTATTCAATTGGAAGTGTTGCTAACCACCAGCTTTTGCCTAAAAAAGCCCCCTTGTTTTTGTTTTCCTTGTGTATATGTTATTGTGTGAATTGTGGGACACAGGCTTGTGCCCCACGTTGTATATTCGTTGAAACATTTCTTGCAACTGATTTATAGTAAACATTAGACCCCCCCCCCCCCGGCTGGGCAGGTCAGGAAACCAAATATAGCTACGATTGTGTCTATATTGCATTTTTGCTTGTTGAATTTACCTTGCCTATGGACCACTGTTGTTTATAAAGCACTAAAAGAGAATCAGCAAAACCCTTAAGGAAAAAGCAAAACGTTTAGGGAAACATTACCAAAAGCCTCTCAGATCTATCACGTGTACCCTCCAATTGAAAGTTGGGGGTTCTACCCAGCTCCTAGGTAGTCCTCTTCACTAAGTCTGAAAAACCTAGATAGACCATCAGCATTGGAGTTATCCACCCCTGGTTGGTGCTCCGCCCAAAAACCCATCCCTTTGAAATTGACCACCGCACCAGCTTGGGATTCTCACCACTTATCTACGTTAGCCACCTGAGGGGTCTGTGGTCCGATTAAATCAAGAAGAAAGTGCCAAAGAAATACAGCCTCAACTTCTTCAAGGCCCAGATCTTCCCGTTCGATAGCTCTCCATCTTTGTTCCCTGGGAAAAACATCCGAAAGAGGAAGGCTACAGTTGGTCTAGGCCCTCCATGTTCAGCTGATACAGTACAGCCCCGATATCCTGTTTGAAGGCATCCTTCTGAATGATGAATTTCTGTGAGAAGACAGGGGTCCGGAGCACAGGAGCTTTGTACATGGCCTGTTTGAGAGAGTCAAACGAAGCTTTGGAGGCTCGGTTCATATTACTTTTCTGGGCTGCTTTTTTGAAGTCAGCTCCATCAAGGGAGTCACAACAGTGCTGTATCCCTTGATGATCCTCTGGTAGTGCCCATCGAGGCCCAAGAAGGCTCTGATGCCTGTTTGGTTTTTGGGGGTATCCACGGCCAGGATGGCTTCAATCTTGGCCTTGGCCCACCCGGTGTCCCAAGTACATCACTGATCCTTGCCCTACCTGGCACTTACTGACCTTGATAGTGAGGCCTGGTTGCTGCAGGACCTGAAGTACTTTCTAGAGATGAAAGAGATGATCTTGTCAACTGTTACTGAAGACGGCAATGTGTGTAGGTACGCAGCGGAGAAGGCCTCCATATCAGCAAGGATCTGGTTCACCAGCTTCATGAAGGTGGCGGGGGCATTCTTGAGCCCGAAGGGCAGGACCCTGAATTGGTAATGCCCTTCCGGAATGGAGGAGGCAGTTTTCTTCTCTGCTTCCTCAGCGAGAGCGATCTTCCAGTACCCAGTGAGTGTGGTTGTAGGTACTTAAAAACTGGGTTGCACCCAACCTGTCGCTCAGTTTATCCGCCCACGGAATTGGAAGGACATCCGTCCGCATCACGAATTCGGCCCCCTATAGTCCACGCAGAACCTTAGTTCAGGTGTGGTGCCTGCCGGGGTGGCTTTTGTACCAGTACTACCAGACTGGATCTGGGGCTGCTAGAGGGTTCTAGGGCCCCAATTCTAGCCTCTTAGACACGTCGGTCTTGATGCTAAACCTCACCTTATCTGACGACCTGTAAGATTTGCTCTTGACAGGGAGGTTGTCTCCTGTGTCCACATCATGGCATTGGAGGTGCGTGGTCCTTGGGATAGGAGAGAACAGAGGAGGAAACTGCTCCAACACCCAGTGACAGTCCCTTTCTGATTGGGAGTTAGGGTAGGGCAGGATTACTCTTTCCATCGATCCATCCATCTCTTTAGAGGGAAAGAGGCCAAGGGGGAAGATCACTCTCCTCTTCCTCCTGTTCATCTGTCACCATTAGCATGGCGACCTCCGACCTCTCAAAGTGTGGCTAGAGGCAATTGATGTGTAGTAACCGGAGAGGTGGGATTGGGGTCTTAAGAGCCACCAAATAGATGGTCTCCTCTTTGCAATCAATCACCTCATAGGGCCCAGTCCTGGAGGGGCTCCGGCTCTACAACCTCCATCACCCACACTTTTTCTCCAGGTGTCAACCCCACAGGAGTGACATTTCTGTTGTACCACTCCTTTATGACATCCTGGGGTGCTTCTAAGTAGGCAGCTTGCTTCCACAACCTGGCTATTTGCCTCTAGAAGGCCAGCATGAAACGTACTACATCCCTGGGAGTTCTTTTCGGAGACTGCTCCCAGCCCTCCTTGATCCAACTCAGAGGTCCCCTTACCAGGTACCCGAATAGAAGTTTGAAGGGCCTAAAACCCATTCACTTCTGAGGGACATGCCGGTAGGCAAACAACAGTCATGGCGAGAGGACATCCCACTATTTCCTCAGTGCCTCTGTTCATGCCTTTTTGTGTGTTATTGAATCTCTCAACAAGCCCATTCATTTGGGGGTGGTAAGGGGTGGAGAACTTATATGTCACTCCACACTCCTTCCACATAGCCTACATGTACGCAGACATGAAGTTCGTGCCCTTGTTAGACACCACCTCCTTGGGAGATCCCACTGGGGTAAAAGTCTCCATCAGGGCCTTCACTACAACCGGTTCAGCCGTGGTGATGCAGGTAGTCAGTATAAACACAGCCTCAATGCCGTGTGGGCGGAAGCGTGTGGATGTTTATGCCTCTCTTTTCAATATTATCTGTGATAAGTGGTGAGAGAAATTAAAGAGCTGGTAGAACCGTAAATATATCAGTGTTTAAAGAAGCTTATTACTGGGCATAGTGAAAGCTACATCTTCGATAAGCCTGAGCCTCCCATACTGCGGGTAATTATCACAAGCGAGAATGCTAATTGCTTTTCCATCTGCAGGCTGTGTCTGTGGTGAGGCCTATTGGGAGCTATTGAGGCCACACTATACATGGCTACTTAATGAGACTTTCTTTTATCGTTTTTAAAGCACAGAATCAGCTATTATTGAGAAAATAAATCCAAAACATGAGCTGCTTTTTTTACAACATGAAAAAAGTGAGGATAGGAGATTGCTTGACACCGTACAAGCTTGACAATTTTGGATTTTTACTAGTCCTGCAAGCATTAGTATTTACAAAGTATCAGGTCAGAATAAATAGCTCATGAACTTCCCTATTGCTGTCAGATTTACTCTGGCGAACGTGTTCCATAAAACAAACAGCTATTGCTTTACTTTAAATCTAAATGATAACAATACATCGATTATTTGTCGTTATAACGACTCTGAGTTGTTATTAAAAGCAGCACTTGCTGGCACTGATCTGTAGAAGTGCAGGTCAGATACAAGGAGAAAATGTGAAATGTAAGGGCCCGATTCACAGAACTAACCTAAGACAAAATCCTAAACCGACTACCAGTTTGGTATTCACAGAAGGCACTTACTCATTTTGGTATTCACAGAAGGCCCTTACTCATTTCGGTATTCACAGAAGTTAGGAGTCCTAACTTTAGGACTCCTAAATGCCTTCTGTGAACACCGAAAGTCTTAAAGTTAGGATTTTTCTCAGTTTAGGAGTAGTAAAGTTAGGACACCTAACTTTAGGACTCCTAAATTTTAGGATTTTATTTTAAGTTAGTTCTGTGAATCGGGCCCTATGGGAGGTAAGCAATTAGAAGTGAGTGGAAGATTCATCAAATTCAAAATAGCTGGACATTTCCACTTTATTGCAGAGCTTCTTACTCAATATATATGCATTTTAGAAATAGTACTATCTATTTTGCAACTTTTCTAGACATGCATATGCTTATATTTGTCTGTGAAGTTTTAACAAACCTTTATGGAACAGCATTAGTCAACAGTGGAAATTAAATACCTGGATTGTGCATTTACCCAGAACGGATAAAAGAAGGCACTGTTTTGAGGTTCATTGCATCATCTCGCGACTTCAAAACTGATTTCCACTTCAAACGAATAATAGTATGTTACTACTGCTGAATTCCGACACATGGACCCACGACAATACCTTTCAGTCATTCCCAGGGCGTTGTCTGAACACCAACCCAACACAAATATTGAACAAGAGCACATTTCTAACATTCACTATCACATGTGTATCACAACACTGGGAGCCAACGCGCGAGCATTTTTTGAGGACGCTGCCACGTTTTGCTCTTCCTATTATACATCATATGCACAACACACAGGACTGCAACACTCCCTCTGCCTACACTAATTTTCCAGTACTGGGTCAGCTGCCATCCATGAATTAGAAGAATAAATCACTGTTAAGATCTGCGATCTCCTCACTTCCAGTTATGGTGCTGTTGACACAAATGTTGCAGAGCAATCAAAAGCTTCAAGTTCAAGTTCAAGTTCAGGGATTTATATAGCGCACTACTCACCCAGAGGGTCTCAAGGCGCTTGGGGAAGGGGGGTTCAAATTTTGTCAAATAGCCAGGTTTTAAGTTCTTTTCTGAAGAAGATGTGGTCTTGAGTAAGGCGGAGGTGAGTGGGGAGTGAGTTCCAGGTCTTGGCCGCCAGGAAGGAGAAGGATCTGCCACCCATAGTGGATTTTCGGATGCGCGGGGCTGTGGCGAGGGCTTGATTGGACGATCTAAGTTGGCGAGTGGGTGTGTAGAAGGACAGTCGAGTGTTGAGGCATTCGGGTCCTAGTTTGTAGAGGGCCTTGTGTGCGTGGGTGAGAAGACGGAATGTAATTCTCTTGTTGACGGGAAGCCAGTTGAGGTCTTTTAGGTGTCCGGTGATGTGATCTTGGCGAGGGATGTCCAATATGAGTCTCGCTGATGCCTTTTGGATGCGTTGGAGTTTTTTCTGTAGTTTTGCTGTGATTCCGGCGTATAGTGTGTTACCATAATCCAGTCGACTCGTGACCAGTGCGTAGGTGACAGTCTTTCTTGTTTCGAGGGGGATCCAGCGGAAGATCTTTTTGAGAATACGAAGTACGTTGAAGCAGGAGGATGAGACTGCGTTGACTTGTCTGGACATCGAGAGAGAGGAGTCTAGGATGAAACCCAGGTTGCGTGCGTGGTCTGTGGGTGTGGGTGCTGTGCCCAGAGCGGAAGGCCACCAAGAGTTGTCCCAGGCAGAGGGGGAGGATCCAAGGATGAGCACCTCCGTTTTGTCTGAGTTGAGTTTTAGGCGGCTATGTTTCATCCATTCGGCTACTTCTTTCATGCCTTCGTGAAGATTGGTTTTGGCGGTGTTAGGGTCTTTGGTGAGGGAAAGGATTAACTGGGTGTCGTCGGCGTAAGAGATGATGTTAAGGTTGTGTTGACGCGCGATGGAGGCGAGTGGACTCATGTAAACGTTGAAGAGGGTGGGACTGAGTGATTATCCTTGTGGTACTCCACAGATGACTTCAGTGGCCTCTGAGTTGAATGGGGGAAGTCGGACTCTTTGAGTTCTCCCGGCGAGGTATGAGATGATCCAGTCCAAGGCTTTTCCTTGTATGCCGATGTTGCTGAGGCGTTGTATAAGGGTGCTGTGGCAGACTGTGTCGAAAGCGGCCGAGAGGTCGAGTAGAATGAGGGCCGCTGTTTCTCCGTTATCCAATAGTGTTCTGATGTCGTCTGTTGCTGCAATGAGGGCGGTTTCGGTGCTGTGTTTGGCCCGAAATCCGGACTGAGAGGGATCGAGGGAGTTGTTGGGTTCAAGGAAGGCGGCGAGTTGGCTGTTGACGGCTTTCTCAATGACTTTGGCGGGGAAGGGGAGGAGGGATATGGGTCGGTAGTTTTTAAGTTCAGAGGGGTTTGCTGTGGGTTTCTTCAAGAGGGCGCTGAAGTTCGGCGTGTTTCCAGCTTTCTGGGAAGGTGGCAGAGTTGAACGAGCAGTTGATGACATCACGGAGATGGGGTGCGATGATGGATTCAGCTTTGTGGAAGATGTGGTGGGGGCAGGGGTCGGTTGGCGAGCCAGAGTGGATTGAGTTCATTAGGCGGATGGTGTCTTCGGTGGTGATTGGGTTCCAGGCGCTGAGGTTGTTAGTTGGCGGTGTGGGATCTGAGGAGGGTGGGGAGGGTTGTTCGCAGGGAGTGTTCTCGAAGCTGTTGTGGATGTCGGCAATTTTGTTGTAGAAGAAGTAGGATAACACATCGCAGAGGTCTTGGGAGGGAGTGATGTCGTTAGATGCTGCAGCGGGGTTGGTGAATTCTTTGACGATGTTGAAAAGTTCCTTGCTGTTGTGGGCGTTGTTGTCGAGACGATCCTTGAAAGCTGATTTCTTGGTGGATCGAATCAGTTGGTGGTGTTTGCGGGTAGCCGCCTTGAGGGTGGCCATGTTGTCGGTGGTTGGGTTTTTTCTCCATGTTTTCTCTAGGGTGCGGCATAGCTTCTTGGATTTTTTAAGGTCATCATTGAACCAGGGAGCCTTTTTGCTGTCTGAATTGATCTGGTGCTTTTTCAGGGGTGCTAATTCGTCAGCGCCGTGGGTGATCCATTGCTTGAGTTTGGTGGCCGCTTGGTTTGGGTCCAATGAGAGGGTGGGAGGGTTTTGGTTGAGTGATGTGAGGAGTTGGTCGGAGGTGATTTTGTTCCAGTTTCTCCGAGGAATAGGTTGTGGGCGGTTGTGGGTCAAGGTGGTTTTGTAGCTGAAGTGAACACAGCTGTGGTCCGTCCAATGGAGAGCTGTGGTGCGGTCGAAGGAAATGTGCTTGCTGGAGGTGAAGATAGGGTCGAGCGTGTGTCCGGCTACATGGGTGGGGGTGTCCACAAGTTGTTTGAGTCCGAGATTGGCCAGGTTGCCCAGAAGGGAGTTGGTGTTGCTGTCGTGTTTGTTTTCAAGGTGGAAGTGAGGTCTCCTAATAGAATGTAGTTCTCGGAGGCGAGGGCATGTGGGCTGACGAAGTCTGTGATGTCATCGCTGAATTGAGTGGGGGTTCCTGGAGGCCTGTAGGTGAGGGTGCCTCTAAGTGTGGTCCTAGGGTCGGTGTGGATCTGGAAGTGGAGATGTTCGGCGGTTGCAAGATTATCGTCGATGCTGGTCGTGATTTTGATGGTGTGCCTGTGGATGATGGCGATGCCTCCTCCTGTTTAGTTGGTGCGGTCTTTTCGGATGATCTTGTAAGCGTCCGGTATGGCTATAGCGATGTCGGGTGCTGATGATGTGTTCATCCATGTTTCTGTAAGGAAGGCGATGTCCGGTGATGCAGTGTCGAGTAGGTCCCAGAGTTCCGATGCGTGTCTGTGGACCGAGCGGGAGTTCAGCAGGATGCACTTCAGGTGGTTGGAGTCGGAGCAATGTTTGGAGGAAGTAGATTTGGTGAGGGTCCTGAAGCAGGTGAACTTACAGGTGTGACAGGCGAAAGGGCCGTGGGTACGTCCTGGGGTGGCTTCGCAGCATTGTGGTGTGCGTCCGGGGTTGAGGGCGAGGAGAGTTGCGGCATCATATGTGAGTCTAGTGGGCTGGGTACGGCGGGGGCCAGGGGGTCTGGCGCTGGGCGCGGTCCAGGCGCGGACGGGCGTAGACGGGCTTACCTTTGGCGCACCTTCGGCGCGACCGCTGCGCGTGGACGCTGCACGTAGGTACATCTGTCCAAAATGGAGAGTGGAGGGGGCGGAGCGTGGGAGGGGCAGCTGGGAGGCGGGAGCGAGGTGGAGGGAGGGTCTGGGACAACAAACAAAATGGCAGCAACAATAACAAATGCTGCAAGGCCGGGCGAGATTGGGGCACAAAGCAGTTACAATAATGGAGCGCTATGGGGGTGAACTTATTTATGCAGCAGTGGCTAGCGGTAGGAAGCGCTGTGGCAAAGTTAAAGCGCTACGATATTTGGCTGCCGACGATAAGAAATGCACACAGCAGCAAGTATTACACGAGCAAGCAGTCGAGACAAAGTGCACTCGGCAGTAAGTATTTTACAATAGATACAAAGCCAAATCAGTGCGCGACTTAACAGCAGTATGCACTCAGCAATGGTTATCTAACAGTGATACAATGCCCAAGCAGTGCGCAATTAAGCAGCAGTATGCACTCCGCAATGGTTATCTAAACAATGATACAATGCCCAGCAGTGCGTAAATTGAGAGCAGTGGCTAGCGGTTGGAAGAGCACTTGTGAGACTTAAAGCGCTACGATACCAGTCGGGAGGAGGTGAGGGGAGCGACCGCTTCTGCCGAGGACAGGACGGTCACTCCTGAGCAGCATTTTATCTGGTCCTTCACTCTAGCAGCAAAGCAGATCTGAACTTATGAGCTGGTGATGAAACAGAAATACAAACAGAAACTTAAAAATTATAGCCTGTTCAGCAACCCTTTCTAGAAGCATGTGCTCCCATTGATCACAAACCAATCCTTTAAATCAGGACAAGGGTGTCTTGCTGTAAAAGCGGCCATCATTCACCTTGAATATGGACCCTCTTCTTAACCATTCAGCAGAACACCCCCTTTAACTTACCAGACTATAGTCTGTATGTGGTTTGGCATCACCAGTGAATGTATGCTCCCATAACGATACAGCTTGGGCCCGCCTATTCCCGTAAAAGTTTGCATCATGGTAGGGCACCTCACTTTTCAGTTCCACAGATATGAATCCACAACTTCACAAAGTGTGTACCTGGGTAATAATAATAATTCCTATTTGCAATCTGGGAACATGTCACCCTTAAGGGTTTCAAGGCGCTGGGGGCTGTCTGGAAGATTAAGTGAGCTATTGCCCAGAGTCACATACTGCTGAGCTGAGCTGCCGCTAGCGCCAGGTATTGAACGGCATGCCCCGAGCTACAGAGTCAGCCGCTCTTGCCGCTGCACCACACCTCTCTGGTGCAATGCCGCAGCGCAGTCAATTTGAACTGCTCCTGCTTCTTTCACTCTCACACCCAAACATCCAACATTTCACTCTGTATATAAAGATGTGCTCTATAATGAGCCAGAAACACTGGGTGGAGCCTTCGATAGTTCGTGAATAATGACAGGTTTGTCAAGCTAGCTGGGTTTTCGACCTTCTGCTCCTCTCTTACCTCGCAGGACTAAAGAGTGAAAGAGAAGAGGAATGGTTACAAATTAGCAAAAGGAGCATACATGGCTGGGGTTGGCTAGGAGCAGGAAAGAAAGGGAAGGACTTCCTTCCAAGTGCAGCGCGAATCCAAGCAATCCCGGAGCTGCTCTTATGCTGTTTTCAGCATGAAAGCAGCAGCAGGATTGGTTGGAGCAGGCTAACCTAGTGCTCCTTTTGTGGCTGGGGACCTGTGCCAGCAATACCCTGGCTGTTTCCCAGGCCTGGGATTTCTGGATCTGAAGTGCCCATGTTGGATAGCTGGATAATCTGAAATGTGCACTGGGCCCTGGGAGACATCCTGCAATACGCAGGAATCTGTGCCACCCTTACACTCCAGCAGCGTGGGCCAGTGGCACACAGAATAATAAAATGGTAAGGACAATTTTATTATTCTGTGCTTACCGCTGTGCCAGCAGGTGGAGTGATGCTCTTACTCCAACGAAGCGAAACCGCTGCTGCCCAAAGGCACTGGAGCACTCTACATGAGCACCAGTTACATTACACAAGTTCACATTCATTTTTTAGGTATGGGGCGATTTATTGATGTACCCAGAATCACAGGATGTTGAGCTGACGTTGAGATTCAAACTTTGTTCCCCAGTTCCAAAGTTGGCAGCTCTGGTCTTAAAGCCACATCCTGGGTACAGGCAGAGTGGCAGGCAGAAGGCACATGAAAGCTCGGCTTGTTATAGGCTTGAGGTTCCAATATGACCTGAAGCTGAGCCAGAGCCATGCTTCAGGCTCAAGCCTGGCTCAAACTTTCATTAGCTCGCCCACTTCTAGTCATCCACACTCCCTGCATGTCCTGCCCCTGTGCTGCTTCTCTGAGATACCCCCTCCAACTAGAAATCTTTGTAAAGCCACGCGTAGCTGGCTTGGATCATCCCCACAGAGAGAGGAGCAGGCAGGAGTGATTATAACTCACAGGGCTTGGACCAAGCCATTTCCAGCAGGTAAGTCTGTCGTTTAGCAATAACAATTGCCAATGGCAGGGTAAAGGCTGCACACCTTGTCCAGAAAGATGGGCTGCCTGTCCTACCTACACATCCTAGGTGTTATGTTGCTGGAGAGCTGTTGTTTGGATGCAATACACCATCTAAGAGTTTCATCCCCTTGTAGAACATTACCGCTGAATTAATGGGATTCGTACAAGAAAATGCAATTTGCTAGGATTGATTCCCCTCTAACATTTGGGACAAACATTGAATGTAATTGGGCAGCTGGATTTACTCCAACTGCAAAAAACAACAAGTGATGGACTGAATGTGGATCAATGTCACACACTTCCCCAGTCAAAAGATCTGGGCCCAAATCCATCGTTTTTTTGCACTCCACACCACCCTGGGTCAGATAATGGCTTTATGCAAATCAGCTCTGACCCTGTTGCCCCATGGGAACAGTCCAGTCCGAACTACAACAGCCATAACTTTCCCAGACCGGAATCAAGCATCCGAGGACCGGACCGGTTTCGAGGTAACACCTCTCTTCAGCCCGGCTAGCTTGACTCCAAGTGGTGTGGAGTGCCTGGGACCCACGTCTGGGCATCCCCAGCGCACTTAGGGCGGAAATTGCAAAAAACAACAAGTGATGGACTGAATGTGGATCAATGTCACACACTCCCCCAGTCAAAAGATCTGGGCCCAAATCCATCGTTTTTTTGCACTCCACACCACCCTGGGTCAGATAATGGCTTTATGCTTTTCCCACTTGATCCAGTAATGTTAATTTGTTTATTTATTAAAATGTATCACCCTCAGAAACCTTGCAATAAGGCTCCTTTTGACACTGTGGCACCTCACATACCAGTGATCAGACTCAGGTCTCCAGTCCAAACGCAGTGTAAATTATAATGTCCACAACTACTTGCTGTGTAAATAACTGTTTCTACAATGTAAGTCCTGGCGTGAACCTCACGCTTCGTTTTCATTTCTTTCCAGCATTGCGGAGCAACCCCGCGAGCCAACCGACCCTGCTATGTGTAGTTATACAACCTAACCTGCTGGCTGTATCTTCACGGTAGCCTAGCTACCGACAGCACGCCACCGCGTACTGCTAGCCCCGCCCCCTACACGCCCAGGCCGCGCCCAAACCCGGAAGCGGCCGACTCCTCTTTACCGCGTCCAGCTGCCCTCGAAATTACTAGCCGAGCAGTGGACGCGAGGAGTAGGTCGACTCTGATCTTACCTGCCTGAAACTGTAAGTAGATTCATGATACCAGGCCCCGGGTACACATCCATGTACCGGGTCCACGAGGGCGCCGCCCACCACCCACACAGCGTCCTGAGCGGCGCAGAGATTTACAACGCTCGCGCTCTGTTTGTCTCTTACAGAATTTGTTATTATACAGGCATTGACCCTACGCCCTGCCCGTTGAAGCGCAGAGCACTCATATTTGAGTAAGCATATTCCCAAGTCATTCTGAACTTAAGTGTGTCCTTCAGTGTTACATGTATGTTTGTTTTTGTTTGTTAATTTAATGTTATTCACTTACACGTTTGAGTCGGTTGCTGACAAATGTATATAGCACTACCGAGTTACATCTATGCCCTAATTCACTTCACCGTACATTCAACTGTAATGGAATAGGTTCCGCCCTGTCATTAAATATCCTGCGAGTAGCCTAGGCACCACGTGACAGACCTGTTCCGTGTAGCACAAGTATCTTACACCCAATACTCAAACCCCCCCTGGGTCGTGCTAGCACTGCATGCAACTTGCGTGCACCTACCCTTTGCCATAGATGTTGACTAGTATCACCCCTCCACCTCGGTATTACGTATATCTGGAGAACCACCCCCCCCCCCTTTTCATTTGGCACTATATATCAATTGCACTGAGAGACTGCACGACGTTACAGGAGAGTAAGTCTATCACTCAATACCTGATTGTTCTTTATCCACCCTTCTCTCCTTACAGGTCTCTCTTCTTTACCCGCCAGCTCACTTATTTTATTGAGCGGCACTCACCACTGGCAATTTTTGCCAGTAGGCACACAGGGGATCAAGGACGGGTGTGCTTTTTAGGGAGCACGCACCCCCTGTCCACCTGTTTTTTCTGGTCCTGACGAATACCGGGCAATAGCCCTTATGGTAGAAACATGTTGACCACTCAACACATATAGAGATCCCTTGGTCGTAACCCTCCCTACCAGGATCTCGCCAGTATTAATTTTAAAACATTGTTCAGTTGCTCTAAAAATAAAACTACTTTTTCTGAGTACAACCAGGACAATTTTTAACATTTTTTTGCACCTACAGCCACAACCCGCTCCACTGTAGTCCAGGTGTTGCAGCACACCTTGGTGTCGCTAGGACGCCAAGGTGGACCCCGATGATGAAGCATGTCACCACTAGGTGGTGAGTGAGGGGTTTCTATCAAAAGGATGAATTTCCTTCTTTTTGCCAAGAACCGGTCCTCCAGATACGTCTGTTCTTCAAAATCATAGTGGATACTCCTCTCTTTGTTTTTGCCATATCTCCTCCCAGGGGAATAGGAGAAGTCTCTAGTTCACTTTTGGGTGAACGAACTCCCTTACTCTCTTCTTTGTTTGGAACAACACTGATTTGCATAAAGCCATTATCTGACCCAGGGTGGTGTGGAGTGCAATAAAACGATGGATTTGGGCCCAGATCTTTTGACTGGGGGAGTGTGTGACATTGATCCACATTCAGTCCATCACTTGTTGTTTTTTGGGATTTACTCCAACAGCACCCCAAGTTTGAATATAAACTGGCCCCTGCAATGTATCCAGATTTTACCTTTCACTTAAAGAAACTATGTGGCCATTTAAAGTAAGGCAAGGAACAGAGGCAGCATCATTGTCAGTTTCACCTAGAGAAGAATAGGGCACGATCTTGCTGCTTAATTCTGGGAAGACGTAGACTGCTTGGACCACTCAAAATGTACCTTGCCCAGTCAGAGCCTGCAATCCAGTGCCTTATACATTAGGCACTTATCGGCGCTAACTCAGACCGAGGATGTAACCTCTGGACCAGAGTCTAGCCCGACTTGAAACAGCAGTCAGTCTTCAGGAGATTACTGGTGACCAATCATCTTTTCAGACAATAGAGCAGCATCTGTGACATCATTGTGGCACCTCTCCCACGGGGCCCTTGACCACTGAGGCCTCTTGCACCCAGAGCCTGATGCTCCCATTAGCAATACCTCTTTGTAGGCTTGAAGGTAGCATGCCTGATGACCTGGATAGGAGCACCGCTATGGGGCACTTTTCAACCTCTCTTTTCCCTATTACTGGAAAAGTGTAGGAATGCTTTCTTATAGTTCGTATTTGGCCATGCCATGGCTCGCATGGGGAGGGGAGGATTCTTTATAGTTAAGTTTGGTGTTTATACTCTAAGGGGCCCTTGGAAACTGGTAGATGCACAGTGTACAGGATAACAAAGTCTCTTCTGCCTTGATGTGTCCATATTGATCACTGGTCTATTGTTACATAAAGCAAAGACCTACCCTACAGCATTGTGCTCATATTCCCAAATTGAACGGGCCTATCAATATTTGATTGTCTGTCTCTTTTATGCTATAGGAGGAACCTGGTTTCTCGCTAGAGCAATGAAAATGTGTATATAAAAAAGGTAGCATGCCTGACTCTGCCACAGTACCTTTGTTCAGTGGCTAATCACTACTGTGCTACAGTCACCCTGAGGGTTGATGCAAGTAGGAGGCTTGAGAGTAAGAACCCACTGTGTGCACCCAACTCAAAGGCCAAGAGCATCAAAGGAGACACATCATCCCTCCGGAGCTCTCACACTCCCCTCCAAGCCCAACAGCACTGCAGTGACCACAACTACCTGGCATCTGTTTCGTCAACAGTGTAAGCACCAAGAAGAGCTGGCATTTCTGACCAAGGCCTTTCATCTTCGCTCAGCCCTTGCTCTGATGCTGCTGATCTGTTTGATGAGGACCGTGTGATCCTGCTCTTCTTCTGCTAGGTCAGTGACTGTTAACTGAAATTGGACAGAAGATCAGAGCCAGCAGTATATTTGCACAATCTAGAACCTGGTGAACAAAGATCAAATCACATGCTTGCCTATAGGCCCTATGCACTTATTGTAACCCTCATTTTTACAAGCTGCCCATTGCTCTGCATATTACTTTAGTAATAATGAAAGTCATATTCCAGTCACATATCCTTTTTTGGTTTTATAAAAGAAGACTACTGCTTAGATGTCATATGTGTTGTGAGTAGTATAAAGGTTACCTGAACTAGTCATTCTAGCCCACACCACTGAACAAGATTGAGCCTTGACTATTTGACTTTGCTTCACTCTGTAAATCAAATACTACAAAAGAAGCAGTGGGCACTTTTTAGGTCTCGGCCTTCGCAACGCGCATGCGTTGCAAAGGAAAAATACCTTTTTCTGAGCGCTTTGGCTTTTTTTGCACGTCAGTAGAATCACTCGCCGGAGCGCGTGCCACCATCTGGCAGCAATTAGTGCTCCTGTGAGTGAATCTCGCCTGCCCCCCC
The DNA here is from genome assembly GCF_964261635.1 of Lissotriton helveticus. Lineage (NCBI taxonomy): Eukaryota > Metazoa > Chordata > Amphibia > Caudata > Salamandridae > Lissotriton > Lissotriton helveticus. The sequence goes on along the minus strand of NC_136068.1, from coordinate 1,732,436,656 downwards.
TCTCACCCCTCCACCGCACGAGGCGCTAGTGTTTGTTGCTTGTTTATCTGGGAAGTGTAGAAACTGATACACACACACCCCTACTGTAAATAAACACTTCAGACCTGTGAATTATAAACATATCAATGCATGATGTTCGCTGTACGCTTTTACAGTTGACCATTAACAGGGAGTTCGCGAATGCCATGCTAGGATCAGGCAGTGCTTACTATGTGCCAAAAGAAGACGTTGATAGTGACGCTTCCTCTGCGATGACGAGCAATAGCCTCTCCCAGCCTCTCTTCCAGCATTGCTGAACCTCTGTGCTGTGCTCGTCCTGTCCTGTGATCATCCACCCCTAGAGATGACATAAGCCCCCAGACTCGAGAGCCCGACGCTGCACAGCTCACACCCAAACATGGTGAAGAAGGGACGAGCCGCAGTGATTGCCGGCCTGCTCTTTCTCTGCCTCCTTTGCGCCATAAAGGCCACCAAACAGGAACACAAGATAATAGAGGGCTGATCACGGGACAACACCGCTCAAGCCTGATCCTCCGGTGCCTTATCCATTTGCAGCCTGTATTCATATCCAGCTGCTTTATGCATGCTTCTACCCAGGGCAAGATCCTGAGCTCCAATAACTTCTGCATGTTGCCGCTTTTCAGTTGTATATACCTGCAGCCTTAGGTATATGGTGCTGCCCCTGTGCATGCTGCCTCTTTCAGCCTTCCCAGCTGGCTTGGCAATAGCTCCAGTGGGGAAAGCTATTGACTTTGCCAATGCTTGTTCTTTCACAACGATGGTTACAAATCACCTAATAATCTTAGTGTGGCGAAATACATGCGTGATGCCTGGTTCTTTGTAAAGCGCTCTAATGCCCTGGGGCCTGGCTCCGTTTTCAGGTTAGCCACCATCTCCATTTCATTCTTTAAGTTCAAAATATTTTATTGACATTTTTGAGTATAGATAACAAACAAAGACAATACAAAAAATATTACAATTTGGCTAAAATACCCATGTAACTATTCATAAATTGATCAAACAAATTATAGTAGGTAAAGATTGTAACATATTCAAATTAATGTAAAGGAGGAAGGTAAAAGGGGAACATGTATAATAGTTATTGCAGATAATAACAATAGAGCTACTATATCTTATAATAAAAATGTATCTAAATGTGACAAAATTCATAGAAAATTCGGAATTACAACATTAAGAAGATAAATATATATCAACAGGTAACCAAAAAGATTGATAAGAAATAGAATTATGATTAATCCCATTTATGGATAATTGAGCCCCTTTTCTTGTAAAGATAACCCAAGACCACCAAGCATTTACAGATAATTTAGAAACATCTTTCCAACAAAAAGTGATGGATTTTAATGCTGCAGAAATTAAGAAATTAAATAGTTTACTTTCTAACTCATGTAATTGTGGTGAGAGTATAACAGATTTACAAATAATTAATGGGTATGAAACATTTATATGAATGTTCAAAATCTTTTTTATGATATCGGAAGCTTTAGACCAAAATTTTAAAACTAAAGGGCAATCTAAAAGCATATGTTGTAATGTACCGGGGTGTAATTTACAATGCCAACAATCTGTAGATGGTATAAGTTTAGCTTGAAATAGGCGCAATGGTGTCCATAAACGATTAAATAGAATATAAGAATTGGTTTGGTATATTGAAACAGGTAGCCAACCCAATACACTATTGAGCCAAATATCTTTCCATGTGTCAGCAGCTAAAAAAAGCGAAAGTTCAGCATTCCAAAAACTTAAAAGCATATCAATATTACTACCTAAGGTATCTGATAATTTTTTTATATAAAATGGAAACACCATGAGAAGAGAGAGAAACCGTTTGAATATAAATAGATAAGTCAGCTGCAACATTAGACGGAATAACATTAGGGAAGGAATCCAAGATTGAATTACACAAAATTCGATATTTAGGAAACTCTAATTTAGTTAAGCCAAATCTTAATTGTAACAATTCAAAAGAAATAAAAGCATTATTAGTATAGATATTTTTGAGATAAAAAATACCAGCTTTAATCCATGAAAACCAGAAATTAACCTTCCTATTTAATTTAATAACATTACTATACCACAGTGATAACTCTTCTGTATTATTCATTGGAGAAAGAAAAAGTAAGTCAAGATCATTAAATAACATTTTAGTAGATTTAATAATAACTGATTTGTTGAGAAAAGTAGTATTATTAGACATGGATAATAAAGTAGATAAAGGAAATGGATGTACTATAGCTCTCTCAATCAAGAGCCACACAGGGAATTATTTAACAACTATTGATTACACCATAATGAACTTTGTTTTGAAATAAAGGCTTTATGATAAAGGAAGAAATCAGGGATACCGAATCCTGCATTGCGTTTAGGCACTTTTAATATTTTATAACTAATTTGAGGGGATTTGTTGTTCCATTAAAACTTTGACAACAATTTATCAACATCCTTATAAAACTTTAATGGAAATTGAGTAGGAATCATGGCAAGAGTGTAAAAGATTTTGGGAGCTATAGTCATTTTGATAGAATCCAATCTACCCCACCACGAAAGATGTAATGATGACCATTTAGATATTTTGTTTTTAATATAATTTATGATGAGATCACTATTTAACGTTATTGTAGATTTTATGGATGAAGAAAATAAAATACCAAGATATTTTATCTTATTCTTTTGCCAAACAATTCCATGCAAGGGAAGTACAATAAACATTTAATGGAAAAAATTCAGTTTTATTGGTATTTAAAGTGTACCCAGAGACTGCAGAGTATTTTGTGATAATATCCATTAATGGGAGAAAGGAAGAAATAGGATCACTATTCACTAATGAATAACAGCACATCATCCGCAAAAGCAAGGGTTTTAACAATAACATCTTTAATAATACTTCCCTTTAAGGTATCACATTTTCTTATAGAGGTAAGAAAAGGTTCAATGTCCAATTAAAAATAAAAGAGGAGAAAGAGGACATCCTTGTCTTCTACCTCTAAAAAGCGAAAATTGAGTGGATACTTGGCCATTAATAAATAAACGAGCAGTAGGAGCAAAATATAAAGCAGCAATCATGCATATAAAAGTATCTCCAAAATTAAATGACGAAAACGTATGAAATAAAAATTGCCAATGGGCTACAATACCCGAAGGTAAGGTTAGAGTAGGACTTTGTTCAATAGTATGCATTAACGTTCTTGTATTATTTTCAGAGTATCTATTTTTCATAAAACCAGATTGGACAGGGTTTATGATAGAATCTAATATTGGGTCTAATCTAGTAGCAAGTATTTTAGCATACAATTTGCAATTTTGATTAATTAAGGATATAGGACGATAATTGGATACAAGAGTAGGATCTTTATCTGGTTTCGGAAGTACAATAATTAAGGATTCTGTAAAAGAACCAGAAGTTTTTCCTGTGGTACTAAAGAATGTAAAAAGTTGGAATAAAAATGGAAAAAGGTGAGATTGAAATTCTTTATAAAATTCCGCTGGAATCCCATCAGGGCCAGGAGATTTATTCTTTTTAAGAGATTTAATGGCAGTTGAAATTTCATCTTTGGTAATAGGTGCATCAAGACCAATTGTATCTGTTTGTGAAATCTTGGGTAACTGACATGAATGTAAAAATGAATCAATTAAAGAAACATCATTGAAATCTGGTTTGTTATATAGTGTAGAATAAAAATTCCAAAATTCATTAACAATTTCATTATGAGAAATAGCTATATTACCATGTGAACCATGAATTGAAGTGATATGAGTTTTGTCTTTTTATATGCGTAGATAGTTAGCTAATAGTCTACCAGATCTATTAGCATTAAATCGAAATCTGGCTTTAGCATTAGAAATTTGAATGCCTGCTCTTTAGCTAAGTATAGAATTAAATTCATAGTGTAATTTTTGTAATTTAAATTTGTATTGAGGGTTATTAGATGTAATAAAAAGACGTTCACATTTCGCAATTTGTTTTTGTAGGTTTAAAGTAGTTATATTAAAGGTTTTATTTGCATGGGCCATTATAGATATCGTTACACCCATAATATAAGCTTTACAAGCATCCCATCTGTTAATCATAGAAGTAGAACCTTCAGGATTGAGTACAAAAAATTCCTGTATATCAGCTAAAAGTTTTGGTTTATCATACTCATTTACAATTATACCAGTATTCATATGCCATCTGGATTGTTTAGTAAAAGTGGATTCCAAATTTAAAACTAAAGGAATCATAGCATGTTCGGAGATGTCAATGTTACCAATAATAGGAGTAGTAATTGAAGTAATTAGTTGCCTGGAAACTTATAAACAGTCAATTCTAGAATGAGAATTATGCGGATTGGAAAATAATGTGAAGCTTTTTTCTGTAGGAAAATGCAATCTCCAAATATCAACTAACTTAGTGGCTTGAATAAATAGTTTGAAACCAAAATAAACTTTAGAAGGGTGAAATTTAGTATGGGATAATCTATCTAATAAGGGGTCAAAAATAACATTAAAATCACCTCCGACACTAAAGGTACATTACCAACCTTAAGAACCTCTGTGGTAAGATTAGACCAAAAAATAGGGTCATCTGCTGTAGGACCATAAACATTTAATAAAAATAGAACTGAATCATGAACTTTAATTTTAATGAGAATGTATCTACCATCCTTATCAGACATTTTCATAAAAAATTTGACAATGTAGTTTTGTTGCAAAAAATATAGCTACACCATTTTTTTTACCAATAGCAGGAGAAGAGACAATAGCGTCTACCCATTTCTTCTTCATATAACCCAAAATGTTATCATCAATATGAGTCTCCTGTATAAAACAAACATCAACTTTACAACTACTTAAATAATCTAGAATTTTTGTACGTTTAACTGGATGGCGCAATCCTTTAACATTTAATGAAACAATTTTAAGTATATATATGTATTAGCCATAATAGAAAAAAGGAGAAAAGAGATCAAGAAGAGGAAGAAAAAAGAAGATCAAGGCAATGAGAAGAAGGTAGCTCCAGATATAGAAGAAGGAAAGGAAAAAGGAAAGAACATGGAAAAAAACGACAAACAGAAAACATAAATGCGAAGTGTGAAACGCGCACACGCTTTACAAGCATGACCTAAACCGCGGGAGCCCAATAGAAAGAAATTTCAGTAATGTGTTGTTGAAAGTTGGGCTGAAACCGTCAACATTATCGGCGCCCTCTTGCTCTTCTTGAACCCTTTTCGTGCACGTAAACAACCGCCATTTTGAACACCATGGCTTCCCTGCCCTTTTTTGATAACCAGCGCGTCTCTCTCCCTCTCCTAGCCTCACGGGCACCCCCCCCCCCCCGCATGCTGGCAACCCCCTCGCCCTCCCATGTCTCGGGTCATAAACCCCTCTTCAGCGCAGCTCTGCCTCGGAATCCCATCCTGTTCCCAGCACGACACCTCCCTCCGTTCCTTTCATGGTCCCAGGTCCTTTGATGCAAACCCCCTCTTTTCTGTGTGCCCGTTTTGTCTTCCCCGTTCCCAGGCCACCATCTGGCTCTGCGGATACTGTTTATTACCCCCAGTACAGTAGGAAGCTTCCTCCCATTGCCGGACCCCCGGGTCGATCAAAACCCCCACCCTACGAGATCCGATCGAACCCCACACCTTCCATGGATCGGCGGAATATCCAACTGCGCGATGATCACCACCTGTTGTGACCGGGGTGGGGACTTCAACTGTAACTATGTGGGGGAATGGACCTGAAGGGGAGATTCCGGGGATGTCTTTCGAATATCAAAGTATTAGCGAGAATGTGTTTCATGCAATAAAGTGATTAACTTGTATATAAGAGGCCAGGCCTCAGAGATGCGGGTAGAGCACCTCAGAACGATACCTGCTGTCTGTTTTGCTGTGTTCTCCTCCGGAGAGAATAAAACCTTGTTTCCTGCCTTCCAGTCTCCAGCGCCTGCCTCTTCATTAGTTTAAAATACCTTGTGGGTTCAAGAGGCGACACCGCCGGGCAATACTTAAGGACCTTATATTCTGGTTGGTAGTCTAACCCTTTTACAATTGGCGTCCCAAGCGTGGGGCCCATCAGCGACTCGTGGATCCAGTGGGAGAGGTCCTGACGACAGAGTGAACGACTGCAACGATCGGGAACGCGTCTGTCCGATAGACCCTCGTCTGACAGCCGATCATCCGAACTTCACTGGTTCCGAACAGACCTCTCTCGAGTGATCTACGGTCCTGACTGGGAACCATCAGGAGTGCCGCGAGGATAACGGAGAAGAGAGGACGATCGGGCGCTGGATTCGGAAGACAAGAAACTGTCCATGCGGTCCGGGTAAGGTCGTGTAAACACGACAAGTTGCGAAATGATTGCTTGATTGTTTAAAAAATACTAGTATTGCTCTTTTTTTATTTATTTGGAGATTCGCTGTCTGCAAACGGAGAAACAACGGGCTCTCTCTTTGCAAACAGTGGAGGATAGGTAGGGCAGCAGTCGTGCCTATTTTTTTCTCCCCCACTGAATAATTACTTGAAACTGAACTGTTGTTCGCAAAACTATTGTTTTCTGGAGATTCTCTGTCTGCAAACAGGGAAGAGACCACCCTTTTTGCAGATAGTGAAAAGGGTAGGTAACGCAGATCTTTGCGGACCTACTCATTCTCCCCATTGAATATTTATTGGTCTTTTGTTATTTCGATCCATGAGGTATTCACTGCCTGCAAACAACGTAGAATAGAAATATTCTGTCCAGTCTTTGCACCCAGTGATAAGATAGGCAGTGCTGACTTTTAGTCCCTCGTTACGAGCCGTCATGTCTGTCTTCTCCCCACTGATTAGTAGCCTGTTTAGCCCGGACCGCTTATTAGAGATGGACCACCCAGCCCCACTGGAAGGCACCCCTAATAAGGACATGTTTACGAAGCATGGATTGACCGCTATAGCCTATAGCAAACTATGGCATAAATATACGAAAAAGGGTCAAGAAAGTCAGTGGCCCCTGATAGGATCCTTCGATGATGATAAAATAAAAACGCTAGAAACAGCCCTGGGTAAAAACAAGACAACACCCACTATGCTTGACAGTTTCGGCATGTGGCGCAAAGAAACTGAACAACGTAAAAAGAAAACTGAGAGTAGGTTGGAAAAAGAGCTGCGAAAAGCAGCCCACCTAGCTGCCCAGAAACTAGAAAAAGAGATAAAGGAAAGAGAGAAAGCTAAACAGAAACTAGAAATGGAAACACCGAGCCAGTGTCCGGTTAGAACTCCCTCCATGCTCTACCCTGATTTACCCTCGAAACAACGAGCTAACGATGATCTGCTGTTAGGTCCTCCTATCATCTACATGCCCCCTCCATATGCCCCTTCCCAACCCTTAGCACAGCACGCGCCATCCCCTGGTACAAACGAAAGTACTGCCACAGCTTCGGCCCCAATGGCCTCTGTGCCAGCCGAACCCCTTGTATTAAATACTGCATCAACGACAACGTTAGGCGACCATGAGACTCGGGGGGCTGGCCCTGCAAGAACAAACAGACTGAGCAAAGATGAGCGAGCAGGGATCGACAAGATAGCAAGGACACTGGTAGAAAGGAAGGAAGACGAAGAGTACATCACGGATATGTTCAACTCGTATACAGGGAGTCACAGACGACATTTTACCGTACGACTGTGTTATCACGTCTTGAATGCATACGAGGACCGATATCGAGACAACGGTCCCGGGAGCCTAACGACCCTGTACCGGAAGGTCGAAATTGGGGATGAGGGCGAGTGTGATGTGTCGGACCTCCTTACGCGTACGCTTGAGGTTTTCCGTCACCTCACTGAACGAGAGTCGGGAACTAAATCCACGACCTCCGTAGTGATCGAACCACCAACCGAGCAATCTAACACCATGATGCCAATACGAGAGGCTGCCCCTTACTGGGTTCCTCCCCGAGGTACAGGGACTCACGATGATGCAAACAACCAAGATGCGAAGGGAAGGGTAGTGTACAACTGGGTCTACCAGCCATGGGACCGGCAAGAGATTCTGACATTCCGGAAATCTCTACCCGATCTACGTAAAAACCCCACTGCCTTTTATACTGAATTGGGTACAGCCCTGGGTTCAACGGTTATGACCCTGGCTGACATCGACTTGTTCTTCGGGTTATGTCTACCAGCTGATGTGTGGAAGCAAATCCGGAAAGTCGACCACCTTGAGCTGTTTGGACATACCTGGTCACAACTCGATGGCCTGGATAAACAACGGGGACCAGGACAAAAGCCTCTGAAATCCATTCTAGACCTTCCAGATAAAATCGTAGAGAAACTAAAAACCCTGATCCCAGAAAAGAAAGTGGACTGGTCGACAGTAACGGCCTGCCGCCAGAAACCCCAGGAGGATGTATCGGAATACTTCTCCCGGTTTGAAACGGTGTTCTCCGATTACAGCGGCCAGGACATGACCACTGCAACCGGACACCATCTGTTTGTCCAGAATTATGTTAAGGGACTGTCATCGGAGATCTCCCAGAAACTACAGGCCAGCGAGAGTAGTTGGGCAGCCTCCAAACCTACAGCAATTCTCCAAATGGCCCAATATTATGAACATCAGAAAAATGAAAACGATAGGGCAACAGAGAAAAAGAAGAAGGACTTGAAAGAGAGGGTGATGATTGCCAAACTACAAGGGGTGACTATAGGATGAGACCAATATCGGGGAAACTACCAGACGAACGTCCCTAAGACTACATTTCCCCAGGACCGCACTCTGACTTCCTACAGTGGACGCACAGACCTTAGAGAGAACCAGTGTGCTTTCTGCAAAGGGACCGGCCATTGGAAATCCCAGTGCCCAGTTCTTCTGGAAATGATCAAAAACAAAGACACCAGGGACATAGCAAATGGACCGAGACATAAGGGACAACAGCGAGGGCCCCCAAATGACACGACTAACGACAGATCAGGCAGACCAAATACGTTTGATCGACCCAGGCAGAACCAATATCAACAATCTGACTATGAAGACACCCACAACTTCGCATAGGACAGCCAAGGGCAAGGGAGGGATCCAGTCGAGCTCTATGTTGACCAGCAGGGCCCTTACGTCACTGCTAAGGTCTTGGGTACCAAGTCACCATTTCTGGTAGACACTGGCGCAACACGTAGTGCGTTATCTAAACGACTGATTCCAAGGGCACCCTTGTCTGGCTCACTCATAACATCGACAGGTTTCGATGGAACGCCCTCCACCAACCCTTTGTCTGCACCGATCCTCTTTGACGTAGAAAACAACACCACTGACACCACGTTTTTGCTCTCCTCCAATAGCCCTGACGCCATTATGGGACTTGACTTACTGAAACACTTCCGAGCGACGATCAGGTGTTCTCAAGATGGAGTTCGAGTGTTTCTTTACGACAACCCCGTTCTGCTTAGACATTGCTCTCCCCGACACATGTTTTCCATCACGACGCTGACGCATCCCTGCTTGACACTCTGCCTCCGTATCTGTGGGCCAACGCGGATTCGGACGTAGGGCGTATGTTAATTGACCCAGTGCACATTACTGTCCGACCAGACGCAACACTCCCAAAACTCCCACAATATCGGATATCGCCAGAGGGCGAGAAGGCATTGGTAATGATTATCCAGTCACTGATAGACGCAGGAGTGGTAGAGGAAGTGGTTAGCAACATTTGCAACAGCCCTATCTTGCCCATTATCAAGAAGCAGGGAGAGGGAGATGAGAAAGCATACCGTTTTATCATCGACCTCCGAGAGATCAACAAAGTGGTGGTACCCCAGTACCCTGTGGTCTCAGACATCACCACCATCCTGACCTTGATTCCTTCTACTGCCACCACCTTTACCGTCATCGACCTCAAAAACGCATTCTTTTCCATCCCCATTCACCCAGACAGCCGATATCTCTTCGGCTTCACCCTAAAAGCCCGCTCATATAGGTTTTGCCGAGCGCCCCAGGGCTACACGGAGAGCCCTAGCATCTACAGCCAGGCCCTCAAAAGACAACTAGATCAAGTCCAGTTACCGGACGGAGTGGTGTTAGTACAATATGTCGACGACATCCTTTTGGCAGCCGACACCACCCCTCTAGCGGTTACCGCCACCATTCGACTCCTGCACTTCCTTGCGGAAAATGGCCACAAGGTCTCCAAGAAGAAGTTGCAATTCTGCCAACCCCAGGTCACTTACCTAGGTCACCTTTTGTCCAAAGATGGAAGAAAACTCACTCCTGATCGAATCCAAACTATTCTAGATACCCCTGTCCCTAAGACCCAGAAACAGGTCCGCTCCCTATTAGGCCTCACCTCCTTCTGCCGACAATGGTTACCAAACTTTAGCCTCGTTGTAAAACCACTGCTTTCTCTGTTAAACAAAGACGTCCCTTTCCCACTCCCTTGGACCCCTGAATGTCAAACTTCCTTCACGGAACTGCGAGATGCCCTTTGCTCAGCCCCCGTCCTAGGTACCCCTGATTACAAAAAGCCCTTCTCCCTTTACACTCACGAAAGGGAGGGGTGCGCTTTATCTGTCCTGACCCAGGCCATCGGCCCTAGGCAACGACCGTGCGCTTACTTCTCTGCCACTCTTGACCCTGTCGCCAGAGCCTTGCCTGTCTGCCTTCGAGCTGTAGCTGCTGCTGCAATCTCTATCCGACAGAGTGAGGGGATTGTACTCTCGAATTCCCTCACGGTACTGGTACCCCATGCAGTCGACACCCTCCTGAACCAAACCAAGACGCAACATCTGACGAGTGCACGACTGACCGGATACGAACTGAATTTGCTTGCACCCCATATCACCCTGAAAAGATGCACCACACTGAACCCGGCAACTCTGTTACCTCTGCCAGAGAACGATCCCAATGCACACCCTGTGCATGACTGCGTGACCCTTACGGACGAACAAACCAGGAGTAGGGTTGATCTCAGAGACACGGCTTTCCCTGACCCCGACGGGGAGCTGTGGGTGGACGGGTCTTGCATCAAACTCTCCGACGGTACCACTTCCGCTGCCTATGCAGTCACCACGGCTCGAACCGTAGTAGAAACAGCCCGCATCACCCAGCGATCTGCCCAGGCAGCGGAACTGATTGCTTTGACACAAGCCTGCATCCTGGCAACAGGAACCACAGCGAACATTTACACCGACAGCCAGTATGCCTTTGGGGTGGTTCACCATTTTGGGCTCCTTTGGAGGGAAAGGGGATTCTTGACCTCACACGGCACACCCATTTTGCACGGGGATCTAGTCTCCGCCTTAATCGAAGCTGTCCTTCTCCCCGACAAGCTTGCCGTCATCAAATGCCAGGCACACAAGAAGGTGACAGACATCATTGGACAGGGAAATGCACTAGCCGACATCACTGCCCGAACGACAGCTGAAAATAGGACGACAACACATATGTACGTGACCAGGTCACAAGCGGAAAAATGGACTGACGTTGGAGACACTATCAGGGACATTCAAACGGCTAGCACACAACACGAGTTGACTGAATGGACACGGGTGGGATTAAAAGACGATGAAGGCTGCTGGCGGACAAAAGACACGAACAAATGGTTGCTCCCTGATTCATACCTGATTCCCATACTGACCATGGCACACTCCCCTGCCCACATAGGATCAGCCCCCATGATCGAACTTGTCTCCAGAGTTTGGTACAATGATAAGATCCCAGATTCCGCCAAACGCCTGGTCCAACAATGCTTAATATGCCTGCAACACAACCCCGGGAAAGGAACTGTAGTACCCCGGGGGGGATTTGGGGTCCCAAACCACCCATTTGAAGTCCTGCAGATGGACTACATCCAGCTAGACAGATGCCAAGGCCTAAAATATGTACTTGTTGTGGTGTGCGCATTTAGCAAGTGGGTGGAAGCCTATCCAACCCGCGACAACACCGCTACGGCCACTGCAAAGGTTCTGTTAAAGGAGTTTTTTCCCCGTTATGGCCTCTGTCGTATTTTATGGAGTGATAATGGCCCCCACTTCATAGCCAAAGTTATCCAGCTCATCCTAAATGGGTTGGGTATTAAACAGAAATTCCACGCAGTCTTCCACCCCCCAATCTGCTGGGCTTGTCGAACGACACAATGCCACACTAAAGCTTAAACTGGCCAAAATAGTGGCTACCACGGGTCTGAAATGGCCAGACGCCCTCCCACTGGCATTGCTATCGATGCGCTCTACCCCCACCCGACATCACTTAACTCCTTATGAAGTTGTCTTCGGTCGACCCATGAGCGTCTGGTCTGCCCCGAAACCAACTTCCATTCATGACGTCCCGGACGTCCTAATGTCTGATTATCTGTATAAATTGACTGAAACTCTGTCTGTCATTCATCAGCAGGTGCAGCAGGCCATCCCCGATGCTTCCAGGGGTCCGGGTCACGCCATCCAACCGGGGGACTTCGTGCTGATCCGGAATTTTCAGCGGTCAAAGAGTTTGGAACCCCGGTGGACGGGCCCCTGGCAAGTGCTGATCACCACTCGGACCGCACTTCGAGTGGAGGGGAAGAAGCACTGGCTGCACGCCCATCACTGCAAAAAGGTCTCCTCAGCCCTGGCCACGGCAGACAACGTCAGTACCCAAGAAGAACTCCTGAACAAAGACCGACCATCATTGAACTGCTATCCCGACACAGAGACACTTGAACTTTCAAAACATTCTGATCCCACTGTACCATCTCGAGAAGGGTATTTCCTGCGACGAAAGGAGGGAGCTTCGGCTAAGTAGGCCACGGACTAAGTTAAAGGATCTCAGAACGGTGACCCAAACCTACCAAGGGTTACCTGGAGAGAAGCTAAACTAAGTCTGTGGTCCTGCCCACTACCGAGCACCTTGAAAACGAAGATGATGGAAGCGCCAGATAAGAAGATGATGGAAGCGCCAAATAAGAAGCCAATGGAGACAACAGGAAATACCCACTACAGAAATCCGAGAACAGACAGACTCCATAGCTCAAAGACAATTGCACTCTTCATCGTAATCCTCTTCTGCTTTCTCCTCATGACCACGCTCTGGATTATGGAGGAACATGCACCTGCTCGCGAAACATTCCTAACCACTGCTCAGCCTACCACCATGAAGGAACACTATCTAATTTCACTCTCTCCTCAAGTAAGAGAGAGGCGAAAGGAATTTTGGAATAACTCTTTTGTGCAGCTGCTTCACCAACACAATCTTGCCACCAATGCCACCAACTGCTGGATCTGTGGGTTGCTACCCCATGCCACTGGACATTCAATACCATTCATTCCTTCACCCTTCTCTGTTCACGGCTCCTGCCTTGCTTGGCTGATCCTCCTGCAAGAAAGCTATAAGGACAATGCCACTTCCGGCAGAACCGTAACGCATTTCTCCCACGGGGCCCGGCGAAACAAAACGAAGATACACTTCTGCCCGCAGACCTCCAACGATTCAATCCAAATGGACATCCCGGCTAAAGAACGGATCGAAATGCAGGTGTTCAACAATCCAACCAGACCCACCTTCTCCTATCTACGGAAACGAGCGGCTGCCACTCTGACTGTGGCCTTGTCGGTCATCAACGTCACAGGCCACATGTGTGTAGAAGGACTTGGGACACAGCTGGTGGGTCACAGCGCTTGCCGCTTTACCAGAACTTTGGATTCCACGGATCCACCTTCCTTCGTGTCATCCCCAAACATGTATTTCGTCTGCGGCACCAAGGCCTACACCTGGCTCCCCAAAGGCTGGGGGGGCACTTGTTTCATCTCCTTCATCCTTCCTCCGACTTATGTGGCCCCAGCGAATCACCATAGACAAAAACGAGCCAAAGACATTGAACAAGCCGACTCAACAGGAGCACAGTTCCTCGATGCTATGAAAGGACTCGTCCCCCTATGGGGCCCGATGGCAAACAGCCGTGCCATCCGACACCTGACTCAGGCAGTTGAGACAACCATGAACATCACAGCTGGTATCTTCGCTAACAACACTGCCGAGCTCCAAGCGGTCCGGCTGGTGGCTCTCCAGAACCGCCTCGTTCTAGATGTGGTTCTGGCGGACCGTGGAGGAGCATGCCGCATTATTGGGTCCAGCTGTTGTACATACATACCGGACAACTCACCCTCAGTGTACAAAGCCATTGAACATCTTCACAGACTCTCTTCGGAAGTCCACCAAGAACAAGGAGAATGGTCGCTTGGTGGTTGGTTCTGGGACTCCGTTAAGAACTGGGGCTGGAGACTGCTCACCATTATCCTGATTCCCGTAGTTGTAATATGTGGTCTATGCTTAGGAATTCAATGTCTGCCACCTCTGTGTTCTTTATGTGCAAGTTGTATTTTCTCCAAAACTGTGGACGTTGGAAACGAACCCATGAGAGCATTATACGATACCGAGGTTAGAAATTTGATGAAAATTGACATTGAGTAAGCAAGTTGGCTAGATATGTTGAAAAGGGAGGACTGTTGAAAGTTGGGCTGAAACCGTCAACATTATCGGCGCCCTCTTGCTCTTCTTGAACCCTTTTCATGCACGTAAACAACCGCCATTTTGAACACCATGGCTTCCCTGCCCTTTTTTGATAACCAGCGCGTCTCTCTCCCTCTCCTAGCCTCACGGGCACCACCCCCCCCCCCCGCATGCTGGCAACCCCCTCGCCCTCCCATGTCTCGGGTCATAAACCCCTCTTCAGCGCAGCTCTGCCTCGGAATCCCATCCTGTTCCCAGCACGACACCTCCCTCCGTTCCTTTCATGGTCCCAGGTCCTTTGATGCAAACCCCCTCTTTTCTGTGTGCCCGTTTTGTCTTCCCCGTTCCCAGGCCACCATCTGGCTCTGCGGATACTGTTTATTACCCCCAGTACAGTAGGAAGCTTCCTCCCATTGCCGGACCCCCGGGTCGATCAAAACCCCCACCCTACGAGATCCGATCGAACCCCACACCTTCCATGGATCGGCGGAATATCCAACTGCGCGATGATCACCACCTGTTGTGACCGGGGTGGGGACTTCAACTGTAACTATGTGGGGGAACGGACCTGAAGGGGAGATTCCGGGGATGTCTTTCGAATATCAAAGTATTAGCGAGAATGTGTTTCATGCAATAAAGTGATTAACTTGTATATAAGAGGCCAGGCCTCAGAGATGCGGGTAGAGCACCTCAGAACGATACCTGCTGTCTGTTTTGCTGTGTTCTCCTCTGGAGAGAATAAAACCTTGTTTCCTGCCTTCCAGTCTCCAGCGCCTGCCTCTTCATTAGTTTAAAATACCTTGTGGGTTCAAGAGGCGACACCGCCGGGCAATACTTAAGGACCTTATATTCTGGTTGGTAGTCTAACCCTTTTACAGTGTCAGAAAATACATAACTGGTAAGAATCATTTAGCAGAGTCATTAGTTTCCATTGAATGCTGCGACTGAAGATGTAAAAAAATGTCTCAAATCATCAGGACGTTGAAAAGATTTCGAGAAGTTATCCTTCCAAATGCGCATTGTCGATGGATCAAAGAGACCATATTTGTAACCCAGACTTCGTAATTGAGGACGTAAATCTGTGAATTCTTTGCGGATTGAAACAGTTTCTTTGGCGAAGTCTTGATGTATAAATATTTTATTCCCATTTACCATCAAAGAAGGTATTTCTCTTGCAGCTTTTCTTATTAAGACCAAATGGTGGTGTCTAAGAACTTTAAAAATCATTTGTCGCGGTTTTGTGTGTTGAGGGTTCCTATGCGAGGGAATCCTGTGAGCCTTATCAATTTCAAACTTTTCTGGAAATTTTATTTGTAAAAGGCCAAGTAATAAAGACTCCAAATCCAATCTACAGTTATTCCCCTCAACATCTTCAGGTAAATTAAATATGCTTAGATTATATTGTCTAATGCAATTTTCCATGTCCAATAATGCTGAGCACATAGGTGAGATGTTTGCCACCAATGGAGTAAAAGAGACAATGTTGACCTTATTATTCTGTATTTTGAAGGAATTATCCGATATTTTCATTGACAGACTTGCCCTTTCTTTATGTACATTTTTACTTCAGACAAAATTGTGTCAGTATTAACACAAAGTGCCTGAATTGCTTCCAGTATCAAAGATAATGAGGGATCGGATAACTCTACTACTTTTGATTTAGCAGGAGGAGGGGAAACTTGCTGCCTCCTTTTATTATTAATTGAACTTTTATTTTCCATTTTTTAGGTCTCGGACCGGAAATGCTGGCTTGCCAGCTTCTGGGAGGAGATCTTATGTTTCTTAGTAGGGTCGTTTATCCCGCCTCTCTCCTCCATTGGCTGGCTTCCTAAACGGAGGCCAGCCATTGGAGGAGAAGGGCGTCACTCCTGCCAAGCCCCTTCTCTTTCGGATTCGGGGGCGTGTATTTTTAGGTTCTTTCTACCTGTGACGTCATCCGTCACTCAAACCTAAAAACACACGCCCCCGAATGCGAAAATTACCATGCTTTCTCCGAGGCATTTCTGCTTTGCCTCGAAGAAAGACGGTGGTGATTTCCAGAGCTGCTCTGCTCGTCCCCCCTTCCCTTCGCCCTCAGCTCTCCTTCGTCCCGCTCCCCCCTCCCTCCGCCCACAGCTCTCCTTCGTCCCGCTCCCCCCTCCCTCTGCCCGCAGCTCTCCTTCGTCCCGCTCCCCCCTCCCTCCGCCCGCAGCTATCCTTTGTCCCGCTCCCCCCTCCCTCCACCCGCAGCTCTCCTTCGTCCCGCTCCCCCCTCCCTCCGCCCGCAGCTCTCCTTCGTCCCGCTCCCCCTCTCCCTCCGCCCGCAGCCCTCCTTCGTCCCGCTCCCCCCCTCCCTCCGCCCGCAGCTATCCTTCGTCCCGCTCCCCCCCTCCCTCCGCCTGCAGCTCTCCTTCGTCCCGCTCCTCCCCCCTCCCTCCACCCGCAGCTCTCCTTCGTCCCGCTCCCTCCGCCCGCAGCTCTCCTTCGTCCCGCTCCCCCCTTCCATTCATTACCCTGGCCAATCAATCGCACACGCACTAGCCATCAATAAAAAATCTTTCACTCGTGAAATAGCGATACCTATTTTCTTTACTAATGCTTCTTTGCTGAGCAGCCTGCAGGCTTGTCATCTCGTGCTCTGTTTACACAGCCAGCCATTGGTTGTCATGAGCAAGGCAAGAACGGATACGTGAGCAAACCACCTGTGACATTAATACCTTATATTAAACAGAGCATTATGTTATCGAATTATGTAAACAAGCAGTCCTTTGTCACTTTCGACGCTGACCTGGGTTATGTGTTCTGACGTGAGAGCGAAAGCAATATGATATACGGTTCCAAAACTTGACCATTATCAGTTGTAGAAAATATCACTACATTAACGCCCCCTTTTGTGTTCCAAACGAACAGATCCTGACCACACATCTCCACAAATCGGATGAGTCTGTAGCCTGTGATGGAAATATCCGAACCGCTGTGAATGATTCTGCCCCCGAGTTTCGAAAAGTTCTGTAGTGTCATTATAATGGTAGATGGTCCGCTAAACAAGCACCATATAATAATAGCAGCAATAGCGATACAGTTGAATACACTATTCATGTTGCTCATCATGTGTGGGAGGCTTTTTCAAGCATCTGTCATGTAACATACTTGAGTTTGTACTTGTCACTCAGTTCTAAGTTATTAACATACACTTGAGGTATGCTCTCTTCATCCTTGCCCACAAAAAATGGTCATAAACCCTACCGACTGCATGCTTTTTCTTGCTTCGTCTTTGTACTAGCAAAGATCAGATGGAATGCGGTTGTTTGGTGAAATGCCAACTTTAGTTGAAATGTGTTGTTTCCACTTCACCTTTGTTTCTTCCCAGTTGAGTTTTGATTTTTTACACTACTGTCAATAAGTTCCTTATTGGTATTTCAGCCAGTTGAGGTTTTAAAAGATGTTTTCTGTTCAGTCACAAACAGTATATTTTCTATTGTATCAAGGGCTGTGAACTTACTGTTTTTCGGTATTTGCAAGTTTAGAAACTAAAATGTATTCTGTGATAAGGAAGGTTTTTAGGAGTTTTCATTAGTTCAATAATGTAGGGCCAGAAAAACACCAGCCAGAAGAAGTTGTACAGTGAAACGATTGAGGCCCCAAAATAACTTCCAAGTGCAGTTTTTACATGTGCTATTCTGTAGATTTTTTTACCCACCTTTTTAATTTTGTAGCCTTGGCATCTCCGAACCCACCTTCAAGTCCCCAGTAGAGTACTGCACTCTGCTGAACAGAGAGTGAACCTCTAGTGTACCATGCCTGTAGAGGAGTGGGGCTACTGCCCTTTAATCTGCTTTTGGGAGGCGGATAGTTAGTATTTCACAGGGCTTAATTTGTACACATAAATGGTATTAAGTGCAGGGCTCAAGGTTTTTCTTAGAACCCCCCGTCCTGCAATACAAAACTCTGGGTGCCGAATGCCAGGGCTTCCTAGTCCTAGTTCACCTCTTTCTCCCACCACCTTACGCATCATGTCTCTTCATCTCACTCTTTGGATTCTTTTTCGTCCCGGCGTTTCTCCTTTTGCTTCTTAGCTTCCTCCCTTATCTGCCTTTCCAGGTATGAACAGATTTCTGTTTCTAAATGCCTCTCCCACTCTGACTTTGTCGAAATTCCACTGTCTCTGCAATTCGGTAGCCCCCTCAAGAATCCCGGGGCTGATCCCATCTCTAGCACAGCAAAAAAACGCCACCTCTTTCCCCACTCTGAACCCTCTGTGTGTGTGTGGGGGGGGCTCTGTGTGTGTGTGGAGGGCTCTGTGTGTGTGTGGGGGGCTCTCTGTGTGTTGGGGGGCTCTGTGTGTGTGGGGGGGGCTCTGTGTGTGTGGCTGTGTGGCTCTGTGTGTGTGGCTCTGTGTGGATAGCTTTTTTTGTAGGTGGCTCTATGTGTGGGTGGCTCTGTCTGTGTGAGGGTGGCTCTATGTGAATGACTCTGTGTGGGTGGCTCTGTATGTGTGTGTGGGTGGCTTTATGTGTGTGGCTCTGTGTGGGTGTTAATGCAATAGGTCATGCATTTGCGAGCGATTAAGCTATTGGCATTGTAAATGACAATGCCATTTATTTAACGATTAAGCTATTGGCAATGTAAATGACAATGCCATTTATTTATGATTTAAAAAAAAAAGTCATGGGCAATGCCAATAGCTCCACCTTTAATAATGCCGAGACTATTGCATTGTAAATGCTTGTATATAAAAGGAGTCAAGAAATATAATTTCAGAAGCAAAAGAATGCACAATCAAGTGAAAGCTGTCGAAAAGCCCAAGAAAAGACAGGTGCAGCAGCTAAAATGGGCTGGGGGAGTGATTAGGCCTAAGCCAGGCCCTTTCTTAAATCTTTACTCCGCCCCCTTGACAGAAAGCTTGGCTGTACCTTGATGTGGAGCAGGGAGCAAGAACCAGGCAGTGAGAAAGCTTACTTCCGCCGAGTAAAATCCAGTGAAAGTTCACCACAATGCAGGTAAGGTCCTCAGAACTGCAGCGACCTCCTTTAACACAATTTTCTGACGAAATTCGTCGTTTAATTCCAAAAAACGGGCCGAAAATGGGCCGAGGGTTTCAAGCGGTGGCCATCTTGGATTACGCGCTCGCGCGTCTCCCATCTCCATTCCATTCTAACTCATCCATCAAAGATGGTGATCCTGCCTTCACTTTCCTTGTTTACTTTCATTTAATTGCATTTACCACATGTGCTGCTTTCAACCAAATGTTTTATAAACAAAAGAAATGCCAATGCTGCCTATCTAAATTCGCTGTCTCTTTTACGTCTCACCTTTGAAATGAAACATAAAGTGAGGAGACCTTAGTTTCTTGAATCAATCCTTTGTTTTGTTTTATTTTACTTCATTAGAACTTTTTGACCATTTTTTATCAAATTTTTCACATTTCAGAAAAACTTATAACAAACATTACATGTAAAGCATTCTGTACAATAAATCATAAACCGCACCCCTCCTATCATGCACACTTAGTATCATACCAAATCACTATCATACATTCTTACACATACTTTCTCTCATACTATTCTTATTTACAATCTTCAGTCAATTTTATCAAAAAAGAAATTTTCACGTAGCCATAGATTCTAAAATAAACACGAATCTATAATCCATAAAATTCCATTTTGTTAGTTGATTTCTTATGGCTTTGAGAACACAAGGTCTACGAGTTTCGAACTCTTCTTAAGGTCGAGTTCTCATCAGGACCACACACTCCAGATTCAGAACCAAGCAAATTGTACTTTTCTTCAGCAAACACGACGCAGGACCACAGTTACTGCGTCGTGTTCGTGCACACTCTACCCTGAAAACTCTTTCTGTTCCGTGGTTGTGGGTAGGAGGAGTTAGCTTTTTTAATTATTGCTCCCTAGTTTCGAGCAATCCTCGACGTAACTCTGCCATTCAGTATGAGCGCGGCTTCTCACTGAATGGCAGAGTTAGGCCAATGATTGCTCGAAACTAGAGAGCAATAATTAAAAAATCTAACTCCTCCTACCCACAACCACGGAACAGAAAGAGTTTTCAACTAACAAAATGGAATTTTATGGATTATACATACATAAGGCTGTGGCTTGGCCTTGCTGCTTGGGAGCCCATACCCAGTGGTGTTTAGTAGCTTTTAACCAAATGGCAGACAGCGAACAGTGCAGTGGGCATCTTGTCATGCACAACAACCCCCCTCCCTCCCCCAATGCGCCCCTCTAGTAACCCACCGAGCTAATGAAGGTCAGTGGAGTGACGCTTATGCCGCCCCTCATAACCACTGTGTAAAGTTGTATCCACAGAGTGCGTTTCACGGCCGTCACTTTCACTTTCAAGGCCGTGTCTCTTTCACGGCCGCGCGGCATGCTTGTTATTTCATTATTTGGGTGAGGGCTTGTTGTCTGCAGTTGTGGCTCAATTGTGTCGGTAAAACTTCAGCACGTGTTCCGCTGGATCTCGAGGCGGACTCCACCCCTTCTTAAATCGGGCGACTCCACAGTAAACTACGTAACCTTCAGGCCACGGGTGCAAATCTTAGCAACATAGCTCAACGGGTTGTGAACTAGCTGAAAACATCTATCAGTATATTCCAGGTCACTGTTTTCAATTTCGGTAGGACAGGTTGATCTGTTAATGCACCGATAATGTGAACTTTGTGCATTCTATAAACAGGTTAACCTCTTAACATGGCTGACCCACGGTTTCATACTTCCTAGGCCAAGTAAATGAACACAGTTGCCTCGGGTAACAGTAGCGCCTTTTATCCAGGCACAAATACACAATTTCGCTTGTGGTGTTTGCTCCATAGATCTAGTTTTCTTTGGCCACTGATGCCTCGGTTCGGGGCACCTGTCTTACATTCAGCCTGGCATCCATCCTGGCAGCACCCAGGGGCAGTGTCACACAAAGCAGATACCACGAGAGTGTGTACTGATCATTGATTTAGTATTTTTCAATCAGAATGCCTTCTATGTAAAGGGGTTTTCCCTCTCTTGAATTGGCATTGCTTTTCTCGACCTCTGAAGAATGGAAGGCAGAACCTCTTTGTTGAGAATGGAAAGTGTGACCTGCAGGTCTCGACAGGAGAGACTGACTAAGTTTATCATGGCTGGATCCCGAGATTTGCAAGTTACAGACAAAAGCCTGTAACGGGTGTTCAGATCACTGTGCTATCACAGAAGTATACATCCAGGCCCTGTCCCATGCGTGCCTTAGCATACTGAGGAATCTGTCTGGAACCTAAGTGTAGAGATATTGTTTTAATTGTGTCCTACGTGTAACACGTCTAGTAATCGTTCATGTGTTTTATAATTTAAACCTGAAACCTGCAAGTTCGAGCGAACCGTCGCCAACAGGCACAGTAGCCCGCAGATCTAACTTACCAAGATTCACCACCAGACTACACCCAGATTTCTGAAGCAGTCACCCCTGCCACTGTGCTGGATTTCCCGGGTTCCATAGTGTGACCTTCAACTTAGAGGCCATCCTTTGCAGCAGGCACATTGTCCCTGGATCTATCTGACCAGGATCCCCAGCCTGAGTGTACCCACAGCAGACTAGTTAACGCGCTATCTCGCTTAAACCTAGGCATCCAGGTTGTTGGCAGTTCTCTGCAGTATGTGCGAAACCCTGACTGACCTAAACATTAAAAGTGTATTTCCACCCAAATAAATCTTTCTAGCAGCATCAGGATAATGAATAACTGGGAAAAAAATAAGTTACTAACTGGTACCATGCAGTTTGCAAGCAGCTCTTTGATGGTAGTTTATAGGTCCCTCTGCTACATTACGATTGTCACTTATGAAGTGCACAGTAACGAAAGAATCTCTGTGACTAAAGCAGTAATCACATACCTATGCACATAAGATATTGCTTTTTAAAATGCATGTTACACGTTCTTTGCAGTAGGCACATTAACCCTCTGTGCTACATTAGTTAAGTCAAAGCTGCTACTGAACAAAACTCTCCTCACACTCCAGCAGGTACATTAATCACTGGTGTTATCTTGACACTTTTATTGTTGCTGGAAAGCTGCTAATTATACAAGAAACTTTTCTGTGCATTTACAACTGTTTCCTACGGACCCCCTGGGAATGTGTCACGGACCCATTGGGGTCCGTGGACCCCAGTTTGGGAAACACTGCACTAAGCTACAGAACCGGGGTGATAGCCCTGGGCCTGGAGGGTCATCGCATATCTCTGCAGCAGGTATGCAACTCACTGAGCTATCTCATGCTGCCATGCTGGAGTGGCCTAAATGCATATATAACGTGACATATTACCGGAACGCATGAATGCCAAACCAGGTCTCTTGCTGATGGAAGGGCTGTCGCAAGGAAACCTCCTATGACATTTACCAATTTACTTCCACCTCATTTAAAGATTAAAAATGTATAGTGTCTGTTGATTTCAGTGGGTTTAATCCTCCTCCCGCTGCACTCACGACTCAATCAACAACCATTGGCATAGCCAATAGGTCTCGCCTTTGTTCTTTTGAGGTCTTGCTGAGTCAGCGCGCATGGGCTACTCGAAGAGACATTTACTAGCTGCTTTGGGAAGTGCTTCCAAAGCGGTGACCAGCTTGCTAGAATGCACACAAGGACGTGCGTTTGCGCGCGCATCCCTTGCGTGTTTTAGCGCGTCGTCGCAATCATTTTCGTGGCCAATGCTTGTTCACTCTGTCTCCTCTTGCATCTTCTCATACAGTCCCCCGTTGTGCAGTGATCTCATGACGTGTGAACTTTCACTAACTGACAGATGAGACTAAAGAATCCTGTTGATGCAAGGCTGCTGCAGAAACCGTGACATGCAAGGAGGCTGGGCCCTTTGATTCCTCGTCATGGCCAGTTCGAGTCCCAAGGATTCATCATGAAGTGGGGGAGAGGTCACAGCCTCCTCGTCTTCAGCACAAGGGCCAGAAGACTGGAATGTTTAAAGAGTAGGCTGTCAATGAGTTGAGCTGATATGCCATGCGTAATCAATTTGGGGCCTTGAGGTAATACAATCACTTAATAGAAATGTTGTAGTCTAACCCTAGACGAGTGATGCTTGCAGGAGGGCTCACAGTAGATCACAGCAGTCACTAATTTTCTCCAAGATGCCCCAAGCATACAGAAATGCAATACATGTAGGAATGCTCTGAAGCGCCTGAAACCCAACAGGTTACTACCATACTAACAATAAACAACAAACAAAAAAGATTGCAGCACTCAATCATTATCTTTCCAGAGCTAAACTCTTACAGCCCTCAGCCAGCAGGAAGATGTAGACCTCAGTCAATGGGAATGCACACCTAAACTAAGTGGTCCATATTCACTATTACCCCGTAGTATTTGTAAAGCTACAGCCTTACACCTATACCAGATATTGGAGGGGCAGGGTCCAACATATATCCAGGAAAGCAAGATAGACGCCACGGTTTAAAACATTTAATCCAAATGTAATTTATGTAGCTAATGGTTATCTGGAAATATGACAAATTCAGCATACCTCGAACAACAACTGGCCCTCCTGGCTTTGGTATCAGCTTTAAAAAAAATCCATAAACCACACTATACCATTGTGTTTTTCCTCGCCATAAGCCGCTGCTTTTACTGACGTGGCACTGGATGTTCAACAGCATCACTCTTCCACATCTGCTAGCAGATGTGCTTCCTTCACTATCAGATCCATGTGCTCAAATACATCATTTTCCATTCACCAGCTTCATTCCAGCTCTGCTCAGCCTCCCTTGATCCCACCACAGTTTTCTAGTCGGATCAGTTCACAAGCTGTGTCCAGAGCCACAGACTGACATACCCAAAGATGGTCTCCTCTTTTCTATCACAGAACCCTAACTAGTAATTTACGCCTATTAGTGATTGCT
The DNA here is from genome assembly GCF_964261635.1 of Lissotriton helveticus. Taxonomy (NCBI): domain Eukaryota; kingdom Metazoa; phylum Chordata; class Amphibia; order Caudata; family Salamandridae; genus Lissotriton; species Lissotriton helveticus. The sequence goes on along the minus strand of NC_136068.1, from coordinate 1,732,412,352 downwards.
AGTTATTAATGTACTGCAAAGTGTCGAGAAACTGCTGTGGAGTGGTATATTTGAGATCAGTACAGCAATGCACGAGACCAGCACACATGCAGGGATCACCTTCTATACCCCGAACCGCCAGCTCTGCTCCACCGACCATGCCCTTGCTACCGTTCCCCGCATCTTAAGAGCGACCACCGGTGGCAGATTGTTCTCCTACCTCGCTGCCAAGACCTGAAACACCCTCCTCATCTTCCTAGGGCAGACCCGAGACCTACTTACCTTCAGGAGACTACTCAAGACCTGGCTCTTCGAGCAGTAACAGCACCCCCAATTCCCACCCCCTCTCCCCCTCCAGCGCCTTGAGACCCTCACAGCAGGTAAGTTCACTGGTCTGACAGGGATGACTTGGCCAAACATGCCCTGTCATTCACCCCGGGCCCAACATTGTGAAAATTATGAACGAGGGCAGTGAGACCTTTAAGTTAGTCCTTCCTTTTTTCGTTTAGTTAATCATGTCTCAGCAACTGTATTTGATATCCTGCACATATACAATGCAAACAACCACCAGTTGTTTGTTATTAGGTGAGAGGTAGATCACGTGGTGTGATGACCAAGTTACCCTTTGAACTGGGGAACAAGTTTCAAGTACCAGCGTATTTTCAACGTCCTATGAAATGCGGCAAATCAATTAATTTCCCTCTCCCTAAAGAAAACATATTAATCTGCCCTTGTGCAATGTAATGTGATGCTCGTGTAGAGTGCTGCAATTGAGCTGTATAAAACTTTAAAAAGAATTTAAAGAAAGTATATCTGACAAAAGTAAGTGTGTGTGGTGTTTTGTGCTAATAGTTAACCCTTCATTTAGATTGCTTCAATAGGATACATATGTGCGTTTTTTTTAATGGTTGCACATTCGCGTGTTCCAATTGCCATACATTTGCAGTTAAATATTTACTGAAATGTGACCAAACTACATTATATCACTGAAAAACACAGAGTTTGCCATGTACAAAAAGTTAATGTAACTACTCTGTGGTTTAATCTGTAAATCTATTGTCAAGACATCCCTCCTGTTTAGTCCTCATTTATGGGCTATGTAGCCTAAATTGGATAATAACCCGTCACCTACACAAACCCTCTTCTACACATATACTACCCCACTTCTACACATCTTCTACAAATCTACTCCTTTACTACCCCTCTACCACTCTACTACCCCTCCTCAAACACTCTACTATCGCTCTACCCCTCTTCTACCCCTCATCTACCCTTCTAACCCTATACACATCTATACCCCTCTACCTCTTTACTACCCTTCTAGCCCTCTATTACCCCTCTACTAACCCTATAGCTCTCTACTAACGCCATAACCCTCTACCATTATACCCTCTTCTACCCCTCTACCCTCTACCACAACCATATAATTACAGATAGCACTGTCTACCCTTCTACCCATATAAACAGATACCCTTCTATCATCCCTCTAAGAACACTCTGGTACCCCTCTAACCTTTTACACTACTAAGCCTTTAATACCCCTCTTCTTCCCCCCGCTAATACTCTACTACAACTCTACCTTTGTACTACCCCTCTAACACTATAAACACATACTCTTTAATAATATTGGGTTTGTTTACTTTATTTACTTTAGTACACCCCTAGGGATCAATATAGATTATGGTATTTTACTATTTGCTATTAAGTGTGAGTTATATGTTTTAGCCTATAGCCTCATAAACAAACTAGTAGGGTATTTTTAAAATAAATACATATTTTTGTGCAAAAAAATTATACAAGTCTCCTTTTAATTGGTAACTCATACGATTACACACTATTAAAATTGTAATGCAAATTAAACAGAAGGCAGATCTCCATAGCTACCACCACGGCACCTTTCAATAAAGGTTGTATAGAACCTATCACCTACATTCAACTACCCCTCTACTACTACTCTTCAAAACCTACACTAACCCTCTTCTACACATATACTACCCCACTTCTACACATCTTCTACAAATCTACTCCTTTACTACCCCTCTACCACTCTAACATTCTACTACCCCTCCTCAAACACTCTACTATCACTCTACCCATCTTATACCCTTCATCTACACTTCTAACCCTATGCCCATCTAATACCCATCTACCTGTTTAATACCCTTCTAGCCCTCTAATACCCCTCTGCCCCCTACTTACTCTATAGCCCTCTACTATCCCTCTTCCACCCCTCTAATAACGCTAAAACTCTCTACCCTTCTAACCTTTTCTACCCTTATACTACTTCTCTACCACAACCATATAATTACATAACACATATTAATAAAACAATAAATTCCACAGACACTACACATAATACAACTTACTACAAAAAAATTCTTATGAAAAATCACTTACATTCCAAAAAGCGAGACCTATTGGCTATGCCAATGCTTGTTTAGTATGCGAACAGTAGTATCTGGTTCCTGTTTTTACAAGGACAGCAGCAATACTTGCCACAAGGTTTGTTCAACTGCCCTGATGTTGCACAGGCCCAGACAACTGGCCTAGCAGACTTTCTTTAATCACAAGGTCAAATGTTTGTGGATGGGTGTCTGCTTGGAAGGCAGAAGCATGTGTACTCAGTTGTCATTGAGTAGCTGTCTTCCATCTGTTCTGAGATAGTCTTTGTAACAAGCATAAATAGAGATGTTTTTGTCCATTTACGATGAAGTGTGCCTTTCTGGAGAAGGGCACATATTTTTCAAACAGAACAATGTCTAACATTCTATGTTGTCATACTCCCCACCCCCCATGAATTTCATTATTGTGATAGTGACGGTCAGATCTACGGCACACAAACACATTTTAAAACGTTTTAAAATGTTGTGATCATCAGTTACACGCTTCTTAGAATAGACGTAAAACAATTTGCGTCAAAGAAAACCACATTTCAGACTGTGTAGTAATCAATGCATTGACCCTTCATGACCCACTCAGCTAACATCGACATTTCTTAAGTATTTGATGAGAATGAGAACTCATTTTTAACCATATCCATTTGTTTCAATCTCAGGCTGAAAACCTATCTAGCAGAAACAGGAGTAAAGTTCGACCCAATACATCACTAACTGTTGAAAGTTGGGCTGAGACCGTCAACATTATCGGCGCCCTCTTGCTCTCCTTAACCTTTTTGTGCGCGTAAAACAGCCGCCATTTTGAACACCATGGTTTCCCTGCTCTCGCCGAGAGCCAGCGCGCCTCTCTCCCCCTCCTAGCTTCGCCGGCATCCCCCGCATACTGACAACCCCCCGCCTGCACCTGCCGCGAATCATAAAACCCCTCTTCAGCGCTGCTCTGCCCCGGGCCCTCGTCCTGTTCTCAGCGCTACACCTCCCCTCTTCCCATTTATGATCCCCGGCCCTTTGATGCAAACCCCCTTTTTCCCGTGTGCCCGTTCGTCCTCCTCGTTCCCAGGCCGACACCCAGCTCTGCCGATACTGTCCCTTGCCCCTCCCCGTACAATAGAAAGCTTCCCCCACCAAAGGATCCCCGGGTTGATCAAAGCCCCCACTCCATGAGATCCGATCAAACCCCCCACATTCCGTGAATCGGCGGAATATCCAGCTGTGCGATACTCATCACCTGTTGTGACTAGGGTGGGGACTTCAACTGTAAATGTGTGTGGGAACGGGCCCAAAGGGGAGTTCCGGGAATGTCTTTTCCATACATCAAAGCTTTAAAATGCTGCAATAAAGTCATAAAACAGTGTATAAGAGGCCAGGCCTCAGAAATGTAGCTAGAGCACCTCAGAACGATACCTTCTGTCCGTTTTGTTGTGTTCTCCTCCGGAGAGAATAAAAATCTTGTTTCCTGCCTTCCAGTCTCCAGCGCCTGCCTCTTCAATAGTTTAACTTCTTTGTGGGTTCAAGAGGCGACACCGCCGGGCAATACTTAAGGATCATATATTCTGGTTGGTAGTGCCACCCTTTTTTCCAACAATTGGCGCCCAACGTTGGGCCCATCAGCGACCCATGGATCCAGTGGGAGAGGTCCTGACGACAAAGTGAACGACTGCAACGATCGGGAACGCGTCTGTCCGATAGACCCTCGTCTGACAGCCGATCATCCGAACTTCACTGGTTCCGAACAGACCTCTCTCGAGTGATCTACGGTCCTGACTGGGAACCATAAGGAGTGCCGCGAGGATAACGGAGAAGAGAGGACGATCGGGCGCTGGATTCGGAAGACAAGAAACTGTCCATGCGGTCCGGGTAAGGTCGTGTAATCACGACAAGTTGCGAAATGATTGCTTGATTGTTTAAAAATACTAGTATTGCTCTTTTTATTTATTTGGAGATTCACTGTCTGCAAACGGAGAAACAACAGGCTCTCTCTTTGCAAACAGTGGAGGATAGGTAGGGCAGCAGCCGTGCTTATTTTTTCTCCCCCACTCAATAATTACTTGAAACTGAACTGTTGTTCGCAAAACTATTGTTTCCTGGAGATTCCCTGTCTGCAAACAGGGAAGAGACCACCCTTTTTGCAGACAGTGAAAAGGGTAGGTAACGCAGATCTTTGCGGACCTACTCATTCTCCCCATTGTTATTTATTGGTCTTTTGTTATTTTGATCCATGAGGTATTCACTGCCTGCAAACAACGTAGAATAGAAATATTCTGTCCAGTCTTTGCACCTAGTGATAAGATAGGCAGTGCTGACTTTTTAGTCCCTCGTTACGAGCCGTCATGTCTGTCTTCTCCCCACTGATTAGTAGCCTGTTTAGCCCGGACCGCTTATTAGAGATGGACCATCCAGCCCCACTGGAAGGCCCCCCTAATAAGGACATGTTCATGAAGCATGGATTGACCGCTATAGCCTATAGTAAACTATGGCATAAATATACGAAAAAGGGTCAAGAAATCAGTGGCCCCTGATAGGATCCTTCGATGATGATAAAATAAAAACGCTAGAAACTGCCCTGGGTAAAAACAAGACAACACCCACTATGCTTGACAGTTTCGGCATGTGGCGAAAAGAAACTGAACAACGTAAAAAGAAAACTGAGAGTAGGCTGGAAAAAGAGCTGCGAAAAGCAGCCCACCTAGCTGCCCAGAACTTAGAAAAAGAGATAAAGGAAAGAGAGAAGGCTAAACAGAAACTAGAAATGGAAACGCCAAGCCAGTGTCCGGTTAGAACTCCCTCCATGCTCTACCCTGATTTACCCTCGAAACAACGAGCCAATGAGGACCTGCTGTTAGGTCCTCCTATCATCTACATGCCCCCTCCATATGCCCCTTCTCAACCCTTGGCGCAGCACGCGCCACCCCCAGGTACAAACGAAGGTACCGCCACAGCGTCGGCCCCAATGGCCTCTGTGCCAGCCGAACCCCTTGTATTAAAACCCGCATCAACAACAACGTTAGACGACCATGAGACTCGAGGGGCTGGCCCTGCAAGAACAAACAGACTAGACAAAGATGAGCGAGCGGGGATCGACAAAATAGCAAGGACACTGGTAGAAAGGAAGGATGATGAAGAGTACATCACAGATATGTTCAGCTCGTATACAGGGAGTCACAGACGACATTTTACCGTACGACTGTGTTATCATGTCTTGAATGCATACGAGGACCGATATCGAGACAAAGGTCCCGAGAGCCTAAGGACTCTGTACCGGAAGGTCGATATCGGGGATGAGGGCGAGTGTGATGTGTCGGACCTCCTTACGCGTACGCTTGAGGTTTTCCGCCACCTCACTGAACGAAAGCCGGGAGCTAAATCCGCAGCCTCCGTAGTGACCGAACCACCAACCGAGCAATCTAACACCATGATGCCGATACGAGAGGCTGCCCCTTACTGGGTTCCTCCTCGGGGTACAGGGACTCACGATGATGCAAACAACCAAGATGCGAAGGGAAGGGTAGTGTACAACTGGGTCTACCAGCCATGGGACCGGCAAGAGATACTGACATTCCGGAAATCTCTACCCGACCTACGTAAAAACCCCACTGCCTTCTATACTGAATTGGGTACAGCCCTGGGCTCAACGATTATGACCCTGGCTGACATCGACTTGTTCTTCGGGTTATGTCTACCAGCTGATGTGTGGAAGCAAATCCGGAAAGTCGACCACCTTGAGCTGTTTGGACATACCTGGTCACAACTCAATGACCTGGATAAACAACGGGGACCAGGACAAAAGCCTTTGAAATCCATTCTAGACCTCCCAGATAAAATCGTAGAGAAATTAAAAACCCTAATCCCAGAAAAGAAAGTGGACTGGTCGATAGTAACAGCCTGTCACCAAAAACCCCAGGAGGATGTATCGGAATACTTCTCCCGGTTTGAAACGGTGTTCTCCGATTACAGCGGCCAGGACATGACCACTGCAGCCGGACACCATCTGTTTGTCCAGAATTATGTTAAGGGCCTATCATCGGAAATCTCCCAGAAACTACAGGCCAGCGAGAGTAGTTGGGCAGCCTCCAAACCTACAGCGATTCTCCAAATGGCCCAATATTATGAGCATCAGAAAAATGAAAACGATAGGGCGACAGAGAAAAAGAAGAAGGACTTAAAAGAGAGGGTGATGATTGCCAAACTGCAAGGGGTGACTATAGGACGAGACCAATACCGGGGAAACTACCAGACAAACGTCCCTAAGACTACATTTCCCCAGGACCGCACTCTGACTTCCTACAGTGGACGCACAGACCTTAGAGAAAACCAGTGCGCTTTCTGCAAAGGGACTGGCCATTGGAAATCCCAGTGCCCAGTTCTTCTGGAAATGATCAGAAACAAAGACCCCAGGGATGTAGCAAACGGACCGAGACCTAAGGGACAACAACGAGGGCCCCCAAATGACGCGACTAACGACAGATCAAGCAGACCAAATACGTTCGATCGACCCAGGCAGAACCAATATCAACAATCTGACTATGACGACACTCACACCTTCGCATAGGACAGCCAAGGGCGAGGGAGGGATCCAGTCGAGCTCTATGTTGACCAGCAGGGCCCTTATGTCACTGCTAAGGTCCTGGGTACCAAGTCTCCATTTCTGGTAGACACTGGCGCAACACGTAGTGCGTTATCTAAACGACTGATTCCAAGGGCACCCTTGTCTGGCTCACTCATAACATCGACAGGTTTCGATGGAACGCCCTCCACCAACCCTTTGTCTGCCCCGATTCTCTTTGACGTAGAAAACAACACCACCGACACCACGTTCTTGCTTTCCTCCAATAGCCCTGACGCCATTATGGGACTTGACTTACTGAAACACTTCAGAGCGACGATCAGGTGTTCTCAAGATGGAGTTCGAGTGTTTCTTTACGACAACCCCGTTCTGCTTAGACATTGCTCTCCCCGACACATGTTTTCCATCACCGACGTTGACGCGTCCCTGCTTGACACTCTACCTCCGTATCTGTGGGCCAAAGCGGATTCGGACGTAGGGCGTATGTTAATTGACCCAGTGCACATTACTGTCCGACCAGACGCAACACTCCCAAAACTCCCACAATATCGGATATCGCCAGAGGGCGAGAAGGCATTGGTAATGATTATCCAGTCACTGATAGGCGCAGGAGTGGTAGAGGAAGTGGTTAGCAACGTTTGCAACAGCCCTATCTTGCCCATTATCAAGAAGCAGGGAGAGGGAGATGAGAAAGCATACCGTTTTATCATCGACCTCCGAGAGATCAACAAAGTGGTGGTACCCCAGTACCCTGTGGTCTCAGACATCACCACCATCCTGACTTTGATTCCATCCACTGCCACCACCTTTTCCGTCATCGACCTCAAGAACGCATTCTTCTCCATCCCCATCCACCCAGACAGCCGATATCTCTTCGGCTTTACCCTAAAAGCCCGCTCATATAGGTTTTGCCGAGCGCCTCAAGGCTACACGGAAAGCCCTAGCATTTACAGCCAGGCCCTCAAAAGACAACTAGACCAAGTCCAGTTACCCGACGGAGTGGTGTTGGTACAATATGTCGATGACATCCTTTTGGCAGCCGACACCACCCCTCTAGCGGTTACCGCCACCATTCAACTCTTGCACTTCCTTGCGGAAAATGGCCAGAAGGTCTCCAAGAAGAAGTTGCAATTCTGCCTACCCCAGGTCACTTACCTAGGCCACCTTTTGTCCAAAGATGGAAGAAAACTCACCCCTGATCGAATCCAAACCATTCTAGATACCCCTGTCCCTAAGACCTAGAAGCAGGTTCGCTCCCTATTAGGCCTCACCTCCTTCTGCCGACAATGGTTACCAAACTTCAGCCTCGTTGTAAAACCACTGCTTTCTCTGCTAAACAAAGACGTCCCTTTCCCACTCCCTTGGACCCCTGAGTGTCAAACTTCCTTCACAGAACTGCGAGATGCCCTTTGCTCAGCCCCTGTCCTAGGTACCCCTGATTACAAAAAGCCCTTCTCCCTTTACACTCACGAAAGGGAGGGGTGCGCTTTATCTGTCCTGACCCAGGCCATCGGCCCTAAGCAACGACCGTGCGCTTACTTCTCTGCCACTCTTGACCCTGTCGCCAGAGCCTTGCCTGCCTGCCTTCGAGCTGTAGCTGCTGCTGCAATCTCTATCCGACAGAGTGAGGGGATTGTACTCTCGAATTCCCTCACGGTACTGGTACCCCATGCAGTCGACACCCTCCTGAACCAAACCAAGACGCAACATCTGACGAGTGCACGACTGACTGGATACGAACTGACCTTGCTTGCCCCCCATATCACCCTGAAAAGATGCACCACACTGAACCCAGCAACTCTGTTACCCTTGCCAGAGAACGATCCCAATGTGCACCCCGTACATGACTGCGTGACTCTTACGGACGAACAGACCAGGAGTAGGGTCGATCTCAGAGACACGGCTTTCCCTGACCCCGACGGGGAGCTGTGGGTGGACGGTTCTTGCATCAAACTCTCCGATGGTACCACTTCCGCTGCCTATGCAGTCACCACGGCTCGAACTGTAGTAGAAACAGCCCGCATCACTCAGCGATCTGCCCAGGCAGCGGAACTGATTGCTTTGACGCGAGCCTGCATCCTGGCAACAGGAACCACAGCGAACATTTACACCGACAGCCAGTATGCCTTCGGGGTGGTTCACCATTTTGGGCTCCTCTGGAGGGAGAGAGGATTCTTGACCTCACACGGCACACCCATTTTGCACGGGGATTTAGTCTCCGCCTTAATCGAAGCTGTCCTCCTCCCCAACAAACTTGCCGTTATCAAATGCCAGGCACACAAGAAAGTGACAGACATTATTGGACAGGGGAATGCACTAGCCGACATCACCGCCCGAACGACAGCTGAAAATAGAACGACAACACGTATGTACGTGACCAGGTCACAAGCAGAAAACTGGACTGACGCCAAGGACACAATTAGAGACATACAAACGGCTAGCACACAACACGAATTGACTGAATGGACACGGGTGGGATTGAAAGACGATGAAGGCTGCTGGCGGACAAAAGACACGAACAGATGGTTGCTACCTGATTCATACTTGATTCCCATATTAACCATGGCACACTCCCCTGCCCACATAGGATCAGCCCCCATGATCGAACTTGTCTCCAGGGTTTGGCACAATGACAAGATCCCAGATTCCGCCAAACGCCTGGTCCAACAATGCTTAATATGCCTGCAACACAACCCCGGGAAAGGAACTGTAGTACCCCGGGGGGGATTTGGGGTCCCAAACCACCCATTTGAAGTCCTGCAGATGGACTACATCCAGCTAGACAGATGCCAAGGCTTGAAATATGTGCTCGTCGTGGTGTGCGCATTTAGCAAGTGGGTGGAAGCATATCCAACCCGTGACAACACCGCTATGGCCACTGCAAAGGTTCTGTTAAAGGAGTTTTTCCCCCGTTATGGCCTCTGTCGTGTTTTATGGAGTGATAATGGCCCCCACTTCGTAGCCAAAGTTATCCAGCTCATCCTAAATGGGCTGGGTATTAAACAGAAATTCCACGCAGTCTTCCACCCTCAATCTGCTGGGCTTGTCGAACGACACAATGCCACACTAAAGCTTAAACTGGCCAAAATAGTGGCTACCACGGGCCTGAAATGGCCAGACGCCCTCCCATTGGCATTGCTATCGATGCGCTCTACCCCCACCCGACATCACTTAACCCCTTATGAAGTTGTCTTCGGTCGACCCATGAGCGTCTGGTCTGCCCCGAAACCAACTTCCATTCATGACGTTCCGGACGTCCTAATGTCTGATTATCTGTACAAATTGACTGAAACTTTGTCTGTCCTTCATCAGCAGGTGCAGCAGGCCATCCCCGATGCTTCCAGGGGTCCGGGTCACGCCATCCAGCCGGGGGACTTCGTGCTGATCCGAAATTTTCAGCGATCAAAGAGTTTGGAACCCCGGTGGACGGGCCCCTGGCAAGTGCTGATCACCACTCGGACCGCACTTCGAGTGGAGGGGAAGAAACACTGGCTGCACGCTCATCACTGCAAAAAGGTCTCTCCAGCCCTGGCCACGACAGACACCGTCAACACCCAAGAAGAGCTCCTGAACCAGGACCGACCATCGTTGAACTGCTATCCTGATACTGAGACACTTGAACTTTCAAAACATCCTGACCCCACTGTGCCATCTCGAGAAGGGTATTTCCTGCGTCGAGAGGAGGGAGCTTCGGCTAAGTAGGCCACGGACTAGGTTAAAGGATCTCAGAACGGTGACCCAAACTACCAAGGGTTACCTGGAGAGAAGCTAAAACTAAGTCTGTGGTCCTGCCCACTACCGAGCACCTTGAAAACGAAGATGATGGAAGCGCCAGATAAGAAGATGATGGAAGCGCCAAACAAGAAGCCGACGGGGACAGCAGGAAATACCCACTACAGAGATCCGAGAACAGACAGACTCCATAGCTCAAAGACAATTGCACTCTTCATCACAATCCTCTTCTGTTTTCTCCTCATGACCACGCTCTGGATTTTGGAAGAACATGCACCTGCTCACGAAACATTCCTAACCACTGCTCAGCCTACCACCATGAAGGACCATTATCTAATTTCGCTCTCTCCTCAACTAAGAGAGAGGCGAAAGGAGTTTTGCAACAACTCTTTCGTGCAGCTACTTCACCAGCACAATCTTGCCACCAATACCACCAACTGCTGGATCTGTGGGTTGCTACCCCATGCCACTGGACATTCAATACCATTCATCCCTTCACCCTTCTCTGTCCACGGCTCCTGCCTTGCTTGGCTGATCCTCCTGCAAGAAAGCTATACGGGCAATGCCACCTCCAGCAGAACTGCAGCACATTCTTCTCACGGGGCCGGGTGAAACAAGACAAAGACACACTTCTGCCCGCTGACCCCCAGCGACTCGATCCAAATGGACATCCCGGCTAAAGAACGAATCGAAATGCAGGTGTTCAACAATCCAACCAGACACACCTTCTCCTATCTGCGGAAACGAACGGCTGCCACTCTGACTGTGGCCCTGTCGGTCATCAACGTCACAGGCCACATGTGTGTAGAAGGACTTGGGACACAGCTGGTGGGTCGCAGCGCTTGCCGCTTTACCAGAACTTTGGATTCCACGGATCCACCTTCCTTTGTGTCATCCCCAAACATGTATTTCATCTGCGGCACGAAGGCCTACACCTGGCTCCCCAAAGGCTGGGGGGGCACTTGCTACATCTCCTTCGTCCTTCCTCCGACTTATGTAGCCCCAGCGAATCACCACAGGCAAAAACGAGCCAAAGACATTGAACAAGCCGACTCAACAGGGGCGCAGTTCCTCGATGCTATGAAAGGACTCGTCCCCCTCTGGGGCCCGATGGCAAACAGCCGTGCCATCCGACATTTGACTCAGGCAGTCGAGACGACCATGAACATCACAGCGGGCATCTTTGCCAACAACACTGCCGAGCTCCAAGCGGTCCGTTTGGTGGCTCTTCAGAACCGCCTCGTTCTAGATGTGGTTCTGGCGGACCGTGGAGGAGCATGCCGCATAATTGGGTCCAGCTGTTGCACATACATACCGGACAACTCACCCTCAGTGTACAAAGCCATCGAACATCTTCACAGACTCTCTTCGGAAGTTCACCAAGAGCAAGAAGAATGGTCGCTTGGTGGTTGGTTCTGGGACACCGTCAAAAGCTGGGGCTGGAGACTGCTCACCATTGTCATGATTCCCGTAGTTGTAATATGTGGCCTGTGCTTGGGAATTCAATGTCTGCCACCTATGTGTTCTTTATGTGCGAGTTGTATTTTTCCCAAAACTGTGGACTTTGGAAGCGAACACATGAGAGCATTGTATGATACCGAAGTTAGGAATTTGATGAAAATTGACATTGAGTAAAGCAAGTTGGCTAGATATGTTGAAAAGGGGGGACTGTTGAAAGTTGGGCTGAGACCGTCAACATTATCGGCGCCCTCTTGCTCTCCTTAACCTTTTTGTGCGCGTAAAACAGCCGCCATTTTGAACACCATGGTTTCCCTGCTCTCGCCGAGAGCCAGCGCGCCTCTCTCCCCCTCCTAGCTTCGCCGGCATCCCCCGCATACTGACAACCCCCCGCCTGCACCTGCCGCGAATCATAAAACCCCTCTTCAGCGCTGCTCTGCCCCGGGCCCTCGTCCTGTTCTCAGCGCTACACCTCCCCTCTTCCCATTTATGATCCCCGGCCCTTTGATGCAAACCCCCTTTTTCCCGTGTGCCCGTTCGTCCTCCTCGTTCCCAGGCCGACACCCAGCTCTGCCGATACTGTCCCTTGCCCCTCCCCGTACAATAGAAAGCTTCCCCCACCAAAGGATCCCCGGGTTGATCAAAGCCCCCACTCCATGAGATCCGATCAAACCCCCCACATTCCGTGAATCGGCGGAATATCCAGCTGTGCGATACTCATCACCTGTTGTGACTAGGGTGGGGACTTCAACTGTAAATGTGTGTGGGAACGGGCCCAAAGGGGAGTTCCGGGAATGTCTTTTCCATACATCAAAGCTTTAACATGCTGCAATAAAGTCATAAAACAGTGTATAAGAGGCCAGGCCTCAGAAATGTAGCTAGAGCACCTCAGAACGATACCTTCTGTCCGTTTTGTTGTGTTCTCCTCCGGAGAGAATAAAAATCTTGTTTCCTGCCTTCCAGTCTCCAGCGCCTGCCTCTTCAATAGTTTAACTTCTTTGTGGGTTCAAGAGGCGACACCGCCGGGCAATACTTAAGGATCATATATTCTGGTTGGTAGTGCCACCCTTTTTTCCAACATAACGTTGTGAAATGGCATTATGACCATTATGATTCCTGACGAGCTATTTAATTGGTGCTAGCCACACCCGGCTCTTATTTCTCGAGTCTTTCACTTGAGGCGGGCCATCAGCCTGGTGCCACAGCCGCCATACTGCAGAATCTGCAGTCTGAGGGCAGCTCTGGTCACTGTGCACTACTGTATTGTGCAGAGTTTTTAAAGAGCCAACAAACACCCACAAGGTTCCCAACACTGAATTGTTCACCTGATAAAGACTGTAAAAGCGAGCGAAGAGAACATGGATCAGTTACTTTGTGATATAGAGCTAGAAAGAGTCAAAGCTGAGGGCCAGGAGGAGGCTGAGAATGATATTGGTGGAGGCGCCTAGATTCAAATAATTTGTGTCAATCAGGTGAGAGACAATGAGGGTTTCACTACTGTTTATTTATTTAGTTTTTTCTAGCGCTAGTTAGACCCAAATGTATCAGAGCGCTTTACAAGGTATGTGAATAAGTACAATCGAACTACATGCAAAGATTCATCAAAGGCAGCTCCTATGTAAGGTGGAGGAGTGTCGCTGCTCTCTGAGCAGTGCAAAAAGGAAAAATAAAATGATAACAACAAAATGTAATAATCATTTTTTTTCCAGTGCTGAGCCAGGCAGGGCGGGACTGTGCTATCTTGAGTGCTGGGCACCATAAGTGCACGTCGGCTTGGTCGGCCGTCTTAGGATGGCCAAACCGTCTTGCAGACTTAGCATAGTGCCCATACCGTCATTCGCTCCCGCCCACTTACACATATCACAACTCCAACCCAAATGATACTCTGGACACGTAGTATGGGAAAGAACTGCTGCAGGTTTATTTTTATACAACAAACGTATGACGTTTAGGTGGGTCATCTTATGGGCGATCCAAAGCAGGCAGCCCCTCGCTGTCCCGCATGCCTAAAGAGCCGTCTTGCATGGTGAGTCGATGCTCGGACGGTGCAGCACATTGCCATCTTCGTTATACTCCCGCCCCCCCTGTCGGGGCGGAGCGGTGTGGCACACCCCCGGTCGGTTTAGGCCCCCCAACCGCCCGAAGGACTAACGGGGCGCCGTCGCGTTTTCCCGGAACCTCTTGCGGCTCCTGGTCCTTGGCTCAGGCACCCTTACTGTGCCAGGCAGAGGTACCCTTACTGTACCATTCTGCCGCAGAGGTACCCTTACGGTACCCGTCTGCCTACAGATCGCCCTGTACTCCGCCACAGCTCTGGAGGAGGCCCCCGTCGATGACAGAGCCCCCCCACCTACTTAGCTACTTACATCCTGACGCTGTTTAGTGCCTCTTGTACGTCCAGGAGGAATATATCCATTCCCAATCTAGACACGTGTACCCTGTCTTTATCGTAGGACCCTTCAGTTTTCTCTTATATTGGTACTTGCCTAATGAAACCCAGGCCTCTCCTTCCCATGAACTTCTGCATGGATCTGTTGACCCTCCTGCAGGAATGTTCTACTGCTACTGGTGATCTAGCCCTGCGAGGGACAACCTCAGACCACAGGAGCCCGCCCGCTCCTAACCTGTTGCCCATCACTACCAAGTCCTTCTGCATGACCAGAATCAGTGCCCTCCTTCCAATGGTGACTAAGTAGTTCCCCCCCAGCTGAAAGATGAGGATATTGGGTGGGGCCCCCCCGTAAGCAAGGTCTTGGTCTAGCTTGAGCCTCAAATTGCCCCATCTCATTCCTGGGTGGCCCAACCAGGCTCACAACCAGGTATTCAGGATCTCACATTTTGTTTGTCAGTTTAAAAGGATCAAAATACAGGGAAGGAGCAGAAGAAACGTTAATGGAATAATTTCTAGGCACGTGTCTTATCTTTTGGGAATCTCCCCCAAATTAAAATCATTCCATACTCTACGACCCTAATGGTCTTTCTTCCAGAGATATTCACATAACAATCAAGGGAGCCTTCAATACAGTCCATTTGTGTTTCTTCGTTAGGCCTCAATGAGCATACCCTGCAAGTGTGAGCACAATAGAGCCAACCTACTGGCTTCGCCAATACTTTCTTACCTCTGTAAAGGTGTCATTAAGTGGTTTATTACTTCATGGATACAAAGATTATCGCATAGTAATGACCCCTTCTGAACAACTGCTTGCACTTGATCATGCTACAAAGAGCAGGTCTCAATTCTAGTCAAGACTAGTAGCCATCAATGTTCATTAACCCCTTCCACGCTCATGACGAGCTGGGCTCGTCATGAGGTAGCCTCCTCGCACGCTCATGACGAGCCCAGCTCGTCACGTAAAGTGCGATTTAAAAAAACTCAGCGTACGGGCGGAATTCCGCCCGCACGCATGCGGTTAAGCTTTCAGAAAGGCGAGCTCGGTGACAGTGTATCGGAAATTAATTATATCCTTTTTTGGTGGAGTTTTAAATGTAAGCTCACCACCAGGTGATCAGTATCTTACATTTTGTTCTCAGTCTAAACAGGATCAAAATGCAGGAAGGGAGAGGAAAAAACGTTAATGTGATAATTTCCACGCACGTGTCTTATCTTTCGGGAGTCTCCCCCTAAATTAAAATCATTCCCTACTCTATGTCTCCAATTTTTCTTCTTTCAAGATATCTTATCTAAAATTACTATGCAAATAGCTTCTTTCCAGATATATTATCTAAAGTTATTATGCAAATAGCTAAAACCTGTAAGCCAGGGTTATTTCCCAGACACCTCTTTGGTCATTTTAAGACGCTGCCCGGGTCTAATCTAAAGTGGCATGGTGGTCAGAAAAGCCTATGGCTTGAAATACCACCCCGAGCGACTGCCAGTGGGTAGACAAATTGCTAGCATTCCTCCTATCCTTTTTGCGTGTTTGAGTAGATTTTAACCTGTCATTCCCTTCGCCTACCCCCAAAATAATTGGGGTACTGTTAACTCCAGGGGTTATAAGTATTCACGGTGATCCCAGTTTGAAATTAACCCTCAGAAAATCGCTTTTCAGGCTCTTTTCCAGCAGTTATTTCTTTGTTTGCGTGAAGTCTAATTACTTAACTTTTTCTCACTCTGTGAACTGAAAGGAGGTTATGTCAAAATATCATATTTGTTCACCTTTCCTTGTTTTTTGCTTAAATGCAATACGTTAGCTGTTTTCATTCGGAAATAGGATACAGGGGATCGGCAAGTGACTATTTGCATTATTTTATTTGATGCTAATGGAAAACCAGTGAAATTTGTCCAAGAAAGAAAAAGTGATGGGATTATGAAAGTTATCCTGTAGTCAGAATTACTTTCTTGCTGTGTGAACAATGTAGCTGTAGTAATTATGACAGTGAATGTCATGGCAAATCAATGCAAGACCATCACTTGGAATAGTCAGAGCACAGTCTAGCAGATATATTTTAATAGTCAAATTGTCATTCCAGTTTCATGGTGTAAACATGACATATTTGCTAGAGGCATTTCCAAGTTTTGAAGCAAAATTCTGATGTTCGCCGAAAGTTCAATTTAATATGGATGGTGCTAGCAGAATTTTGCTAAACACGAATATGGGAGAAAATAGATGGGCAGGGTTTCTACAGTTGTAATAGTGCAAACATGCCTATAATTACCACACTTCATGTGGACGCCAATCAAAAGCTGATTGACACGATGACTATTTTAAATGTATTGTACTAGCACAATAGGAGATCACACAATGTTTAAGAATATAGACAGCGCTCAAACAGCGGGCGGACAGCTTCCAAAGAGGCCGAGCCGTGGGCAGCCGAGGTTTAAATAGGGGGTACGCCCCTCGCAGCAGGTAAGCCCAGCCCTGGCCGGGTGCCTGGCGACGCGGGGAGGGGCCTGGAGCCCTGCCTACCTCCAGCCACGCCCCCCATGCATTGGCCAGAGCTACGACGAATGGCACTAGAGTGCTGCCTCGCTAATGTCCCCCTGCGGGGCACGCTGTCAGCGGCATTTCTCAACTCGGCTGTGTTGCACAGCCTGGTGGAGAACAGTCCCAGGCTCCCAGACACTGTCTGAGCAGCACACCAGGTTCTATTGCCAGCATGACAACAGAGTCATGATTGGCTTAGAAGAAACTGGGAGGATGTGTGCTGCCGGGAGTTAGGAACGAAAGAGGACGGAGGAGAGGCGGCGGCTGTACACAGGTACAAGATCCTTTATTTTTACTTTTCAACCCTCCCACCGACTCCCAGCTGCTCACCACTTCTGGTCATCAGCAGCCGCTACTCAGATTCAAATGGTCAAACTTGTCCCACAAGGAAAGTGCCTAGAGAATTTTATGCAGAACCCCTCAATGGTAAAAATACAAGATGACAGCTTTCACTGAGAGGGAGGAGGGGCAGAGATGAGAGAAATGGAACTCCAAATTGTGAAGTGACTCAGCTGGGAGATGGCAGTTCTCTGTCTAACCAGGCCAGAAGATAATGATCAGAAGTCTATGTTGGCGCTCAGCACTAACATACCAGTGGTATAAGAGTTCAACATTACAGCTCATCCAAGATCTACCCTTAAGTTGATGACACTTAAAGCCGGATGTTGTTTTCACCCACATCAGCCCACAGCAGGAGGATAGCCGGAGTGCCATTTGCTTATATGCAAAGGATAAAGCTATAAGAACGGATGAGAGTGGCCAATTGCTGCTTGTACCTTTTAAACGAGAATAGTGACATGGACGGAACTCATCGGTAATATACTCTGCCTTTTAGGAAAATGGAGGAATGGCTGCTCAGAGAAGATTTAATACAGTTTGGTGTAGGGTTGAAAGTCCCTTGGCGCAATGTACATTATGCCTGAGCAAAACTTTAAGTATATTACCACATCACGTCATTCTTGAACTTTGCGTTACACGATATTTCTTGAAATTTCGCATTGTGAATTCTTGCATTAGTTTCACACGCAGAAAGTACAGTTTACACCAAAAATGTTAGACATCTTCTGCCCGAGTCAGTCTCTTTTTGGTAGATTGTGAGACTTTTTCATGCAAAGTGCTCAGCTGTGGGAAAAAAGTCACATTTCGCACTAAAAGTATTATTGATAAAATGTAACCAAATTTCATGAAAAAACATAGAATCTTCCACACTCCTGTTGTTTCAAGTGGCAACCAGGCTCCATACTATTTTCAGGGCACCTGGTATACTTTCAGGTGCAAGAGATCCATATCACAAGCCTCTTGACCGTGCTCTATGTAAGTAGAGTAATTATGCTGTGATGTTCACCAACTGGGTGCTCAATGAATCAATCAGACATTTGCGGAGCACTGCAAATCACCTGTAAGGGCCTCAAGGTGCTGAAGATGTTGGATGCTGCAAGGTGGGTCTTGAGTTCTCTCCTAAATTGTTGGAGCGACCGCGCTGTCATGAGGTGCAGGGGAAGGTTGTTCCATGCCTTGGTTGCTAGGTGCAAGAAGGAGCATCCTCCGCAGTTGGTTCAGCGGATCCGTGGGTTGTCTGCGAGGGAGAGGGATACAGATTGAAAATGTCTGGTTGGTTGGTGGAAGGTGAGGCATTTGTTGATGTATGCTGGTCCCTCATTCTGCAAAGCATTGTAATCGTGGATCAGCTAGACACTACTAGGCTATTAAAGGCTGATTTTTTCTGCTGGTAACTATTGGCCCTAGAAAGTGGTACTGCTTTTTTTCTGCTGGTAACTACTGTCTCTATGCCTAGTCACTGCAAATGGTTAATGTCAGCTGATTCTAGTATTGGGGTTCAGATGTTTTCACCAGGACCAGTGGGGAGACTGCTTATTGACTCCCCATCGTAAACACATGTAGTAAGTTATGACTGGAGCCCCTCATTACCTCTGAGTGTATGGGTCATGTGGTCAAGTGTGTCTACATGTGGCGAGCTCATGTGAGGTGGTGTGCTGGTGGTGTGTTGGGGTGAACGATACATGTAGGGATCCACTACAATTGTAGTACTATGTTAACTTAGTAGTATCCAGAGTTAGCTGTCTCTTCTTCCTGTATGTTCCCTGTGCTGCACTTCAGATTCCACATTTAGTGGGACTGAGATGGTAGGAGACAAGGAAGGAGAGCACAGGGGCAGTATGGAGGAATTCACAAGACTAGCAAGAGAGGAGTAGCCCCATGGGAGGAGGGAGAGTAAAGCCAGCAGTTGGAAAATGGTGACCAACATGAGGATCCTGGTGAGAAAAGGGAGAGAAACTGCATTTCCAAACTGTGCACTGATTTCAGTACTACATGTAAAACCGAATCCTGTTCTACATTAGTTGGTTGTGAGAGACCCTTCTGCCATAATGGGGGTTTAAGGTGGGAGGGTAATAGTGCGCAGGTATAAGAATCCCATATTGTATATCAAAATAATTCTGCAAGTCACCTCCGAGGTATGTGAGCTTATAAAGGAACCAAGCCTTTGGCCTTCTTCCTTTTTTTGGTCACCAAACTGCAGCCCGACTTACAACTTGATCAACACACCCCCTGATCAACATGCCCTCACTGATCAACACACCCTCGCTGATCAACACGCTCCCCTTATCAACACTCCCTCGCTGATTGTTACAAATGGTTGGCAGAGATAGGTACCTTTGTCCAAGTAGGGACCCTTCTTCCTATTCAGGGTAAGGGGGATACACTTCTAAAATAACCCCTGCTCACCCCCTTGGTAGCATGGCACGAGCGGACAGGCTTATCTCAGAGGCAGTGTGTAAAGCATTTTTGAACACATACAGTGATACAGTGAAAACACTACAAATGGACACCACACTGGTTTAGAAAAATAAGTAATCTTTATCTAAACCAAACAAGACCAAAACAACATAAATCCACAATACAGTAATAAAGATATGACTTTTAAATGGTAGAAATAGTGAAGTTCAAAACAAATTGCAGATGAAACACTTTTCACACAAAGTACCTTGGATATGTCACGCACACAAACATAAAGGGTCGCAGGGTAGGTGATGCTTCGGTTTCTTACACTCAGGGAAGTTGATGCATCGATTCCTTGCTCCAGGGGAGGTGATGTGTCAGTTCCCTACTGCTCCACAGGGGAGGTGATGCGTCGGTTCCTTACCAGAGAGGAGATGATGCATCAGTTTCGTACTGCGTGGGGAGGTGATCCGTCGGTTTCTTACTGCATACTCCAACAATGCCACAGACGTGGTGCTTCGATGCGATGTGACGACTCGGGACGATGCGTGGATTCCTGCAGCCGAACAGCAGGGCTCGTGTCGGAATTGGTGTAGTGATCTTGGACTTCAGAGACCGGTGCACTAAAAGCCACGTGCCTCTCAGACAGAGTCTGGGAGCCTGGCAATGTTATCCACGAGGCTGTGCAACACAGCCGAGTGGAAAATGCTAAGTCCGGATGACGGTTTGGCCGTCCTAAGACAGCCGGCCAAGCCGGCGTGCACTTATGGTGCCCAGCACTCAAGATAGCACAATCCCACCCTGCCTGGCTCAGCACTGAAAAATAAAATTATTATAACATTTTGTTATTATCATTTTATTTTTCCTTTTTGCACTGATCAGAGAGCAGTGGGGTGACACTCGTCCACCTTAACGGAGGAGCCGCCATTGGCCAATCTTTGCAGGTGCTGCATCGGTTTCTTCAGCAATGAGTCGGAAACAAGTATGGATGCATCAGGCTTCTTGTTGCTGTGTTGCTTGTCCAGCTGATCACACACAAGGGGTATATAGAGTGCACAACTACAACAAAGGAAAATTCTCCAATTTGGAAAAACTGCCCTCACTCACATACCGAAGTATGTGACATGCTTCATCATAGGGCCTGCTACAAACGCCCTGGTGTAGCCACATCCAGGGCGGAGCATTAGGGAAGGGGAAAAAAAATAAATTCCATGTTACAAGATGTACAACACAATTAGTCAATACGTACAACGAATAACATACATGAGTGATAGAACGTGCAAGTGAACACCTCGTGGATCTGCTGTTAGTGCGACGAAAGAAGTGCAGTAAGGATGTGTTTAAAACTGAATAAGGGTGCCAGTAGAAAGAATTACTTTATTAAACCCAATTTTGATACCCTTATCAGGATTAAAAATAATGAAAGAGGATGGGAAAATGTCTTATTGAGAAAATAAGGTTCCTCAAGACTTCCCTCCTACCACTGCTAAAGTCAACATGTTTTGACGGCTTCAATTGTGCCCCAAGAGGTCACTTCGGCCTTCCTCAGGACTGTCGCAGTCAAATCCACTTATTTCCCATGCCGTATTTCGGTCACTGGGTTTCCCGAATAGAGTAGGTCTCGTGAATCCGTACTCTTCCGGGTCTTCAAATCATTCAGTGGAGAAAAGGACCCCAAAATTAAGGGGAGAGCATTCACTGGAAAAGAGTAAAGAATAATGAGAAGGGTGCGGGTGCTAGCTCCCCATTTTTATACTCAATTCCTCCTTAAAATTTCTGTCTTTCTAACTCGGGTATTTCTCAAAATAAAGGAACTGTGCTTCAACAACGTTCCATAATCGGACTCAATCGTATATTATTTCAGCCTAGATGTCTTGCTAAACATTCCAGGAGACTTCCTTTGATCACTGAGCCTTGAATCAAAAGTGTTCGCTAGACGATATGGTAATGAACCAAGCAACATACTCACGTGCCCCAAGCCAAGCCTGGGACCCCCATGAGCCCACACACACTCCACCAAAGAATCACTCATAACTTAGGCATGTAGTTAAAAATCATCAACTGAGGTTTAAAAACTACAACTAAACAAGACTTACCGAGTTTATGAACTACACAAACTTGAACTGGTGTCCGTCAGGGGGATCTGCCCATGAACACAATCTAAAAGGAATAGAGCGTACAGGGTATTTAGCATCATCCCTTCTGCCGATCGGGGGTCGTTCAAATCATGAGGAAGGGCGTCGGACTTTACAACCCTCACCCGTTCTCCTTACCGTTTAGTTAGGCTAGCCCTGCTCAAATGAATCCTGTACCTTTAGGCACCGCGTAGATAAAAGACGCGTTTTCCCATCGTGTATTTACCGGTACATCATTGCCTGTTCCGCCCCCGCCGTACGACGTCACGAGCGTCATAGCGTCATAACGTCGGGCGTAGCGAAACAACGGGACAGTCGGGAGGTGTAGTGTCGACCGGGTCGCTCGTCAGTGCAGCATTACCCGCAGGCTACGGGGGTTTACATGCGCAACAGACGTCAACAAAACCAAACTGATATTCTAAAACGATCCCACTCCAGTGTGATACGTCGGGAAGGCATGTTTCCCACCAACAGGCGATACACAAATAAATGTTGGAGGGGCCTATCTGCAACAGTTGACAGTCACTGCCCCGATCCCAAACATCCACGTCCGCAATCGGAGTTGTAGTGCAAGAAATTGCAAAAATAAGGGTGTTGAGAGAACACTATTACAAGGTATCAATGGTCCAGGGTATGTTGGAAGATAGTAATGTATGGTATACATCCATCATAATACTTCACCGGGGCAGAACATCCATCCCCAATAAGGGGGTGGTAGTGGCTAAGGTGACCCCATGATTAAGGTACATCCTTCATAATGCTTCACCAGGGCAGAACAACCATTCCCATTAAGGGGGTAGTGATGGCTAAGGTGACCCCCTAATTTAAGGTAATGACTGACCCACACCAGAGTTCCTACCCATCATATAAATGTATCCTATGTGTCGTCCCAAGTATGTTAATTTCTTAGGGGACGACCACCAGATGTAATGAGTGGATAATATGAATAGACATCATTGCTGAAAGGGTAATCAGAAATGACCATGGCCATAATAGAGGAATTGATTTATTTAATTATAGTTGTCTTCCCAGCGTCTGTCAGGGGATATCATCATTCAATCCCACTTTATGGCTTCTCAAACGGTAAACCCATCGTTGTTCTCGCTGCAGTAACACCCTTTGATCATCTATTTGGTGTCTGCTGGGTTTACCCACCTCTATCACGGTCCATCTTAGATCTTCTATACTGTGTCCTTTATCAGAAAAATGGGCCGTGAGTTTCGTGTTTGTTTTGCCACATCTTATAGTACTCCGGTGTTCCGTGATTCTGGTTCTTATCTTTCTACTGGTCATTCCTACATACATTTTCTGGCAGGGACAAGTTAGCAGATAAATCACTCCCTGGGAATTACAATTGGTGTGAGATCTCTGTTCCCAGGGAGTGGGGAGCCCTAAATCAATTGAAGTGGAGTTGTTCGTCAAGTGGCAGACACTGCATGCACCACAGCGTGTGTGTCCGGTCAATTTCGGTAGACCTGTTGCAGCGGTGTTCTCTCTTGCTAGTCCCAGATCCCTGGGTCTAGTGTGTATAAGAAGATCCCTCAAGTTCTGACTGCGTCTATAAGAGAACAGGGGTGTCTCGACTTTCATGCCCCCTGTGTTGAGTATCTTCCAATTCCTTAAGACCAACTTTTTGATCTGATGTGATGCCGTATTAAAAGTGGATACAAAAACCGTTTTTTTGGTTTGGGGTCTCATGTTTTTGGACAATAGTGCCTCACGATTGGCATTGAACGCTTTTTTCCGTGATTTTTTGATGACTCGGGTAGGGTACCCCCTCTGTTGTAATCTCGTGGTAAGATTTTTTGCTTTCTCAGTGAAATCATCTTTATCGGTACAATTGCGCCGAATCCGGAAG
The DNA here is from genome assembly GCF_964261635.1 of Lissotriton helveticus. Lineage (NCBI taxonomy): Eukaryota > Metazoa > Chordata > Amphibia > Caudata > Salamandridae > Lissotriton > Lissotriton helveticus. The sequence continues at coordinate 1,732,388,566 of NC_136068.1, read as the reverse complement.
AATTGTCCACCTGGTAAATTCTCCCGTAAGGAGCGCGGATGGAAGCTCTCAAAAGCCAATAGGGCGTTCTTGTTCGTGGGTTTATGGAAGACCTTAGTTTTCAGGGTGCCTCCACTAGGTTCAATCACTAGGTCCAGGAAAGGGAGGTTGGTCTTAGTGATGGTCGAAGTGAAATGGAGGAATGGATTCTGGGCATTAAGCCAGTCGAGAAAAAGATCAACCGATGTTCTCTCGCCCCTCCATCTCACTAAGACGTCATCAATATAACGTCTCCACAACCTCAAGTTGTTCGTCCATGGCCCACTGGTGTTCAGCACTGTAAGTTCTTCAAAAGCCCCCACATAAAGTCCGGCAAGGCTGGGGGCAAAAACACTCCCCATGGAAGTGCCATGGGTTTGGAGATATTGTACCCCCTCAAATTAAAAAAAGTTTTTAGTGAGGGCTATTTCGGCCAGATGTAAAATGAATGCCAGTGGGGTTTGGTATGGCCAGTCTCTTTCGAAAAGTAAGGATTCAAGGACCCTCAATGTCTCACGTTGTGGAATGTTCGAATAGAGGGCCTCTATATCAAGCCCTATCAAGAATTCATTGTCAGGATCGAAGGCTACATCTTTCAACAGATTTAGAATGTCCAGGGTGTCCCTCAAGTAAGTAGGTAAGCGCTGTACCATAGGCTTCAGGAAGAAGTCGCAAAATTGCGAAAGAGGTTCAAGCAGAGACCCCATCCTGGAGACAATGGGTCTACCGGGAGGGGGTCTTGCTGTTTTGTGGATCTTAGGAAGACAGTAAAAGTAAGGAACCCTCGGATGTTTATTCACAAGAAACTCTGCTTGCTTTTCCGTGATCCAATCGTTAATCCTTGCCTCTTCCACCATGCTTACAATCTCCCTGGAGATCTCCTCTGTGGGGTCCTCTCTCAGTTTTTTATAGGTCCTGGGGTCAGCAAGAAGGCTGGTGCATTCTTGACGGTAGGCATCTATGTCCATCATTACAATCGCACCCCCTTTATTCGCGGGTTTCAGGATAATTTCTTTATTGTTCCCCAGTACTCTCAATACTTCTCTCTCACAGTTGGATAAGTTGGAAAAGTGACCCGACTGGTTGAGATCTGCTGTTTCCAAATCATGAACCACTGCTTCCTCAAAGGCTGCAATCTGTGGGGGAAGCAACGTCAGTTGTGGTGTAAACGTCGACTTTGGGCGAAATGGTGTGTCGCCAGTATTTGCTTCGTTAGCGTTCCGATCTTCGAAGAATACCTTCAGTCTCAGATTGCGGAAAAAGACAGCCAAATCCTGTCGGAGTCTGAAAAGGTCTGGGTAGTTGGTGGGACCAAAGCCCAGTCCTTTATTCAGGAGACGTTCTTCAATGGGAGTTAAGGGATGACCCTGTCGTAATTTAGCAGCGATTAGATTAAGCATTAGCAGAAGACATCCTGTATTTAGAGACTATCTTGTCTTTCTATGGAATCCATTTTGTATTTGGCAGCCATTTTAGATGGCCATGTGCTCACCATGTACTCAGTCCTATCTTGCTGTTCTCTGCTCGGTATATTTAGCCTCTTCCTTCTACTTTGCACATGCTCAGTTGTGCTTGCAGCTGCTAATATTCTGTAACTGTCAGGATGTGCTTGCTAGCATTGGCAAAACTGTTAGCTCCTCCTACTTGTCGACTGTGCATTTTCTGTATGACCATCTATGTGTGTAACTGTTCTTATGTGTACTTGTACTGCCCCTTTTTGGCCCCTGTGAGGGTATATAAGAGATACTGTGGCCTTCAGTCCTCAGACCACCTCATACAGAGTGCTGCGGCTTCTGTGTGACATGGCCTCACTTGTTGTAATTTAATAAATATGTTTCTCTTGATTACAGATTCTGTGCCAACTTGTTCATGCTGCTTTAAAGGATCAGGTGTTAGTGCAAACCCCTGAGATGGGATTTTTGATTTCCCTCATTTGGCGCGCCAACTTGGGGCTCATCAGAGCGGTGACTATCTGAAGGAGCGATCTTGTCAGGAGACAGACATTTACTGAGGAAGACAAGGCAGGATTCTACTAAAGGAGGTACCAATTCTGGGGGTTCGGGGTGTGGCGCCGCGGCCAGGGCGACTGACGCTGGAATCTGGGGACCACGGTTCGATCCCCGGCTCCGGCGGCAGGTTAGCTCAGCACCATGTGACTCTGGGCAATAGCTCGCTTAATCTTCCCGACGGCCCCCAGCGCCTAGAGACCCTTACGGGTGATTGTGCGCTTTACAAATGTGGACTTTACTTTACTTTACTCTGTAGCCCAGTCTACTTCTGATCTTCCTGATTTTTGATCCTCCATATGATGGCACCCCTGACTGAGAACATATTTGGCGTGAGTATTTCAAAGGAAAAGACTGTTAGGTCATTCAAAACTTGGCAGATAGAACCTGGACGCTCGTGCTTGGTAAGAACCATTGTATGGTAATTACTGTGAGCTTATGGTAGCCAGTGACTCGCAAGGCAGTTTTAGGATACGCTTGCTGTGGCTTATGGATATGGATATGGATATGGATATGTATGGATGATCGATCATATTTATCATATGGATTATGTGATATATGCGTTGCAACACATGTAGGCAGGTAATGTGGAGATGTTTCTCCATTTATGGTTATGAGCGGCGCAATGATTAAGTGCCATTTTAGATTATGATAATGCATATTTTGCATTATGTTTGTTTGCATGCCTGTTCCAAACTCACATGTAAAATGTGTAGTTTTATGAGAGGTACCATAGTGAGATATGAATTGAATTAGCCGGCTTCCCCTAGAGGGAAAACTCAAAATAGGTTTTAGGTATGAAAACATATTTCTTCCTTGGTGAAATTTTTCCCCAGGGAATTTAAATATGCCCATAATACACATGAGGATCCTTTGTTCTGTGCAATTTTATGTATGAAGATATGCAGAGCGGTTTTTGGTGTTCTGCCAGCCTGAATTAGTGAATTGAAAGTATTTCTACTTCAGTTTTTAGAATACTGTTGAGAATAGGGTTTCTCCTTGTAAATATGACTTACAACTGGTATTTACATAGGTGGTTTGGATGCAGTCTGCGGGCTGTGTTTTGTTTCTGGCTTTAGTGTTGACCCATGGTTTAAAAGGTGTGTTTAACTGTCTAGCTGGTTTGTGGTTTTTTCCCATTCATGTAACTTTTGCTTGTACATTGCGTCGTCGCTATTTATGAAACATGGCTAAAGCGCGCTGTATTGTGTGTCTTTTGTGTTTTACCCCTTTCTGTTTATGTCTGTACTGAGCTCAAATGCATTTTTGTGGTTATTTTTGATGTTTTCAGTCTGTTAAACATAATGTTAGATTAATTAATAATGGATAAAAATTCGATAGAAATTCAGGAATGACCTATGTGATGTGCTAACATAACTATATGTTGCTCTTTAAAGTTATAGGGTAAGGAATAGCGCACATGTACAATTGTTAAATGTTTAAGGGATAAACTTAAAATTCTTATTCACTAGGAATATTAAAGGCCTACAGCAGAAAAATTAAATGGTGTGTTTTTGTAGACAACACACTCATAGCATGTTTACTTAAAATACATTGCATTAAGATGCTTACAGGCAAAACAGTTTAGCTGGAGTGAGTTTTTTTGCACTTAAAATGTGTATTCTTAAACACGCATTTCAAAGCTGGGAATGTCTGTTTTTAGTAAGGCTGCCTCCAGGAAATTTAACACTGGGTAGGGCCTGCCGTCAAGGGCACAGCTGTTATTTTCGCAGGCCTAGTTTATTTAGCCAGGACTTCTTCCTTAGTTAAACGTGCAACTTTGCATCTCAGAGTGTTATTTTGGAAACAAGGTTTACAAAAATAAGGTTAATTATTTGTATCACAGTCAGACATTTTAATTGCGGTTTCCCTTCTCTTTTAGCATTTATGGCTCTGTTGCTAAAATCATTGTCCTTTTCAAACAAAAGTAGCACGAAGTTGACGTGTATTTAAAAATGAGCTTATGTACTTAGGCTTGTGAATAGTTGCTCTAAAAACATAAGCAAGGGGCAGATTTAGAATAGGGATGCAGCTTGGTTTTAAATATAGGATTATTACAAAAACGAAATATAGAGAGTAATTTTGAATTATGACATAAAAAAATATATTTTGAAAAAAAATAAATAAGTGCTTTTTAAAATCGTTTTTTGATATTCATAAAGCCTAATACTCATACTGTGACCTCCTAGCATTATAATTTAATTTAAGTTGTGCAGTACTGCATAATGAGGACATTTATGTATGGGACCTTCACTTGGCGCAGGCGTAAGAACTCATTTTTTTAAAGATTTACATGAGATATGTCTAAGTCTGATTTCTGCAATCTGTAAAGAACATTCTGAGGATGATTAATATGTAACACAAGTATAGGTTATTTATTTTTAAGTACCTCAAATTGCAAAAACGATATTGAGTTAAATAGACCATTTTAAAAGGCTTTCTTGCCATTTAAACTAGTTTTATAGTGCCTTAGGCTTCAGTGAATGCATACATTCAAGTATAATACAAATGTGCACGTTTGCTTTTTCATAGCTTAGTGAGTCAATGTGCCCAGCGCAGAGGCTTGTGTTTAATATCAGGGTTGAAGGTTCTGACTTCAGCGGGGCCTACTGAGCCATTCATTCATTTAAGGTTGATAAAATGTGTAGCATTGCATGGCACAGTGACACACATTTATTCTGAAGCTGGTATGGTGTGTTGTTATGTTCCATGAATTATTCACAGTAAATGTGTTAATGCTCTGAGAATAAATAAATTGTAGTTCTCTAAAAGAAGTAATATATTTAAAATGTCTTTTTTAAATAGGGTTGATTATTGCACAGACTTGCAGAGACTTATTGTCTTTGTCAGTTTCACAGTGAGGGTCCCAGGGAGGTTACAAGAAAGCTTGGTGCTCCAGCCAGATTTTGACCTTTAGGTCAGTGTAGTGGGGGCTTAGGAGTATGTGACAACAAATGGTGAAATGATTGCTTGGAAAAGCGTCACGTAAAGGAGCCATTCACGTCGACATTTGAAGAGTGCATTCCTGACACTGCTTTTTATAAACAGCAGGGCCTAAACTGGGGGGTTGGTGTGAGGGACACGCAGAGGCTGTGAAAGAGTTTTTGCTTAAGATGGTTTTCGAACATTTACAAAAGCTGGGTGGTTCCACTTGAGATTTTGTGTGTTATGTGAAGTATTGGCTGTATGATGAAACAAAGATGTGTTTTTATGACTTCTTTGAAATGAATTATCTGTGCATTTTCATGTTTTTTGCATTTCTTCTATGAATTTTCCCTGCTTTTCCTGTGTCTGACGCGACACAGTAAGTTATATTTGACAGCTGATCTTCACTGACTGCTTGATCTGCTGTCAAAAGGGTGAGGATGGATTAAAAGAAGGTGTTATTTAGGTATAAGTCTGACAACATTAAAATGGGCCCAAATGTTTTTTTTTAATGTTATTGGAGTGTTTATTGTGCAGAAAGTGCATGAAATGGTGTTGCATGCTATTGTGTTTTTTCTGTGCTTCGGTATATAGCAAAGTATATCTGATGGCTTGGCATGAAATGTCCTATATTATGTATGTTTGTGATCTATGTTGGTGCTTTTGTAAGTTTTTCTGTGTTGTGAAGGGATGACATGATGATGTATATCCTTTGAGCAACAGTGGTTAAAACTTGTTAAGTGGTAAAACTTGTTGATACTAAATTTCACAGACATGATGTTTGCATGCTGTGGACAAGAATAGACAACACCTCACCAGTGTATGTCAAAATTTGGCCATAATAGTATTGAAGTAAAATAAAAAGAGATATACAGGAGCCATGATACTGCCCTCTCCCTCATGGACCAGGTAGTTCTAGATTTATGCATCCTTGATTGAACCTAAGGATGAAATTATAGATGTATGGCTCTTGTTAAAGGTGACCTAAACTTTTCATTTTTTCCCTGCAGAAGGACCTGGACCATTAGCTGACATTACCGTATATGGTGTAGGGGCCAGTGGTAGAGTCCAGATTTCTGCACTATTGTGACTTTTGTATCCATGCTTTTGGTATTATGTCACAAACTTGACTATCACCCAAGTACTTTTTGTTCTTCCTATAGATTTTTCTTTTGTGGCTTCTCCCCTGATGTTACATTGTGCCTAGTTATTGGGGATTTTAGCCGTGTTCTACTTCTATTTCTTCTTTCCGTATTCTTTTGTTCAGGTTCACACTTCTAGAATGCAGTCATGTACTTGGGACCACCATATTATGTATAATTCTCTTTTGTATGACCACACTGATTTTTAGGAATTTTCTTTAGGCCTATATTTGATGTTTTCCAGTCTGACTGATAAGGTAGTGATCGTCTGGTTAACTGACTTAATATTATAGTAAGATAAGTTTTCCACCTCAATAGGAGACACTATACGTTTAGTTTTTCTGCTGCTTTAATTTTTTGATAGACCAGATGTGTTTTGATAATGGAAACACCAGGACTCTCTAGTTCTTGTTTTTTTTTGTTTCCACATTTTGATAATTAGCCTTTGTCTACATGTCCCTGATAAAAGGCATTGTGTGATTTCGCTTTTGAGATGTTCTAGATAAGGAATTTAGGAACACCCATGTGTAATCATTGAGAGAAAAATGTGTTTACCCCCTTAGACAATGTCACTATGTGTGAAAACATCCACTCAAACAGAATTTTTTATGTAGTTGTCTACCTTTAGATGGTAGAGGGTATGCTCTCACATGGAAACCCAATTGAAGAGGCTAGAGGTGCTGTTTTACCTACTACCTTTTGTCTTTGTACTCTATGACAATGACAGTATTTTGTTTTAGATCACTATAGTCCCATGGTGTATGGCCACTCCTTTGAAGATTGCAGGCCACCTGCTTGCAAATCCCCTGCAATGAATTGTTTTTTGTATACTTGCCAATAGGTCCAGCCTGTGTTTTTCTTTACTCTCACATAGATAGATGGAAGTGGTTCTTGGGTGCCTTGCTAATATATGGGGAATCCCAAGACTAGGAAGTATTTTCTAACACTCTGTTGATAGACTGTTTCTGTGCCTTGTCTAAAGACAATTTGTTCTGTCCACCAATAGATATTTGCTGCTGTACAAACCACTACCAGAGGGGCCCGGACATCAGATTCAGCCTGGGGAGTCAGCATCAGCACCAGTGCAGCTTGAAACCAAAGTGAAGGTAACCAGCACAAGCATTGCTGGCAACTAGGACCTCAGTGAAGGCGGAAGCCCTGTGATTAAGTGTGTACCCATGCCACTGTTTTAAGCGAAAGACGGGGTCACAAATCAGAAAGGAGAAATCGTGGATAATGCCCAGCTGAGAGTCACAGACCGACCAGAATGGCAAGGAGGTTTTGCTTCAGGTGACCCCTTCTGAAACAAGGGTTGCTTCAGAGATCCTAGAATGAGGCCTCTGATTTCTGGTCCTAAAGTGAATACAAGTTTGCACCTTTGTTTGTTGGTCAAGAGATACCTGGGTACACTGGATGTAAATGTGTAGCCCCAACAAATGAGCAGTGCACCAGCAGAGCAATATAGGAGACAGGGAAGGACTTGAGATTAGGGTTCAAGTGCTGTGTCTCTGGTGCCTGTTAGATTGAAGTGAAGTAAACTGGTGCACTGTTTGAGACACTGGACAGGATCGCTAAGAGCATTTGCCTGTTGGGTGACTGCCCTATCCTGAAAGAAGAGACTTTTTTTCCTTGAAACTGGACTGTGATTCTTGAATTGCGAGTTGTGCAGCTCCACCGTGGAAACAACAAGAGCCTGCCTGTGAGGCTCAAACGGACACAGGGAGAAGACTCCCCCTCTGGCTGGTTGTACAGCGGCTTCAATTTCCCCAAGGACTTCCTCTTTTTTGTCAATAATGTATCCCTTTAGTTGTCCCATTTTTGAAGAGCAGCCCTTTGCAGCTCTTGGTCCTAATTCCTATGGCCCTGTGTGGTCCTCCTGGTCCCAGATATGCTTGATGTTCTAGCCGTCTTAAAAGGAAAATGGAACAGTCAATTGGAAAATGTTTTTATTAGATATGAGCTGTTAGCTATTCTGAAATTTGAAATGAATAGTCACTGAAATGCATAGGAGCGTTGAAAATGTTTACTATATGATTTTAGGATTTGCTTTAGCTCAGGCCAAGAAAAATGATAATTCTGTTTATAATAGTGGCCATTGCTTTCTCCTACTGTCTGTATGTTTATTATGATCCAATGCCTGTTTTTCTTGGATTCCTGCTGATACCCTTAGTGAAATGTTTAGACTGGAAAATGCTCCCCTAGCAATTAATTAGGATATTGATAAATTGTGAAAATGAATGTACAACTATTTTCTATGTTCTTACTGGATCATGGGAATGTCTTCAGCTAATGCTGAAAGGGTCGTCTGTCGTAATTTAGCAGCGATTAGATTAAGCATTAGCAGAAGACATCCTGTATTTAGAGACTATCTTGTCTTTCTATGGAATCCATTTTGTATTTGGCAGCCATTTTAGATGGCCATGTGCTCACCATGTACTCAGTCCTATCTTGCTGTTCTCTGCTCGGTATATTTAGCCTCTTCCTTCTACTTTGCACATGCTCAGTTGTGCTTGCAGCTGCTAATATTCTGTAACTGTCAGGATGTGCTTGCTAGCATTGGCAAAACTGTTAGCTCCTCCTACTTGTCGACTGTGCATTTTCTGTATGACCATCTATGTGTGTAACTGTTCTTATGTGTACTTGTACTGCCCCTTTTTGGCCCCTGTGAGGGTATATAAGAGATACTGTGGCCTTCAGTCCTCAGACCACCTCATACAGAGTGCTGCGGCTTCTGTGTGACATGGCCTCACTTGTTGTAATTTAATAAATATGTTTCTCTTGATTACAGATTCTGTGCCAACTTTTTCATGCTGCTTTAAAGGATCAGGTGTTAGTGCAAACCCCTGAGATGGGATTTTTGATTTCCCTCAACCCGACAGGTTCACCACTAAAGAGGGTCGCGACTCGTGCTCGGTGTAGTTCCCTGTGCCATACTCCTGGTCACCCGTTGGGTGATTTCTTGATCTTGATCCAACCAGTTCACCCGTGTTGATGGTTTCTGTTTGCCACGTCCCTTGCCCCGGCCTCTCCCTAAAAAAGGCCCCTGGTAGTTTTGGAATTGGGGGTTCTGAAATTCCGGATTCGGGAATCTTTGGTTGTCATAGGTTTGATTTTTGAAGGGACCTGGGGGTTGATATCCCATCATAGGCCAATTATAAACCTGGTTGGGGTATGGTTGGAAAGGTTGATGGAAAAAAGGGGGTCTGGGACCTCGCCAATTCCCACGGCCTCTCCCTCTACTCTTTGGTTGGTACTCATTACCACTGTCCTCGCTGGAGCTACTAGTGGTATATTGGCGGGGGCGACCCTGTTGGTTGCTCCTATTACCCTCAGCCATCTTCTGTTTGGCATATTCATTAGATGTATACGGGTATGCCTTTTCTCTTGAGAAATTCTTCAGATCTTTTTGAAGTTTTGAGATTTTGGAGTGGATCAGGTGGTCCCTGTATTCTCCGAGTTCCGTGTTGATTTGTTCCAGTTTATGATCGAAAGATGTCATTACGATGTCAGTTTGGAGTCCCGCTTCTGTTATCTGGATTTTAATTAGGAGGGCATCTGCTAGCCGTTTGGCTGTCCGGATAATTAAGACCAACCAGTCTCTGGTACATTTCCAGGACACCAGGGCCCATTGTCGTCGGAATTCCTCATCCTCAAGAAAAATGCGTGGTTCGTTGGTAACCAAGAGGCCCCTTGGGGCTGCGTTGACCCGTAGGTATTCTGTTAAGATAGTCCCATGTAGGATTGTCTTCACCTGTGTTTTTTTAAGTTCCAACTCCCAACAGCCAGAACAATCTCAAGAGGCCCAGAACAGCTACCCGCACCTCTTGGCAGGTCAGAACTCCCAGAAAGGAAGTTCATGGGAGCTGGGGGTGAAGTCTTTGTGTCCTTGAGACTTCAGAACAGGAGGCAAGCTCTTCTTCAAGCCCTTGGAGATCTTCCTCAAGCAGGGGACACAGCAAACAGCTTTTCTTGGCAGAAAGTACCTACTGCAGGCCAACCCCTGACAGCACACAGCACATGTGCTGTATTTCTCCTCCGTTTCTCCAGCTCTTCTCCTTGGCAAAGGTTCTTCTTGATTTCCCAGAAGTGATCTAAAGTTCAGGGTTCTGGGACCCTCTTTTTATAATATAAAATCCTTTGTTCTCTGGAGGCAGAGAGAGTCTGTGCCCAGCCAAAATCAGCTCTGTCCTCAGTGGTGCAGCTTCCTGTCAGGCGGTGGAGACATCATTGTCCTTGGCAGACCAGGCCAATTCAGGTGTGAAAGAAATCGCCTCTCCCTACTCTAAATGCAGCCCAGGTTTATTAATCCCAGCCCTGACTCACCCTGGAAAGGCAGGGCACCCCCAAGTGGCCGTCTGAAAGAATGCACATCCCCAGCCCCTGTCACTACAAAGCCAGACAGGCAATACACAACCTAGCAGAGGCTCACTGGATGGTTAGGCAAGAAGATTCCTACTTTCTAAAAGTGGTATTTTCAAACCCAGAATGTAAAATTCACCCTCACTAAAAGAAACATCTTAACATTCTGAGTTCAGGCATATCAAACTTTATTCTCCTATCTTGTTCCCATGGGCAGTCATGCTTATAAGATGTTAATGAGCAAATTCCCCATTCTACCCCATAGGGACAGATAGCCTTACAATAATAAAAAACTAAATTGGCAGTATTTGTTATGTTATGTTATTTGGATTTTGATGCGCATGGCTACTCACGAGTGTCCAGGCACAACGTCTTAAGGGGAGCAAGAAGCCTAGCAAACGAAAAGGTACGTTTTCAGATTTTCTTGAATACTGTTGGGTCTGCAATATTGCGTAATTAAGTGCCGGTGCCGAGCACCGGCACTATCAGGACATGCCTCACACATCAGGGCATGTCCTACCTTTCACATACACTGCACCCTTCACACCGGGGTACCTTGTGCCTACCTTAAAGGTGACTCAGATGTAAGAGAAGGGAAGGTTAGGGCCTGGAAATGGGGGTGCACTTGCCAGGTTGACAGGGCAGTGCTAGAATGCACACAGGCACCACAATGGCAGGCCTGAGACCTTGTTGCAAGGCTGCTTGTGTAGGTGGCACGATCAGTGCTGCAAGCCTACTAGCAGCATTTGGTTTACAGACACTGGGTGCACACAGTTCACAGTACAAGGGACTTAACAGTAAACCAAACAGACCAATCATGGAAACATCAATCCATAACAATAAGTGACAAAAGGAGCACTTGCACTTTGGCAATGAACAGCAGTGGCAAAGTGCCCAGAGCATCTAGACCAACAAAATGAAATCCAACACACAGCAAAATAACAGGAGTCAAAGGCAGAAATACAGGGGAAACCCACACAAATGATGCCAGGTCTAACACATGTCCCGTCCAGCTGAAATGTGAGGAGAACTACCCGCCCTCTTGGGAGTTCTCTTCACTAAGGTGGAAAAATCTGGACAGACCATCAGCATGGGCGTGTTCTGTACCACCCAGTGCTTAATTTGAGCCGTTGGTTACCGGTGCTCGGCACCTGCAATTAATTGGTTTCCGGTGATTGGCGCCTGTACTTGATTGTCATCTTCACGCTTAACACACTCTGCCACATGGTGGTGCTGGACATCAAATGTAGAGATAAGCAGAACAACGGTTGTTTATATATACAATATACATTAAAAACTACTAATACCTGCCTCCCCAGCCATTCCTTTAGCTTTGGGGACCTGTAATAATCTGAACTGTCGCACTTGAAAGTGAGCGAGATAGTTAGAAGTAATTTTGGTACCTTCATTGGCAGCAATGATGGGGCAATGGGTGGTGTAAACAGCAGTGGCATCCAGGTCAGGGCCCTGGTACTTAACATTTTACAAAGTAAGCACTGACTAGGGAGGTGTTCCAACGTGAAGTCCATCTCCCGTAGGGAAATGGACCACCTCAACAACTTTAGGTTTTCACCCCTCATCTGCATCAACCATCTGAGGGGCCTGTGGTCGGTCTGAACAAGGAAGTGAGTCCCAAACAAGTAGGGCCTCAGCTTCTTCAGCACCCAGGCCACAGCAAAAGCCTCATCCTCAATCACACTTCACCTCTCTTCCCACGGAAGTAACCTCCTACTAATGAAGGTTGCAGGTTGGTCTAGGCCCTCCTCATTTAGCAGTGAGAGCACCGACCCCACACCATGCTCTGAAGCATCTGCACCACTAATTCCTGTGAGACGTTTGGTGCCTTGGTCACAGGCGCCATGCACATGGCAGATTTCAGGGCATCAAAAGCTTTTTGGCAGGCGTCAGTCCAGTTCACTTTCCTCGGCTGCTTCCTGGAAGTCAGCTCTGTCAAGGGGGCAACAATTATTATTATTATTATTTGAGTTTTTTATAAAGCGCATCACTCATCCCGAGGGATATCACGGCGCTAGAAAACCAAGAAAGCTACTGAAGTGTGTACTGAGAGATTTACAGTTTGGGGAAGAGGTAAGTTTTAAGATTCCTTCTGAACTGGAAATAGTTGGTGGTGTGTCTCAGGTCTCTTTTGGCTGCAAGGTGGGAAAAAGAGCGTCCACCTGTTCTGACCTTGTAAATGCGTTTAGATTTCGCCAAAGCTGATTGGCATGATCTCAGATTTCTGTTGGGTACATAAAATTCGTTCCTTCCTTGGAGTATCGAGGGGCCTGTTCCATGTAAGGTTTTGTCGGCATGGCTGAGTAATTTAAAGGCAGCCCTCTGGCGCATCGAGAGCCAATGAAGTTTGTTCAAACACTCAGATGCTGAGTCGCGTTTACCTTTATTAAGGATGAGTTTGGCCGCCTGATTTTGTACCATCTGTAAGCGGGAGAATAGCTGATCATTCATCCCATTGAAAAGTGCGTTGTCATAATCCAGACGGCTGACCAGTAAGGCCTGTGTGACAGACCGTCTGCAGTCCAGGGGTAGCCAGGGAAATATTTTGGCAAGAAGTTTGAGTATGGCAAAACTCTTGCCACAAAGAGATCGGACGTGGTCTTTCATGGAAAGTACGTCATCCATGATAATTCCCAGATTCCTGGCATGTTGTTTGGGGATGGGGGCCGTTCCCAATGAGGGCGGCCACCATGTAGCATCCCACACGTGTTTTGCTCCCCCAAACAGTAAGATCTCCGATTTCCCTGCATTCAATTTCAAGAAATGCTTGTGCATCCATTGTGCCATTTCTCCCAGACAGTTGTGTAGTTTGGTTTTTGGGACCTCAGGATCCTCGTCCATAGCCACCACCAGCTGTGTATCGTCTGCATATGAGCAGGCGCCAATGCCCCACTTCCTTCCAATGTCGGCCAGAGATGAAACATAAACATTGAAAAGGGTGGGGCTCAAAGAGGCGCCTTGTGGCACCCCACAGCTAATGGGGATAGGTCTAGAGTGGAACTGTCCCATGTGTACAGCCTGAGTACGATTGGTCAGGAAGGAATGGAGCCAGTTTAAAGCTTTGGATTGAACTCCCTTACTTTGAAGTATATGTAATAGGCAGTCATGAGAAACCGTATCAAACGCTGCTGACAGGTCGAGCAATATCAGTGCCACCGCTCCACCTTGATCGGTGGAGGATCTGATACTGTCCGACACTGCCAGCAGTGTTGCTTCGGTGCTGTTATTGGCTCTGAACCCAGTCTGAGATGGGTCCAGAAGGGAGTTACTTTCAAGATACCTGGTCAGCTGTATATTGACGATTTTCTCCAATGCTTTGGAAAGATAGGGGAGCTGTGATATGGGTCTATAATTCTCGGCATTGAGAATATTGGTTCCTGCTTTCTTTAGTAGAGGAGTTACAGAGGCATGCTTCCAGGCATCGGGAAAGGTAGCTGTAGTTAAAGATTTATTGAAAAGTTGAGTAATTAAGGGACAAATCGTGGATGCAGTTTTTGAAAACACAAAATGGGGACAGGGGTCTAAGGGAGATCCCGATTTAATGGTGTTCAAGACTGCTAGGACCTCCTCTGTAGAGAGTGGTTCAAAACTGGTAAGATGAGGCCCAGTTCATAGGTCTGATGAATCTATAAGTATTTCTGATGAGGGAACAGTTTTAGATAGGGTGTCAAGGTGATTGATATTTTGAGGAATGAAAGTGGAGTATATTTTCCTAATTTTTTTTGCGAAGAACGTACTAATGCGTTCACAGGCCTCTGTCGAAGGAGTAAGTGTTTGTGAGGTGCTGGAAGGTTTACCAAATTGCTTCACTATTTTGAATAGCTCTTTTGTTGAGTTACAGTTATCTTGGATGCACTGTGTGAAATAGTCCTTTTTTGCTTGTTTAATGGCAAGAATATACTGTTTCCGTCTGTTGACGTAGTTTTGTCTTGTTTCACTGTCTTTGGACTGCCTCCATAGGTGTTCCTTATTTTGGCAGTCTTTTTTAAGGTTTTTTAGGCTGGGAGAGTACCATTTCTCTGTTGGAGTTTTTGGTCTTGCTTTCCTCAGCGGGGCTAGTATATTTAGTGTTTGCAGTATACCCTCTTCAAGTAGGGCGACATTCTGACAGATAGGAGAGTCCCCTGAGAATGTGACCTTATCTTTTGGGAAGTTTGAGTCAAAATTAAATTCGTTAATCAGCCTCTAAGCTTGTTTGGATATCTGATGAGCAGTCCTAGGTTTAGGAGGTCGTCCGGGAAGAATAAGCGAAAAGGGTATAAGAAAGTGGTCCGACCAAGGTAGTGGGTTGACCTCTTTGAGGCTAGTGGATTCAATGTTGGTAAATAATAAGTCTAATGTGTGGCCGGCAGAATGCGTGGGGCCCACAATCCACTGCTTAAGTTGGAGAATTTCCATGTCGGATTTCAATTGAGAGGTTCCCGGGGCATCCATTTTTTCATAGTGAATATTAAAGTCACCAACTATCATGTAGTTTTCATATTTTAAACAAAGTGGCAAAAGTTGTTTTAAGAGATTGGCGCCCAGGCTGGCTTGTTGTCCTGGGGGGTTATAGACCACTGCACCAGCTAGCATGGTGAAACCATCTAGGAGTATTTTGAACGGCAGAATTTCATGTTCGAGGGAGGCAGTCGTTGGTTCAGCCAAGCATGTTAAATGCTCTCTGAATATAACAGCGACCCCTCCTCCTCTCCTTTTTCCAGCCCTGTCCTTTGAAATGATTTTATAGTTAGGGGGGATGGCAATTGCTAAGTCTGGAGCGCTAGTCTCAGATAGCCAGGTTTCTGTTACGAAAACTAGGTCCGGGGTCTTAGAAGTGATTAGATCCCAAATATCTAGAGCATGTCCCGGTAAAGATCTTGCATTGAAATATAGACAATTCAGTGACAAGTTGTTATTCTCGTGGGGTGAATGGCTATTCAATGAGGTTAGAATCATACTGGTCCAGTGACAAGCGAGGCATGAGATGGGTCCATAAGTAAGGCCTGGTCCCGTTCGGGTACATTGATGTGCTTTTGTACCTCTATTATCTTTATGGAGAGCTAACAATTCGCTTCGTGAATAGCGAATGAGCATCTGCAAATTTTGGATGGGACTTGCAGGGGGTATCGCCCCTAGCCCCGGTCGGACGCGGACGCGGACGCGGACGGGCTTGCCTTTGGCGCGCCTTTGGCGCGCAAACGGCGCGTCCGCTGCGCGTCCGACCTAGGCACATTTTATCTAGTGGTAGGGAGGGGGCGTGGCCTCAGGGGGGTGGGCGTGTCCCACTGTCCTCGCAATTTGGGAGCAGCTGGTTTCCCCGCAGCAGCGTTCAATCGACTGCGCGGCGTCAATACAGCGTTTGGGAATGAGAAGGGGAAGTGCACAGAGCAACGTGAAAAGTAAGTTTTAAAAAGTGTCAGATACAATTTTAAAAGAGCAAAAGCTCCCGGCTTCCGCCTCAGGAGCTGGTCTTAGTTCTAACACGATTGCTTTCCTAGCGCCGTATATGTACCTACAAGGGGCGTGGCTTCAGGGCGGTGGGCGTGTCCCACTGTCCTCGCAATTTGGCAGCAGCTGGTTTCCCCGCGGCAGCGTTCAATCGACTGCGCGGCGTCAATACAGCGTTTGGGAATGAGAAGGGGAAGTGCACAGAGCAACGTGAAAAGTAAGTTTTAAAAAGTGTCAAATACAATTTTAAAAGAGCAAAAGCTCCCGGCTTCCGCCTCAGGAGCCGGTCTTAGTTCAACAATGGTGCCATACCCCTTGACAAATCTCCTGTTATACCCAGTAAGACCTAAGAAGGCTCTCACCTCTGTCTGGGTATTGGGGGGGTTCCCAAGCCAGAATGGTAGCAATATTGGGATTTATGGAAGCCAGCTGGCCGCTCCTTACCTGGTGTTTCAAGTACACCACCAAACCCTGCCCGAGCTGGTACTTGCTTGCCTTTATCATGAGACCTGCCCTCGGCATAGCCTTCAACACACCCCTGAGGTGTCGCAGATGTTCCTCTGAAGTGGCACTGAACACTGCGATGTCAACCAGATAGGCGGCACTGAAACCCTCCAGTCCAACCACCATCTGGTTGACCAACCTCTAAAAGGTGGTAGGGGCATTCTTCAACCCAAAGGGCATCATCCGGTATTGGTAGTGCCCCTCTGGGGTTGAAAATGAAGACCTCTCCTTGGCCCCATCGGTTAAGGCTATCTGCCTGTACCCAGACGTTAAGTTACACATACTAAGGTACTGAGAAGCTCCCAATCGATTGATGAGCTCATCGGCTTTGGGTATGAGTGTGCCTCAGTCCTGGTGGCTGACCTGAGCCCTCTGTTCACACAGAACCAGAGTCCTGGCGTGGCACTGGGTGCAGTAGCCTTTGGGACCAATACCAAGACCACTGGGCTGCCCCAAGGTCTGTTTGAGGGCTTAATCACCCCTGGCGCTAACTTCTTGGAGCCCTCCTCCTTGATGCAAGCCTTGACCCTATCAGTCACTCTGTAAATGTTGTGCTTCACAGGAGGACTGTCCCCAGTATCCACATCATGGACACACCACTGAGTGATACCAGGGGTCAGGGAGAATAGAGCAGCAAAGTGTCCCAACAGTCACTCTGCTGTTCAGGAGTCGGAGCGGGAGAGAGGGTTACACCGTCCACTGACCCATCATGTTCCTTAGCAGACAGGAGATCAGAATGAGGCTCAGTCTCCTCCTCCATCGCAGCATCCGTCGCTAGGAGCTTGCCCACTTCGTCCCTCTCCAAGTGGGGCTTAAGGCGGTTCACATGCAGGACCCGCAAAGGTTTTTTTAAAAATGTTTGACAGTTTTATATAGCATGAACTAGACCCGAAGATATCAGGTATCAGAGCACTTTACACATGACCAGTTTCATTGCAGATGAACACATTAATTTTTGTAAGGCACGGGGAGATTAAGTGATTTGCCCAGAATCGCAGGATGCTGAGCGTTATTGCCGAGACTCGAACCTGGTTCCCCAGCTTCGAGGTTAACCGCTCTAGCCATAAGGCTACATCCTCTACCAGGGTTCATTGAAGACTGCAAGTCCACCAGAGAGGTGACTTTACTCTTGCCCTCCACCACCTCAAATGGCCCAGTCCACTTATCCCGGAGCGCACAAGTCTCCACACTTTCCCAAGCCGGAATGGTAGCAATCTTGGGCTGAAACTCGATCAGAGTGGCATTCTGATCATACCACCGTTTCATCTCCTCCTGGCTGGCTTCCAGATTCGCCTGAGCGAGTTGCCTGAAGCGCTTATTTCTGGTTCCTGAAGGCCGGCATGTAGCAATATACATCCTGGGGACGTTTACTGAAGCTTTCTCCCAGTCTTCTTTGACCAGACTTAGGGATCCTCTTACAGGTTGGCCATACTGGAGCTTGGCGAGACTAAACCCTGAGGACTTCTGTGGTATCTCCCTGTAAGCAAACAACAGGCATGGCAAGAGGACGTTCCACTTACGCCTCATGGGTTCACCAAGACCCATAATCATGCACTTCAGGGTCCGGTTGAATCTCTCAACCAGCCCATTACCTTGGGGTGGTAGGGAGTAGTGAACTTGTAGGTAACACCATACTTCTGCCACAGGGACTTCATATACTTGGATATGAAGTTGGTACCCCGGGCAGACACCACCTCTTTGGGGTACCCCACACGGGAAAAAATCCCCATCAATGCACGACCCACCACAGGGGCCGTCACAGTCCGTAGAAGGATGGCTTTCGGGTACTGGGTGGCATGGTCCACTAAGACGAGGATGAAGCTGTTGCCCATGGCTGTCTTGGAATCCTGAGGGCCCATAATTTCAATACCCACTGTCTCAAAGCGGGTGCTGACTACAGGGAAAGGTTTGAGAGGAGCCTTGCACTTCCTCCCACTCTTACCACTTGCCTGGCAAGTCTGGCAAGACCTACAATGCGTGTCAGAGTTCTTACGCATTTGGGGCCAGTTAAAGTGGGTGACAAGCCTTTCAAAGGTCTTGTCTTGCCCCAAATGCCCTGCCAAAGGCACATCATGAGCCAGCCCCAGGAGGAAGAATCTGAAGCGCGGGGGTACCATAAGCACATGTGCTGACCCAGGTTCAGCAACCTTAAACTCACTATACAGGAGACCATTCTCCCTTTAAATCCAATGTGATCCAGACTGATCACCTGCTGCCTACCTTGCAGCCTGCTGCCACAAACCAACAAGAGAAGGGCATTTCTGCTGCTCCTGGCAGAATTCCTCCCTGGAGGGGCCCCCTTCCTGCTGCAAATGGGTCAGCTCATGTCCCCCACTTCAGCTACTTTCATGGTAACTTAGACCCCCCACTCAAATGGAACCTGTGCCACTTTGCAGTGGCACTCAGAGGTGTCAGCTGCAAGTACTGGGTAGAATGTGTTGGAGACCACCTTCTCCTCAGACACTAGCCAACAACTGACAGCTGTCACACTGGCTCCAGTGTCTCTCAGAGCTTCCACACTATGGTCATTGATGGTCATCCACTGCCTGTACTTCATAGTGTTATCAGGCAGATGAGCTCTTGGGACCATCTCACTGTCTCCTAAAGAGACCAGGGTAATCTTTGCGGACATTCCCCTCTTGGGCATCAGACTCCTCCCGCAAGGCTACACTAGCTATCTCCCTGGACGGTGCACCAGTGGTTGCCGTGGTCTTTGCGGACATTCCCCTCTTGGGCACCAGACTCCTCCCGCAAGGCTACACTAGCTATCTCCCTGGACGGTGCACCAGTGGTTGCCGTGGTAATCTTTTTGGAACACCTAGGGTCTCCCTGGAGGTGATACACCTGACCACAACCATAACATGCCCTGGGGCCCTTCTGAAAAGGCTTACCTGTGAGGACCCATGGCTTCTTTTCAGTGGGAGGCTGGTACCTTTCACCTAGTGGGCCACATCCCTGCCAGGTCTCTTATCCCCATTAATTATGAGCTCTAAAAACTTTTCAATACTCTGGGATTTAAATTTACATTTAGATGATTTGTCTAACTCTACGTGCATTCATTTTATTTCTGACCTTGCTGCAATGAATATTAATCTCTGCAATTCCAGTCCTACACATAAAGCAGGACACCTTCTAGATCCCATTTTTTTCCACTTTTGCTGACATTCACTGTGCTCCAGCAATACCTATTTGCTGGTCCGATCACTTCTTACTAAGGTTTACAATTCCTCTCCCACCTGCCTTGGTGTCCTCACACCCTCCTCTTATGTCTTCTAAACGTGACTGGAACAAAGTTGATGCCAATGTCCTAAACAATCATTTAAGTTGTAATCTACCTACTTCTGACTCGCTGGTCGTTGCATTTTCGGAGAGTGTCAATACCTGGCTTTCTAATGCCATAGGTTCTTGTCTTCCCCGACAAAGAAAAAGCTTATACATCATCTCCCTCCTGCCCCTTGGTTTAACGACACTTTAAAGATTGAGAAATCTAAATGCAAAGTACTAGAACTAAAATGGCGTAGGGACTATGCGCCTGATCTTAAAGATGCCTATAAAAAGGATATAAAAATATACCATAATCTCTACAAGACAGCCAGGGCCAGTTTTGTTTCCAAAACCATTATTGATACAGCTAACTGCTCTAAAACACGGTTTAGTAAAAAAGCTGGCCGGATCAGAAACTACAGGCAACCCCACGCCATTAAACAAAAAGCAGTGCGAAGATCTGGCTCAATTCTTCACTCAAAAAATTTAGTAGATTCATCTGGAAATTGCTAACTCTCCCTTCTTCATGCCTTCGCAATCAAATTTGACAGCCACTAGCTTCACACTATCTTCTTCTAATTTGACTGCTGGTACGTCACACTCAGCTATGCAGTGCTGTACCACACCCCCTCGCTTGGATGTTGGCCCCTTCTTAATCTGGACTCCCTTACTCTCATTTTAGATAAAGTCAAGTCCGGTTCCCCGAATGACCCACTACCAACTCATATTCTCAAGCAACTCGACTGTTCTCACAAGAAGGTCATCTGGGATATAATGAACTCTTCCTTAATGGAGTTCAAAATTCCTTCACTGTGGAAACATGCCATGGTAACTCCATGGTAACTCCCCTTCTTAAGAAACCGACTGCTGATCCTGCTATTCTTACTAATTACAGTCCGATTTCACTCCTGCCTGTCTTCTCTATAATCTTCGAAAGGCACATCCATTTTCATCTTTCCCAGTTTATCGAGACTAACACAATCCTTCACCCTTCTCAATCTGGGTTCAGAACTGGATTATCCACCGAAACCCCTTTGCTGGGGGTCACAGAGAGGCTCCGTCACCTCCTGGATGCTGGAGAAACTGTTGCACTCATATTATTAGACCTTAGTGCAGCGTTCGACACTTTCCCCCTTCCCATACTAGTTAACTTGCTGAGGTCCTCATCTGTGGTTCTGCTCTGGACTGGATTGCCTCTTTTCTGGATGGTCGTACTTTTCAGATTTTCTCCGCTACAGATAGGTCCAACATCCATCCATCTCCGGTTGGGGTACCCCAGGTCTCTATACTGAGTCCCTTGCTTTTCAATATATATGTTAAGCCTCTAGCGGACATTGCTGAACAGGTCGGTCTGACTCTCTTTACCTATGCTGATGACTCTCAGATCATCTTTTCACTATCTAGTTCTGACCCTAGTTCTATATCCTGTCTCCAATCGGGCCTCAGGCGAATTGCTATATGGATGAACCAGAACTTTTTGAAACTTGACGGTGAAAAACCGAGATTTTAATTCTCTGTAAGGAGAAAGATCTCTGGGACCTATTACATTGGCACGTTGAGATGGGAGCTCTTCCACAGCCTTCCAGCCACGTCCGTAATCTGGGCGTCTACATTGATGATTGTTTATCCATGCATCATCAAGCAGTCAAGGTCACTGCCACCTGTTTTATCATCTTAAAATAGCTTAGGAAAATCCTTTGGATGTTACCTAAGACCACCCAGAAAACTGTGGTCCATGCCCTTATCACCTCACGGCTGGATTACGGCAAAGTCCTTTTCTGGGTGCTAATAAGGCTGTCACCCGGAGACTGCAGCTGGTGCAGAACGCCTCAGCGAGACTGCTATGCCGTGTTCCCAGAATCACACCCATCTCTGGCTCAGGGTTGAAAATCGTATAAAATGTATAGCCCTGAGTTACATGTTTAAGATCAAATGGGACTTAGCTCCACAATACCTGCTTTCTTTGGCTTGCCTATATGTCCCGAACCGCAATCTCCGTTCTGCTTCTCTGGAAAAATTCATGGTGCCCAGATTTAAACTTGCTAGGATGGGTGGTCGATCCTTTTCCTATCTTGGTCCTACTCTATGAAATGCTCTCCCTCTTGCCATCCACAAAGAAACCAGCTATCCCTGTTTCCTCAGATCCCTGAAGACCTGGTTATTTAATCAGTAACATTTTTGCTGTCTCCTGCTTCCAATCTCCGTCCTGGCGCTGGTAAACCCTTTTTGGGTAGCTGTTGCCCCTTACAAATTCATTTAATAAATAAATAAATAAATAGTTCCCTTGGGATTACTTTGGGGCCCTTTTTGGAACTCCTTCTGTTTACCCTTGTCCCCACCACTCTTCTGCTGGGGACCCTGCCCACCTTTGCCAAAGTCTCTCACACAACCTTTTTAGTTCCTGGCACTGACCCAGCAGTCCACCTTCACAGCAAGCTTCCTGGGGTCAGTCAGCTTACTGTCAATCAAGTGCTGGAAAACACGGAAAACACGTATCTGACAAGTGCTCCCATGAAACCAAATCATAGAGGCCCTGAAAATCATTTACCTGGCTACTCTTCACCCATTAATCCAGTGCTCTGCAGAAATGGGACACCTACTCCACCCAAGTGCTTGACTCCAGCTCTTACAGGCCAGAACGTCTGCCTATACAGCTATGGGGTCAAATCATACCTCCTTATCAAGGCTTCCTTCATGGGGGCATAAGACATCTGATCCTCAGTAGATAATGCATGCAACGCGTTCCTCCCATTAGAGACAAAGCGGCTCCACGTTCCCCGTTCCCCAGTCTCTCTCAGGAACTCTGTAGGACCTCATCACTGCCTCATAGGGCTTAAACCACTGACCAATGCCTTACTGCTTCACAAAATCCCTAATTACCTCCTTGGGGCATATGCATTCCCTTCTCCAGGCACTGATGGTGCTCTGCCATTATTGGTATTGGACTATTTACTTTATTTCCTACCCTACAACACCACATCAATAAAAAAAGACTCTAACGTTTTTATTTTTATTTATTTCCATAATTAACATAATTAATATTGAATAATATTAAGAAATCAAATAATAAACATTAATTGAGTACACATTCTTTAACACTATAATATCCACAGCACACAACTAACATTAATTACACAACTACCATAATGTATTACTAATTAATTAATTTAAATTAATTAACAGCTTAGTAATAATTCATCATTAAAAAATACATTACTTCCCACCCTTCCCACCATTTACATCTATAAACACCACAACACTTACTTACTTATTAATTAATTAATTAAAATGAATTAAGAACTAATTGCCAATTCAGCAATTAAAAATAGATTTCTTCCCACCCTTCCCACCATTTTCAACTATAAACACCACAAAACACACATAAAATTATTAATTACACAATTACCATAATTATTTGCCAATTAATTAACTACAATTAATTAACAACTAATTATTAAATAATGAATATACATTAATTTATACATTTAACACTATAACATCTCAATTAAACAGATATTAATAAATACAATTGATTAAATAAATGTAATATAATTAAATTACTTCCCGCCCTATTCTCCTATAAACCCACAACCCGCTATGGAACAAAAAATACAAAATTAAAAAATAAAATAATTGTTATACCTTGAATCCTACTAATGCTTCTCCTCCTTAGCTGCTCAGCCAGAATGAATGTGGTGTCTGCGTGGAATGTTAGAATGCCTGATGACAGAGAGAGTGGAATGTGAGTGTGCCTTCTGGTGTGTGGAAGAATGACAGTTGAAGAGAGTGGGCTGAGCCGCAACCGTGCTGATCCTGGTGGAACCTCTACAAGATCTTCTTAAGACTTCTATGTAACCTGGAACAAACTACTGAACCATCCAATAAACCTTCTACATGAAATATACATTCTGGCTACCTCTGGTCATTCTGTGGAATTTACCTTACAACAATAATACCTACTAAAAATAATCAATATATTTTATATAATTCAATTACTTCCAACCGTATTAGCCTATTAGCCTATAAACCCACAACCTGCTACAGAACAAAAACACAAAATTCGCATAAAAAAATATCTACTAAAATGTTAACACATATAATAAACATACAAACAATTCTTATACAAAAAACATACATCAAACACGAATAAAATATATACAAAAATACATAGCATGAATAAATAAAAAATCGATATTTTTAACAGCTATATTTTTGCAAACGATATTAAAAACGTCGATATTTTTTTAATCAATATTGCTTACCTAAAATCAATATTCTTGACCATGAGAATTTGTCTGTCAATATTCCTGACCTACGATATTTTTGACACAATATTTGTGCAATTTGATATTTTTTTCTCGCTATTCTGTCGCTGCACCATCACAAGTCTCACTTCAGGAATGCAGCACTGTTAAGTGAAAACAAAATACATTAAAACTGTACTGAGAAGAATTCTTGCATTTTTTCTTGGTCACATTTCCCTTGCAAGATGAAAGATATCCCCTGTCTGCTTATCCCTTCAAATAGCAGGATAGAAATGGCCAATTGCCTTATTGTAAATAATCCAGACAATAACCAGGGCAAAGTTTGACTCGCTGTTCATAGTCACCCACTCAGTGTCTAGGAATTTAAAGGACCTGTCGCAACCCAATGAGTTTCACTGTCAGGGAACGATAGCCAAACTTGCCCTAGAAGTGTGGCCATTTCTACCAATAGACAGCAGGCCAACAGACAGTCCGAAGAGCGGCTTACATGATTTGTGCACAAGAAAGCCCCGTGTGGATAGGGCAGAAAGGAGCAATCCTGAGGTGTCATGCAGTCACATGAAATATTTTACTTATAGTGAGAATCCTGAGCCATGCCAAAAGGATGTGCGATCCATTCATACTACTGGTGTGTGGCATGGGTACTGTATTCCAGATCACACTGAGATATAAAGTCCTCTGTATCACTGGATCACTTGGGGATGTCTGAGAAATTAAAGAAGAAAAAGCCAGACACTACTTAGATTCTTTTTTAGTGTAATGGGGAGACTCCTGGGTCTGCCTGGTCAGAGGAGAAATGCCTGCCGCTCCCATGCTAAAAGTCTGCCCACCATACTTAGATACCCCCAACGCACAATTGAGGAACTCTGTGACTTCTTTCACTAGGCATGGCTCTGCCGAAGGCACTGAAAGTTTTCAGAGCAGTCGTTGTGTTAAATATGTTCGCCCAGCAAAGTATTTATATTTCTAAAACAAACTTCCAAAGCGAGAGTTTGTTATTGGAAAGCAAAAAAGAATTGGCCCTGACATGCAATGAGTTTCTCCCAGATGGTTTTCTCTCCTAGCCTGTCATTTTGTTGATTTTCTGTTTAGGACTCCCAGGCTTTCCAGACAGTCCTGAACAGAAAACGTTGATTAGTGTGAATATTCTCACATACATTGACCGATCGTCCAGTGGCAGTGCCAGTTAAAGGTTTCCATCGGCATAGTCACTGGAGAAAACCTGCGTCAAAACCTTACGCCTGCTTGAAGCAGACGTAACGAGTGACGCAGTGTAGTAGGAATATGCCTCAAAATGCATTGCTGGAGTTGTGTCCTGCTTGCGACACGACTCCAGCAATGCGTGACTTTTACCCCAATAGATGTGTCAACATTTCTAACGCATCTGTTAATTCTTGCGCCATGGTGCGCCGTATTGTAATTACACAAACAACAATTGGTGGACAACATGCATAACAATGTCACACATTCACCCCAGTACAGAGATCTGGGCCTAAATCCATAGTTTTTTTTCTCCCCAATCCATTCCAGTTCGTACACAACCATATGCAAATCAGTCTTGACCCAGCCCACAATGAGAACAGTCCAGCCCGAACTGCCAATCCAGGTCCTCCCTGGACTGGAAACAAGCATCCTAGGACCGGTTTCAGGGTTTCACCACTCATCAGCCAGGATAGCCCTCTCTGCCTCGCATCTCTGCCTGTTTCTGCTTCTCCTACTCTGTATTTCTTTTTATTTGCCTTATTTCTGCCCTACTCTTGTGCCTGTGCCCTTGTTTGGTGCCCCCTGCCCATTTTTGCCTCCTGTCTTTTTCCCCTTTCATTCCCTGCCGCTGCTGCCCCTGTGGCCCCTCCCCCAGCTCCCGCCTCCCAGCTGCGTCTCCCTCCCTCCTCCCCTATTTAATGGTGGCCGCAGCGCACCCAGGCGAGCAAGTCCCCTGACCTTGGACCGGATACTGCTCTCCCAGGCACGCAGCTCCTTCTGAAGTGCCTTTGTCTCCTGCTCTGCGCTGACCCCGGTTCGAGGCTAGCACCCGCTCTGCCTCACATCTCTGCCTGCTTCTGCTTCTCCTCCTCTGTATTTCTTTTTATTTGCCTTGTTTCTTCCCTACTCTAGTGCCCGTGCCCTTGTTTGGTGTCCCCTGCCTGTTTTCGCGACATGTCTTTTTAAAAAAAATTTCCCCACGGCTGCTGCTCCCCCCCCCTGAGGAGGCACTGCCATGGCCCACAAGGCCAATCTCTGACTGAGTACCTATTCTGACAGGCTCACAGACCTGATGAAACAACTCCATTTCAAGATCCAGACCAATTCGTCCTCCACACTCCAAGGCACCTTCATCTACAGACCTCACGCTCCTTTCTCTGACTTTATCACCAACATCATCAAGCCGGATGCCATCACCTCCACCTATTTCACGCTGCTAGGAGACCTCAATAACCTCCAGGACCCCAACTCTGCCTCCCTCCTGGACAACCTCCCCACCAACACACTCATCTGGGCACATCCTCGATCCCGTTTTCACAGCAGGGAACTCCATCACCTTCAGCCACACCTCCGAACTCCCATGGACGGACCACCACTTAGTTCACTTAACCTTCAAATCCAACATCCCCCGCAAGCTCATAAGACTCTCCAGGAAGAAAGCACTGCAGGACAGAATCTCCACCAACGCGCACAACAGCAAAGAACTCTTCGGCATCATCAAAGAGCTCGCCCAACCCAACAGCGAGTCCACAGACATCACTCCCTCCCAGGACCTCTGCGACATTCTCAGCGCTTTCTTTCTTCACAAAATCAAGGCCATCTATGACAACTTCGACGAAAATAACCCCCACGAGGAACCCCCTCTCACCACTCCCAGCACCACGCAGCTGACACTTGACAGTTGGCCCGCCTTCAGCATTGAAGACACTCTGAGGATAATGAAGACCACCAACTCCGGGGCCCCCACGGACCCCTGCTCCCATCACATCTTCTGTAAAGCCACAGACATCTTCGCCCCTGAGCTTCAACATATCATCAACTGCTCTTTTGAGACCGCCTCCTTTCCCCAAGACCTGAAATACACCAAAATCAACCCTCTCCTGAAAAACCCTCAGCGGACCCACCGACCTCAAAAATTTCAGACCGATCTCGCCTCTCCCTAATCCGGCCAAAGTCATGGAAAAGGCCGTCAACAGCCAACTCGCCTTTATTGAAGAAAACAACATCCTTGACTCCTTCTAATCAGGCTTCAGGAGGGACCACAGCACCAAAACCACACTCCTTGCTGCAACAGATGACATCCGCGCCCTCCTTGACAGAGGAGAGACCATGGCCCTCATCCTTCTTGACCTCTCCACGGCCTTCGAAACTGTCTCTCACGCACCCTAGCCCACAGACTCCGTGACGTGGAAATCCGGAACAAGGCCCTCGACTGGATCCTCTCTTCCCTCTCTGACAGAACACAATGAGTCAGACTCCCTCCATTCCTCTCAGAACCGACTGCAACCACCAGCGGAGTCCCACAAGGATCCTCCATCAGCTTGACTCTGTTCAAAATCTACATGGCCCCGCTCGCATCCATCGTCAGAGCACATGGACCCAACATCACACCATACGCAGACGACACCCAACTCATCCTCTCCCTATCCAACGAACCCAACATCTCCAAACGTAACTTTCAAGATGGAATGGAAGCGGTCGCCAGATGGATGAAGAAGAGCTGCCTTCAACTTAACACGGAAAAAACCGAGATACTCATCATGGGCCCTTACCCCGACGCCTGGACCGACACTTGGTGACCCCCTCACCTCCACGGACCACACACGCAACCTCGGAATCATCCTGGACTCCAAACTCAAAATGGACCGCCAGACCTTCAAGTGGATCCCCCTGATCACAGGAAAACTGTCACACATGCTCTGACTGGACTATGGCAATGCACTTTGGTAAACAGTCAAAATATCGAGTGAAAAATATCGAATGGACATAATATCGAGTTTAAAATATAGAATGGACAAAATATCGAATGGACAGAATATAGACATCAAAAATATCGATTTTAAGGTAAGTAATGTAATATCGAATGTTAAAAATATAGAAAGTTAAAATATCGAAGTATATAATATAGGTTATTAACATTATCGAATTTTTAATAATATCGAATTTTTTATAGTGTTTTTTATGTTATTATATGTGTGAAAAGAGTGTATTTATGTTATAATTTATTTTAATTAATGAATTTTGTTTTTTTAATTTTTGCGTAATTAATTCTGTAGCGGGTTGTGGGTTTATAAGGGAATAGGGTGGGAAGTAATTTAATTATAATTAATTAAATATGTAAATGTATTTATTGGTATTCATTTTTAATTAATTTATATTTGGTAATTAATGAAATTTTAATTGGCAATTAATTTTAATTAATTGATTAATTGCTAGTTATGTTAATTTTAATAATTTATTTTCTGTAGCGGGTTGTGGGTTTATAGGGGAATTGGGTCGGAAGTAATTTATTTATAATTAATTAAATATGTAAAATAATTTATTGGTATTTATTTAGAATGAATTGTTAATTTTTTTGGGTTAAATACTTACATTTTAATTGCCAATTAATTTAATTAATTGATTAATTGCTTATTATGTTAATTTTACTAATTTATTTTCTGTAGTGGGTTGTGGGTTTATAGGGGAATAGGGTGGGAAGTAATTTATTTATAATTAATTAAATAAATCAATGTATTTAAATGTATTTAATTTGAATTAATTGTTAATTAATTTTTAATTGTTAATTAATTAATTGTAAGTAATTTGTATTAATAGATAACTAATTGTAATAATTTTAATTTGTAATTTTAATTGATTAATAATTATATTATATTAAATTGGTAATTACTTTTAATTATTTTTTTATACATATTAATTTATATATTTTTAAATAATATATGAAGTATTTACTTTCCCTACTGTTGCGCTCTCTAGAGTGGGAATAGTAATTTTTACCCCTACGCTATCCAACGCTTTCCCTACTGTTGCACTCTTTGGAGTGGGAATAGTAATTTTAACCCCTACGCTATCCAACACTTTCCCTACTGTTGCACCCACTGGAGTGGGAATAGTAATTTTTACCTCTACGCTATCCAACGTTTTCCCTACTGTTGCACTCACTGGAGTGGGAATAGTAATTTTTACCCCTACGCAATCCAACGCTCTCCCTACTGTTGCAACCACTGGAGTGGGAATAGTAATTTTTACCCCTACACTATCCAACGCTTTCCCTACTGTTGCACTCTTTGGAGTGGGAATAGTAATTTTATCCCCTACGCTATCCAATGCTTTCCCTACTGTTACACTCTTTGGAGTGGGAATAGTAATTTTAACCCCTACACTATCCAACCCTTTCCCTACTGTTGCACTATTTGGAGTGGGAATAGTAATTTTTACTCCTACGCTATCCAACGCTTTCCCTACTGTTGCATTCACTGGAGTGGGAATAGTAATTTTTACCCCTACGCTATCCAACGCTTTCCCTACTGTTGCACCCACTGGAGTGGGAATAGTAATTTTTACCTCTACGCTATCCAACGCTTTCCTTACTGTTGCACTCACTGGAGTGGGAATAGTAATTTTTACCCCTACGGTATCCAACGCTTTCCCTACTGTTGCACCCACTGGAGTGGGTTTAGTCATTTTTACCCCTACGCTATCCAACGCTTTCCCTACTGTTGCACTCTTTGGAGTGGGAATAGTAATTTTAACCCCTACGCTATCCAATGCTTTCCCTACTGTTGCACTCTTTGGAGTGGGAATAGTAATTTTTACCCCTACGCTATCCAACGCTTTCCCTACTGTTGCACTCACTGGAGTGGGAATAGTAATTTTTACCCCTACGCTATCCAATGCTTTCCCTACTGTTGCACTCACTGGAGTGGGAATAGTAATTTTTACTCCTACGCTATCCAACGCTTTCCCTACTGTTGCACTCTTTGGAGTGGGAATAGTAATTTTTACCGCTACGCTATCCAACGCTTTCCCTACTGTTGCACTCATTGGAGTGGGAATAGTAATTTTAACACTCTTGCTATGCTACGGTAATAATATTGTATATTTTCTAATAATATTATGTTAATATATATATATGTTTTAACAAATAAAATTGTATTTTTTTTTATAACTTAAATTAAATATTTAATAATTTTAAGGTTATTTAAGTATTTTTAAGTATATTTTAGTTATTTATTTTTAATATTTATTTAATATTACATTCATTTTAATAAATTCGATATTTTTACAAAGTACATATTTTTAAACGATATTTTTGATTCGATATTTTTGTACTTACCTGTTTGTAGATAGGACTTCGATATTTTTGTAGTCGATATTTTGGAGTCGATATTTTAAATGCCTATATTTTTGTAGTCGATATTATGTCAGTGATCCTGCACTTTACGCCAGGATGAACAAGAACCTCACCAGAAAACTCCAGATTGTCCAGAGCGCTGCAGCCAGACTAGTCCTCAACCCACCGCGCCATTGTCACATCGGCCAACACCTGTGGACTCTACACTGGCTCCCCGTCGAGAAGAGAATCACCTTCAAGCTTCTCACCCAAGCACACAAGGCCCTCCACAACACCGGACCCACCAACCTCAACCCCCGCCCCATGTTCCACGCTCCCCAGCGCTCTCTCCACTCGGCCCAGCCCAGCTCTCCCTCGCAATGGTACCTCGGATCAAGAAAAGCAGAACAGGAGGGCGCTCCTTTTTCCTCCTCACGGCCAAGCCATGGAACCCCCTCCCTCTCCACCTCCGACAGACTGCATTACTCCCTAAGTTCCTAAAGGACCTCAAGACCTGGCTCTTCGATGGAACTCAGTGAACCTCTGGAATCTGCGGTACCCCCCCACCCCTGCCACCCTCTCCCCTAGTGCCTTAAAACCTGTTGCGGGTAAGTAGCTTGTACTATAGAAAATCTGATTGATTGATTGTACTAATTCACCACTAATCCTTTATGGGTTCAGGAGTAGCAGGCTACTCGCCCAAAAAACGCTTCAACGCCTACAATACAACACATCTGGGGGTTAGTGTGTGTGGTGGCTTTGTTGCCACATGTGTGATACGACCAGAGATATGTGGTTTACCATGTAGGCTTGCATCAACTGCAGTTATCAGTGGTGAAGCCAAGGTGAAATGCGCCACGATGTAAGCTGGGGAAATGTCCCCATTCCCCTGTTGGCTACTAAAAACAGATATAATTGTGGTTATTATGCATCTCTCACCACCAAGCCCTGGTGCCACTGGACTTGTTACACTAATGATAGCAACTTCTCTGGAGACCGCCATACTGTTTCAGCTGGAAAATTGCGTAAGGTGTCTTGACCATTCTAATGGGTGTAGGATGTACAGCAATCATGCTCTTTGTTACTTAGGAGAATCCTGCTAGCAAGAAGCTTCCATAAGTGCTTTCCTAATTTAAGCGTAATTTGGAATGCAATAACCCAACTGATTGAAAGGGTCGAATATTTTTTTTCTATGACTTTTGGCTCTTCTCTAAAAGTAACACAACACTGCACGTGAGTGCATAAAACCCATTTTTTATATATTTGGTTCTATTCGCAAAGGTATTAGCCATAAACGTATGCCTGTGGCCAATAACACTTCAATTTGTAAATATTTTTTACTACTGAAGATGTCTCTGTCATGAGTGCCTTGAGGTGGCTCTCCTCTGCTCTTTGATTGGTTCATAATTTGTGGGCTCCACTTTATTCAGTTCTGCTTATCCTCACCCAAGTGAAAGCAGCCACCTCTTCGTACATAAATACACCATCCTGAGGGTACCTTGTACCTTTCTCCACCCACTCACCTAGAAGGGCAAGAGAACAGCAGTGACACCTTCATTGACTCACACCTGATTGACCTCTTTGAATCTAGGCGCCTCCACCAATATCTTTCTCAGTCTCCTCCTAGCCCTCAGCTTTGACTCTTTCTAGCTCTACTTTAGAACGACTGTTCTCTTTGCTCGCTTGTACAGTCTTAATCAGGTGAACAATTCAACATTGAGGACCTCTTGGGTATTTGCTGGCTCTTTAAAAACCCTGTACAGTAGAGAAGTGCACAGTGACCAGAGCTGCCCTCAGACTGCAGATTCCCTAATATGGCGGCTGTGGCGCCAGGCTGATGGCCCCGCCCAAGTGAAAGACTCGAGAAATAAGAGCTGGAGTTAGGGAGCTGCAATTAAATAGCTTGTCAGGACTCATAATGGTCATAATGCCATTTCCCAACCTTGTGATGTATTAGGTCGAACTTTACTCCTGTTTCTGCTACATGGGTTTTATTTATCTGCAAGATTGAATCAACTTGAGATCTTTAAAAATGTGTTGTTATTCTCATCAAATACCAGATAAATATGTGGTTGCTAAAAGGATTATATGATGTAATGCATGAAATAGCGGATGGTCTGATTTTTTTCCTTTGATGCCAATTGTTTAAATCTTTTTTGACAAAAATGTGTGCAAATGAGGATAAAGAAAACATTTTAAAAAATGTAAATGTTTTATTCTGCAGTAATCTAGATCATGACTGTATCAGAATAATTAGATTAAAGAAAGGGTATGTTATCATAAAATATTACACACTTTCAGTTTAAGAAATATTGGGTCCTATTCACAAAGGGGCCGATTAGGATGGCGGACGGACTTTGCCCGTCCGCCATCCCTGTGGAAACGGGACAGTCCGCGATGTGAGCGGCTGTCCCGCCATGACAATTATGATGTGCCCGCCACACTGGGGGCGCATCATGCATTTTTAACATTGCGGCGGGCGGTTTTGAAAGCACCGCCCGCCGCAATGTTAAAAATGCAGGCATGCGTTTGCATACACAAACCGCCAGGCAACACGCGGTGCCTGCCGCTTTGTGTATGCAAATGCAGGGGGGTACCACAGGTAGCCCCCATGTCAACCCCCCTCTCGCCTTCACCAAGGGGGCCCGCTGGGGGCCCCCAAAGTAAAGACCGCATGCCTTTCTGAATACCGCCACAGAAAGGCATCTGCAGGAGGCAATCCTAATATGGCTGGCGGTGTCAGGAAGACACCGCCAGCCATATGAACCCTTTTGCGCCCCGGCCGCAAGGCGACCGGGGCAGAAAAGCGGCGGACGGTGTTTCTGTCCGCTGCGGTCCCCCCCTCCATTGTAATATGGCGGGGGGTGAAATAGGTGGCAGTCAATCACGGATGGCGGACGGATCGCCACCGCCTGCATGGCGGTGGTGATCTGTCCGCCATCCTAATCAGCCCCAAAGTTTTTTCAGTCATAAACGTTGAGTTGCAGACACAAATTACCTCTCCATTTACTCCCTCCAGGAATACACATATGATTCCTCGCAGATGTAAATGGATTTAATACCGCAGATTTCTCCACCACGAGCATGGATAAATCCACAATTGTAAATTGGAGAATCGGTGTTTCTGGTTAGTCTTGTGTGTTTGTGAAACATGTAAATTTGGGGGCTTTCGCACACTGCGGGCCCAATTCACAGAACTAACTTAAGACAAAATCCTAAATTTACTGCCATTTTGGTATTCACAGAGGCACTTACTCATTTTGGTATTCACAGAAGGCACTTACTCATTTTGGTATTCACAGAAGGCACTTACTCATTTTGGTATTCACAGAAGGCACTTACTCATTTCGGTATTCACAGAAGTTAGGAGTCCTAACTTCAGGACTCCTAAATGCCTTCTGTGAATACCAAAAGTCTTAAAGTTAGGATTTTTCTCAGTTTAGGAGTACTAAAGTTAGGAGTCCTAACTTTTTTACTCCTAAACTGAGAAACATCCTAACTTTAAGACTTTCGGTATTCACAGAAGGCATTTAGGAGTCCTAAAGTTAGCTGCTGTTAGTCCCATTACAGGATGCGTGCCTCTCTGCAGAACGCTATGCCTAGTCATTAGGTAAAATGCCGCCCACTGCAGAGGGAACCCAGCATGTCCACTATCAATCTACACTGTGTCAGAGAGGGTATTCCTAGATTTGTGTCTCGAGTGCCACCCTATGGCCTGCATTTTTTGGCAATAAAAATGACAACTTTATAAACAAACTGTGGAATTATTAACTTTCCCGAAAGAATTCCAGGACTGGAGTAAAAATTTAAAAAAAAGAGGCCTCCTGAAATATTCTGGGGAAACGTGCACTTCCCCGCATATTCTAGGACTGATTTTAGAATAATTTGCCTTCCCAGCATCCACAAAGCCCTCTGGTGCCCTGATGGTGCAACTCAAGGCAAGATGACGGAGCGATGGGTTGCTTAGCCAATCCCCACTAGGAAGACCAAAACAGGGTTGGCACTGGTTGGGTTTCTGCTATACCAGAAAGTAGGCCCATAACAAGCACTGGAATAGCATGCTGTACAGGAGCAAGAACAACATCGCCAATCATGCGCCTTCATTTCAAGGCACATAATGGTTGGCCACAATGTTCAGTCTCTCGACTCGGTTCTCCGTTTTCACTCAGCACAGAACATCATCAGGGCCAGACTGTCCGCAGCGGGCATCGGACGATGCTGGAATGGTGGGGGGCCGCTTTTGCAGCCGTGGGCGGCGGTTTTGTTACTTGTGGGCCCGTTTTGCAGCAGTGCAACAACATCGGCCCCCAGTAACAAAAGCAGCAGTGCTTCACACTTGCTTGGTGGCGGCTGGTCCGACAAAATTGCCAGGGCTGCTTTGAGTTCCTCGTCCTGCCGTGGACGTCATATTCTGTTCGGGGGAGGTTGTGAAGCTGTCATTATCCGTGGTTGAAGCAAAACTTAGTGGATTCTGTCTTCAAGAAGTCTTCATTTCAATTTGACAAATAAGCCATGTGCGTTGCGTCACTGGCAGGCAGTTGCTTGTTTACATTCATTATATTTAGAGTTTGCATTTTGTTTCATATATATTAGTTGATTTTATAAAGGACACTTGATGTTGGGTGTGTTGATAAGAACATTCACAGCTAAATTGGAAAACAGCATTTATTATGTAAAGCTACTAAACTCCTACAAAATGTGTGAGTAGGGTAGGCAGAGACTTTTATGAAATACTTGGGTTGAGTGCTGATTTTGGATGGTTTAAGAAAGTGAATTGTTGTGGTGGATAGTAGTCCACTACAAGTAATACAATCACCAACTCTTTAGGTCCAGACACAGGTTTCAATAATTTAAACCAGAGCTCAACCAGTGGTAGTTATGGCATACAGCAGACTCACTAAACTTGAAGAAAATGTGTAATGCATTTATTATTACCCAAAAAGTTAAAATGTCAAAAACACAACACAATACAAATCCCACTTTAATTGTTAAAATATAGTAACATTTAATAAACAAAATTACACCAAATCAACAAAAGTTCAATAAGGGGAACCAGCAATTTTAATTTAAAAAGATTTAAGACAAAAAGTGCCAAGAAAACGTAAAGTACCAGTAAAATACTGTTCGTGTGTGACTAGGACCTAGGAGCGATTTCAGGTCGACCGTGTTGGAGCATGGGTAGGATACATCAAGCGGGTTTGATGCATTCAAAGATTTTACATATTGACCTAGTCTCTGACAGGGAAGTCAAAAATCTACAGCTGGGCAAGGTTACAAACTGTATGCAAGAAAGTACAAAATGTTTCTAAGTTCCATATTCCAAGAGTATTAAACTTGACACCCTTGAGTGGAAGTACCGCATACATTTTGCTTTTACCCTTCCTGTTTTGCTGCATTCATTTTTGTTGGCTTTAGGACTCTACTGAAAAGTGCTAAAGAGTGTGCTGTCTCTAAAACATGGTGCAATTGGCGTATACCTAATTGGCACATTTAATTTACTTAGAAGTTTCTGATAAATTGTGCTCCACGTAACCACGGGCTGTAAGTTAAATGCTACTAGTTGGCCTGCAGCTCTCATTGTATGACCCACCAAAGTAACCTTTTAAAACATGGCTCAGGGCTGCCAC
The DNA here is from genome assembly GCF_964261635.1 of Lissotriton helveticus. NCBI lineage: Eukaryota > Metazoa > Chordata > Amphibia > Caudata > Salamandridae > Lissotriton > Lissotriton helveticus. The sequence continues at coordinate 1,732,352,695 of NC_136068.1, read as the reverse complement.
TGCAGCCTGTAGTGCAGGTTTAAATACCATTTCGACCTGGCAAAAGAAACCTTTTACCAAGCCTAAACTTTCCTTTTTAATACATATACATCATCCCTGTGTTAGGTCCTAATATATCATTTATTTATTTATTTATTTATTTACGCGATTTTTAAAGCGCTGCAATTACCCAGGGGTGTCTCGGCGCTGATGCTGTAATTAAGACTACTGGTATGAGAATACTGACACGGCGACCCTTTCTTTAGTTGCATCATAGAGCAGAGGGCAGTGCATTTAAAAAGTGGACGTGTGGGTTTAGGTTTTTCATGTCCTGGTAGTGAAAACACTTCTAAAGTTGTTTTTGGACTATTGCAAGGCATATTTCTTCTGTAGGATAACATTGGTTTACCCTATTACACTTAATAAGAAATAAGTTTGCGAGCAGATAGGAAAATGATGGGTACACTCAAATGGTTTGCTATTTAAAACCCTCTTCAGTGTTAAAGTTGGATTGTAAGTCACAATTTTGAAAATGCCACTTTTAGAAAGTTAACACAAGGAGATGATGGACGGAGCGCTGAATCTTTTCAGACACTCACCCCCAGTCACAGATCTGAATTGAATCCATGATCGTTCTTTAGCTCACGTCGCCACCCCAGTCGAGACCCAGCTATATGCAAAACCAGTCTTGACCCTGTGCCTCATGGGAACAGTACAGACCGAACTGCCAAGCCAGGTCTTCCTTGGCCTGGAAACAAGCATCCTGGGACAGGTTTTAGACAGTTGGCAATTTCTTGTCCTAACCATCTGTGCCTTCTGCCAATATCCTGGATTAGCTTATCTGTTGGCCTTTGTGTATTCTTCCCAGTAAGACAAAGGGGGGCAAAGGATGGTTGGGGAAGAGCTATTTCTTACCCAACTAACTTTTCAAAGGGCTACCTCCAGCATGCACCAGTCTTTTGGCATCCTAGACTACTTGGAGCCTTGACAGAGAAAGAGAAGAACTTTCCCGAGCTAGAGGTGGGGGTAGGGGAGGGAGGGTAGTATAAGGATTGTCCCCACTTCAAAGGCTGGGGTCAGGTACAAATATTGGATCTCTTAAGCCACTCATCAGATCACTTCTGGATCTGTGGAAGACTTAGAAGAAGGACCACTCTGCTTCCCTGCAACCAGAGTGACTCCAATCGCTAGCTAGCTGGCCTTCTGTGTGAGCTGAGACATAACAAGCTCCAGAGACCTGCATTACATCTGCCCAGTTGACCAGACCCAAATGGACCTGCATGTGCCCTGCTGCTTGAATCTGCTGAAGTGAGTCCTGATCCCCAAAAGGTGATTCACAGGTCCTGGACCTAGGCTGGCATCAGAGTGTACTCCTCCTTGCTGAACTGAGGGTTCACTCAAAACCGACACATCACAACGCACCTTGATGCAGGACCTTGCCTCGCAGCACCCCTCAGCTCCTGATCGGCTGCTTTATCGGAACAGAGGCATGCGACACAACTCGACACAGATCCTCCCATCGCAGCACCTCGCAGTTACTGATCGGTAGCCTCATTAGAACCAATGCAACTCAGCGCAGCACCTCACAGCACCTGATCGGCGCCCCTATTGGATTCGATGCAACTTGACGCAACGTGATGCAGGACCATGCATTTCAGCCCAAGTGCAAGCAGGTACAGTGTCCAGCAGATGTCCCACATTCATACTAAGACCACAAAGTTGATCCAAAAAAGTAACATTGTTATACCAGAAACAGTGAGAAGGAGAAGATACAGAGTCTGAAGAACTTGAAAAAGTACCCATCAGCCCACTCAAAAGTGGAATCTCGTCATCTGGGTCGTTTGTGTTAGAGAATGGTGTCCTGTAGGCTCCTCCTCAGAGAGAGTCTGAGGCTACCTAATTCCGGACCCAATGATCAAGCATTCAACCAACAGATGACAGTGTGTGAGCGGAAGGGGCAAAAGTTGCAGTGCTCAAAAGAAGAAACAAGAAGGAAAATGATCCTCGTGATTTAAAAATACCTACTTTGATGTCATAAGAACAAACTTTATTAGGTCTGACCATCAATGTGGTATTATTAAAAGCAGTATAATGATAGCATGCAAGGAATTGCTATTCCGGACCCAATGATCAAGCATTCAACCAACAGATGACAGTGTGTGAGCGGAAGGGGCAAAAGTTGCAGTGCTCAAAAGAAGAAACAAGAAGGAAAATGATCCTCGTGATTTAAAAATACCTACATTGATGTCATAAGAACAAACTTTATTAGGTCTGACCATCAATGTGGTATTATTAAAAGCAGTATAATGATAGCATGCAAGGAATTGCTATCCACCATGTGTGTTAAAATTAACACACATGGTGGATAGCAATTCCTTGCATGCTATCATTATACTGCTTTTAATAATACCACATTGATGGTCAGACCTAATAAAGTTTGTTCTTATGACATCAAAGTAGGTATTTTTAAATCACGAGGATCATTTTCCTTCTTGTTTCTTCTTTTGAGCACTGCAACTTTTGCCCCTTCCGCTCACACACTGTCATCTGTTGGTTGAATGCTTGATCATTGGGTCCGGAATTAGGTAGCCTCAGACTCTCTCTGAGGAGGAGCCTACAGGACACCATTCTCTAACACAAACGACCCAGATGACGAGATTCCACTTTTGAGTGGGCTGATGGGTACTTTTTCAAGTTCTTCAGACTCTGTATCTTCTCCTTCTCACTGTTTCTGGTATAACAATGTTACTTTTTTGGATCAACTTTGTGGTCTTAGTATGAATGTGGGACACTATTAGGTTCCAGTAGATTCATTGAATTCAGACTGTTAGTACCTCCCGTGTGTTTTACTGTCAAGTTGGGGGACTAGGTACTATTCGGTCTATAAAAACAGTTTCCCCTCGGACCCTTTACCACTACCTGTGTTTTTTTGAAAAGTGTCCAGCAGGCCAAACTCATTAATGTGTGTAGCCAACGCTCCATTGTGATTGGCCCGAACTTATCACTTTGTCCCAGTTCGGCGTGACCAGATAACCACAGCTGGTGGTTTGTGCTTTTAAGTGCTACTTTTATTTAAGCCTTTGAGATTGCATATCTCCAGTTCTACTGATTGGATTTGTGTTGTTCTGGTATCACTTTTTTTTATTAAAATGTACTCTATTGTTCTAGATTAGTGTGGACGTTTTCTTCTGTTGTGTTTTCAATTTATCACTCTTTGTGTGCAGTATAAGTACTCTACATGTTGCCTCTAATTTAAGCCTGGCTGTTACTGTGCCAAGCTACTAGAGGGTTAAGATCATGTTTATTTATTGACTTTGTGGAAAGGATTGTGTTAATGTCTTAAGAATGGTATTACCTCCCTCTACAAATCACCCAATTTCTTACATTGCTATTGTTATTGAAGTTCAGCTAGACACAGTCAAGGATTCCAGGACCTCGGGGACTGCACTTAGCGGTGAGAACTCAATCCAGTAGAGGCAAACAGAAAGGTCTAGTTCAGATCAAGATGGAACTAGTCAGGTAGGCACTTCAGGAAAAAAAGCATCTTACAGCTTGTGTCCCTCTAACCACAGGGAAGGTCAGCCAACCAACCCTTGGGGCCTTCTTCTTTGTCCTGGGTACAAGTGAGATCAGTAACAGGTGGGTGAGGGTGTCTCCTGGACACTCCCTAACTAATGGGGAAAATGTTCCCAGGGGCAACCCTACCTCCTTTTTTTTGACTTACTGCAAACTGTCCCAAAGTGCACTATTCTAGGTGAAATCCAAGATGGCACAAGGCTTTTGCCCTTGGAAGGACTTGTGCGCCAGCCAGTGTTGTGTTTAGGGAAAACAGCAGTCCCCTCCTGTTAAAATACACAAAACTACTTCTGTGATCAGCTCCCCCTGCGAATAGGCCAGTGTACACATTTGACCTGAAGAGCAAATGCTTCCTCTTCCTTATGTCCCTCCTTACACTATGAATGGGTAGTATTCACATTTGTCCCTTCCAAGTTAATGAAGTTCCTGGAACCTCCCCAGCTGCCTTAACTGAGCAGACAGACATCCCATGCCCCACGCCCAGTCCATCCTGTCACCAAACCTAATCCAATGTGGGCTCTGGGAGCACTTTTCACACCTCAGTAAGAGCAGGCATTAGCAAAACAGCTGCTGACAGATTAGTGCTAATTAGCACCCAGAAGCTTCAGGCAGGAAAAAAAGTTAATTTACAAAAGTTACAATTCCTCAATATTTAAAAATTAAATATTACCTTTAGATTGAATTTTTGATAAATAATTTAAAACGTGTTTGAATCATTTTTATAGCTGGCCCCAACCCAGACTTGGCAGAATGAATATCAAGATTTCTCATAGGACATCCAGACACTTCCACGGGGCAAAAAGCATCTGGGGCTTGTAGTGTGGTGACACTGCAACACTAAATTTCTACACGTCTCACACTTTCCATGTCAAAAGGGTATTTGTAGATGTTGGGTTGCAGGCTTAAACTGTAGCACTCAGGCTTCAATGGAAGGCCTGAATCCATGTTTCCTTTGTCACACTAGTAGATGGCGCAATGGTGCTTCAGTTTACATGGGATGTACGACGTTACAACGCGTACTTTTACAACGCGTGCCGTTACTACGCAACTTTTACAACGCAAGTCGTTACAACGACTTGCGTTGGGGGGCGCAGGATAGTACATTTTTTTATTTACTATTCCAACTCCAGTCCCCGTGGATAGTAGGGAAGGAGTTGGATAGTAAATTAAACTATTTACTATCCTGGAGCTCCCCCCAGCGCAAGTCGTTGTAACGACTTGCGTTGTAAAAGTTGCGTGGTTACCGCGTTGTAAAACCTTCGTTGTAAAGGTTGTTCCCCGTTTACATGTGATATTTAACTTTGCCATGGTTTAATTTCTGCACTAAATACTATGACCTTATTGAAAAGCTAGATGAGTCAATTAGGATCTTGCTAATTTTTACATGTTTAGTGGTCAGAGCACATACACAGGCCACTTAATGGCAGCAGCCCAGTGCACAGAGTGTAAAAACCAGCAATAAAACTCAGCAACAAATAGGGGTGATCTAAAAAACAAAAGGGCATTTTCTTACAGATGGGAATTATGTCTGATTTTAGTGTCATTTGGAATGCACTCGTTTATTGAGTCCTTGGTATTTTAATGAGTCTCTGGAGTCACAGCCAGCAGTGGCCACGTCACAGTGTCATATCACAGGCATTCTGTTTGTCATTGTAGAATCTTAAATTGATTGGGTTTGGTCAGCTCCAAATGCAGCAGCATCAATGTCATTTACACACATTCATTCACATATAAATCCATCTTGGCACACGCACACTCACACAAGACACACCCATACGCACACACACAAAACCATACACATCAGAAACATCAAGTACACAAAGTGACCTTTAAACCACCACAAATACCATCACTCCACAGAGATTTTCCTTTCAATGGAAATCCCATTCACATTCTCTATTCATAAGTACATCCATCTGCTACATAAAGCCAGCATTCCTCAAAATACAAATTGGGCCTTCCACTCATTCAACAATTCATTAGTTGACACTACCATCCAGTCCTCCATCCATTAACCATGTATCAATAAATAACATAACATAACATGACTTTTAGACCTGGCTTTTTCAGCAGATTTATCCCCAGACTTTTTACTTGTGGGCATCCTGTTTCTGACCTGGTTTTGTTGGTTTTATGACTCTGGGCGCTTTTCCACTGCTGAGCAGTGTTAAAGAGTTATATAGGCTTTCCCTGTAAAATGTGTTTATGGATTGGCATTTCCATGATTGGCTTATTTTTATTTAGTATTAAGTCCCTAGTATAGTGCACTGTGTGTGCCCAGGGTCTGTAGATCAAATGCTGCTAGTGGGCCTGCTGCACTGATTGTGCCACCCACACAAGCAGCCTTTCAAAGGGTTCTCAGACCTGCCTCTGCAGTGTCTGCATGCAGTTTTTACTGCCATGTCGACCTGGCAAGTGCACCCACTTGCCAGGCCCTAACCTTCCCTTTTATTACATTTAGGTCACCCCTAAGGTAGGCCCAAGGGGGAAACACCCATTACAAAGACGGTCTTATCACGCGCTGCCATCGCAATGCGACTTTAACATTGCTGGAGGCTTTACATCGCATGCTTTTAAAACGCATGCTACAACTGCGGATTCACTTTTACATCGCTAGCAATGACAACGCATGCTGCGATGATGCCTGCGTGCCTGCATGAACAATGACGAGTGCTGCGATGATGCCTGCGTACCTGCATGCAAGATGACGGATTATGACAGATGCAAGATGACATGCCTGATAAAGGCAGATGTCGGATTATGACAGATGCAAGGTGGGATGGATAAAGGATGGATGTATGGGTGTAAGGATGAAAGGGTGGATGGATGAAGGATGGATGTATGGATGGATAAAAGGTTGCATGGATGAATGATGGGTGGATGGATGGATGTGTGAAAATATGGGTGGATGAATGATGGGTGGGTGGATGGATGGATGAAAGGGTGGATGGATGAAGGATGGATGTATAGATGGAAGGATGAAAGGGTGGATGAATGAAGGATGGATGATTGGATGGAAGGATGAAAGGGTGGATGGATGAAGGATGGATGGATGGATGTGGAAACGGTGGGTGGATGAATGATGGATGGATGGATGAAGGATGGCTGGATGGATGTGTGAAAGGGTGGGTGGATGAATGATGAATGGATGGCTGTGTGAAAGGGTGGATGAATGATGGATGGCTGTGTGAAAGGGTGGGTGGATGAATGATGGATGGTGGATGTGTGGAAGGGTGGGTGGATGAATGATGGATGGATGGCTGGGTGAAAGGGTGGATGGATGAAGGATGGATGGATGGCTGTGTGAAAGGGTGGATGAATGATGGATGGATGGATGGATGGGTGAAAAGGTGACTGGATGAATGATGGATGGCTGTGTGAAAGGATGGGTGGATGAATGATGGACGGATGGATGGATGAAAGGGTGGATGGATAAATTATGGATGGATGTGTAAAAGGGTGGGTGGATGAATGATGGATGTGAGGAAAATTGAATTTTGCCTTGTCATGTGTGCCTACGTGTTCCCCATAATATGTAATATGTGCATGATTAATATGCATATATCCCCCTATGATCGATTAAAGACGCAATTCTAGTTGTGTCCAACGTTAGTATGTTAGTTATCCAGTCCCCGTGAAAGATACATGAATTAGGCTCCTAGGCCTATGTTGCCAACGTTTTACATTGTGCACGTTAATTCATCAAATTGTCCCCGTTTCTAGGCCTCAAAGGGCCTGAACACCAGATTCAAGCTCCAGTCTCCTGAAACCACTCTGAGGAGCGATGCAGCCCCCACCTGCATCCCTGACCCTTCGCTTACTTCCTGCCGCGCAGCGCGGTGCCCGGCCTGGCTCTGCCTGTCTGCCAAGAATATGTTATGCCTACAGTTATCAGTTCAGCTCTCCGTCTTCACATTCCTAAGCTAACGAACCGCATAAACATCTTCAGCTATAGTCTAGTCTTCCTGTCTCCATGCAAGAGGATTACTGTATTAATATTCATAGAAGATTCATAGCACACGCAATACATGAAGAATATATGCATGCACCAGCCTTAGTGTCAAGTAGCTTTTGCTCTGATAACTTTTAGATTCTATCAACATGTACTCCAAACACCAGATACCAGATATGCTATAGGTACATGTCGTCCTGACATCGCAGACTTTAGTCTCCTCTTCTAGTGCAGAAGTCAGAGCCCCCAGCTCTCCCCAGTTACACGTCATGGTCCGTTTGCGCGCACCACTAGGTTAAAGGTTCCAGCTGCCCAGGTAGCCCCCTCCATGTATCCACTCATTTATGACACTTCTGTGACGTTCTCATCACATGTCTTCGTGCACGCCCTGTGCACGCCTTCTTTTTACGCCCATGTGTTCTTATCTTACGTTTGTCACTTGTTACGCCTACTGTATGCAATGTAATTGTACTGTTTTACTATATATATCATGTACTGTTAATGAGACGTTGCAGCTGCCATTCCATGCCATTCTATTTCAGGCTGTTCCGATCCTGTCCCTTCCCTTGTGCCTGATTAAAGCCTGTTCAACTCAGATACCCCGGATCCTGCCTCTTATTTATTGAGCTATCTGTTTTATTTAATGCATAGAAAAATAGTACCGGTAATTAATTATTTATTTACCACATAATGGCGCCCGAACAGGAACGAGCCCCTTCCCCACGCGCCGGAGATGTAACGCAGGCCCCCTGATCCTTCTACAGCTGTGACGGAACTCTACCGTGCACGTGCAGATATTTCTGCTTCATCAAGTCTCCCTCAGGCCCACGGAGGAGACGGAGACTGCGGTCCGGCATCCAGACGAGGCGGTGAGGAATGCGGTTCGTCCCGACCAGAGCCCAAGCCGAGAGAGCAAGGTCCGAGGTATCCGGAGGCCCACCTGTTTCCGAAGCCCGAAGTTCGAAGCGCATGCGTAGTAACCAGACGTCGTAGCAGTCCAGTCCAGTCCGAGGCCTTCAGTTCTGCTTCCCGGTGAGTACCGTTGCTGGGGGAGTATCTAGACGGGGTCATTAGTTTGTCTCCGGTCCGATGGGTTTGGGTACACAGATCCAGTCCGACGTGTCCATCTAGGTGGATACGGTATGACGTGTCTCTTTATGAGACCGGTATGTTCTGTACTGTTTTAGCAGTGCATCCAGTAATTCTAGTAAGTCCGTTCTCGAGAAATTCAAGCGTTATGTTTTCAGTGTATCAGGTAGTATTCTGTTCGAACTGTTATTAATGTATTTTTATGTCGTGGTATGAGTGATTTGTTGGCCATTTCATTATTGTGATTATTGTGTATTGTGTTTAATTCAAGTACGACTCAAATATGCCTCTGTTTTCAAAGTTACGTCAGATAAAAACCAGAAAAGGGTTACTCGAAGAATCAGTTCCTGTCCCTCCTAGGGACAGTCCTGGACACTTTATGTATCACAAGCATGGCTTAGAAGCCATATTATATCTAGACTTATGGGTGGATTATACAAAGAATCTTGAAGAGAAATATAGATGGCCTGTATCAGGTACATGGGATGCCGAGTGCATCATGCGAGTAGAAGAAGCATTATGGAAAAAGAAAGCCAGACAATCCCAGAAAGATGCCATAGAGTTATGGCGCAAAGAATCTCATAGAAGAACCGAAAAAGAATTCAGAAAAGCAGAATTAAGTAGGGAATCTTCAGAAAAAGCCCAAGAAAGGGAACTTCTAGAAGAAGGTGAACGAGTTAGAGCAGAACAGTCAGACAGACAGAGAAATGCCCTTATTAAAGGTATGTACCCTCTTCTTGCCGAGGGCTTGCCGAAGGCAACCCCGGAAGTACCCTGTAATTTACCGCCACCATTGGTCCCGACTAAGCTACGTCATAAACCGACTGCAGCTGAAATTTTTCTTTCGTCCTATTTGGATGATACAGTCCCAGAATATGCAAAACCTATTCCGCCTGCTCAACTTCAGCACCCTGTTAATAATGTAATTCCTGTTCTCCCAGCCACTGGTCCCGGGGACCCCGTTAATGTGCCAGTACCCCCGGACCAGCCCACATTACGTATGCCCGTTTTACCAGTCACTTTACCAGCACATTCAGTATTAACTAACGATTCTAGTTCAGGAGGAGCGGGGGGAGGTGCTCCTACCACCCCGCCTCAAGTAAAACGACTGACGCTGAGAGACGCAGCGTTACAGCGCACGCCAAAGGTGTCTACACACGCAGCTCTCAAGCAATATCTTACAGACTGCATATATGATTCAGTACCAGGCGAAGATCACATGATATTATATTCAGTACGTTTAAGACGAGTTGCCAACTTTTTGGCCACCCTGCCCGAGATGAAGGAACATCTAGACGGAATATATCATTTCATCCGAACAGGGGAGACCCCAGGAAGTATTCACGAAGCTATGGCACACAGGAAAGTCGAGATTCAAGACATGATTCTGCAATTTCTGATAAATTGTTTAATAAGAGAACAGGATTATCCTGATAAAGACAAAGACGAGATGAAAGCCCTGACAAGATGGAGTGACAATATAGCCGAGGGAAAACATAAGACACAAAATAGTATAGAAAGTATGTACAGGAAAATTCGTAAGGAAATTATAAGTATACACCAGAAGGAGAAAGCAAAAAGAGCAACCGAGAAAGAGAATGACTCTTCAAGTGAAGAGGTAGACAGCGAGAATCCCGCCAGAATAGCGTATGTAGGTAGAACTAGATTTTCCGACAGACACACACGCCTGGATTACAAGAAAGCTTTTCCTCCTCCCGTACCAGAACAGTGTTCTCTTGAACAAGTATTCCAGGCCACCGATAAAATTCTGAAACTACGAATAGGTTATAGTGAGCTTAGTACCATGCATGAACAAGAACTAGCCCGATCAGCAGTCCGATGGACTAGTGATTCTACCACGTTTTCAGATGAAATAGTGGCCCAAACGTTTCTGAAGCTGCCCCCAGCCGAGCAGCGTCTGGTGGGTATGTATATGATCCAGCACCTCATTACACTGTATGAGGATCAGCAGTCTGATCCAGGTCCTCTGTATGATGTACTGAATGAGTTACTCCTAAACAGATGGAAAGGTCTAGGTACCGATTTAATTAGTGTCATATTAGAACAGCGCCACAAATACAGAACGTTCCTGAATCCACATTTTGTTCCTGTTCCACCCCCAGTAAGAAAATCATTCTACATAGACAGACAGAATCCGTTGCGAGAAGTACATCCAGTTAAGGGAGAGGGGGGTGAGCTCGAACGAGTATTTGTTTACACCCCTATCACGAAAATAGAACTACTAGAAATGAAAAAGTTAATACCCTGTCACGATAAAGATCCAGCAGGGTTCCACCGTGAATTAAAAGACATGCTCCGTATGGGAGAATACACGTATCCTGATATCATTAAAATGTTAAAGGTCCTGTTGCCTGCGGGCATATATGAAAAACTCAAAGAAAAAGAATGGGAGGTGGGAGAGAAAAAGATAGATTGGACCGCATTAGAGACTGAAGATAATACACGAGTTCCAGGTACCGGTCTTGGGGAAAAAGCTAAAGCATTGCCCGGGTTGTTAATACAAGTCTTGCCAAGATTACTAGCCACGAAAAAGGAAGACTGGGATGCCATCTCAGCCTGTAAACAGAAACAAGACGAAGACACTAGTGATTTTTATTCTAGATTTGAGAAATGTTTCATTATAAATAGTGGTCTGAAAACAAGTAGTGAATCGTATCCACATCTTTTTGTCACCAAACTAGTTGAGAATTCTTTACCACAAGTTAAAAATCGAGTACTGAAAGTCGAAAGTACCTGGCAAGCTAATACTCCGTCACAAATGCTCCAGATGCTACAGTACCACCAGAATAGAATCAGGGAAGAGCAGGAACATGAAAGGAGACGTATGAAAGACACGAAAATGAAAGTACTGGTTGCACAGTCTGTTCCACAGGATAGCCAGAAGAGGGGTCCGAATCAAACTAGTCATTCTACAGCTCCCGTTAAGGGGACATGCAATTACTGTAAACAGCCAGGTCATTATATAAACGAATGTGCAGTTCTGAAACACAACATAGCTACAGGTAAAACGAAAGAGAGACCACGTCCTCCTAGACAAGAACAAGTTTCGCAGAATACGCAACCACCGCAGAACGCACAACAGACAGTTACAGTACCGCAGCCTATAGCTGCCACCCAACACGTTACACAGCAGATGTACCAGTACGCACAGTCGGAATATCCAGAATATCAGCAGTATTCATGAAACAGCCTAGAGAGGGAGGTTGGCTTGCCTCTCATCGAAATTCCTGTAGATCAAGAGGGTCCCTATGTACACAGTCAAGTATTAGGGAAAGACAGAAAGTTTCTGATTGATACAGGGGCAAGTAGGACTACCATCAGTCATGACGAGGTTCCAGGGGCTCCGCTCTCAGGCTCTAGAAATGTTTCCCTTGGATTTTCAGGAAAGCCTATTGTTAATGAAATATCGAAACCAGTTTCCCTAGAAGTCGGTCCATTGTCCCGAACTACAGACTTGTTACTTACGAAATCATGTCCAGAAAATTTACTAGGTATTAAGACACTGAAAGAATTAGGAGCAGTCATATGCTGCTCCCCAGAAGGAGTGAGATTGTTTTTACGTGATTTTAAAGGTCATTATGTATTACGTGATTTTGATCCAAGATTATTGAATGTACCTCAGCATTTATGGGCGCAAGGTCCAACTGATGTAGGTTGTATGCACATTACACCATATCGTGTCACTCTGAAGCAAGGTGTTGTATTACCACGAATCCGACAGTACAAATTGCCACCTGAGGCTGTAGCAGCCTTATCAAAAATTATTGACGAGCTCATTGCTCAAGGAGTAGTTGTAGAAACTGACTCCAATGTATGTAATTCTCCTATCATTCCGATTCTTAAACGTACTGATCCCAATGCACCTCCAGTTTATCGATTAGTGATTGACCTTCGAGAACTCAATAAATGTATCATACCCCAGTACCCAGTGGTTCCAGATATTTCTTCCCTATTGACTGCCATTGATTCCGAAGCTACGTTCTTTACTGTTATTGATCTCAAGAACGCATTCTTTAGTGTCCCCATTCATCCAGACAGCCAATTCCTTTTCGGTTTCTGTTTAAATGGAAGAAGCTATAAATTCACACGAGCTCCTCAAGGTTTCACAGAAAGTCCTAGCATTTACAGTCAAGCACTTAAAAGACAACTAGACAATATTCATATGCCAACTGACACTGCCCTGCTCCAGTATGTCGATGATCTATTGATCACAGCCCGTTCTGAACGTGACTGCGAACGTGCGTCACTTACAGTCTTGTATTTCCTGGCCGAGATGGGGCACAAGGTGTCCCCTTCGAAACTGCAATTTTGTGTCCAGCAAGTGGTGTACCTTGGACACTTACTGTCCAAGAGGGGTAGGCAGTTGACACCAGACCGTATCCAGTTAATAGCACATCTTCCACAGCCCAAGACTCAGAAGGAGGTGCGAGCTTTTATCGGCCTCACTTCTTACTGCAGACAATGGATTCCTCAGTACGCATATCTAGCCAAGCCACTGATACAGTTAACGACACAGGAGGCGGCCACATTGACTGTCCTCCCTTGGACCCAAGAACATACACTTGTTTTCAATGAGTTAAAGAAAGCTTTATGCCAAGCACCTGTTCTAGCGACACCAAACTACAGTAAGCCTTTTACACTTTTTGTCACTGAACGTGATGGTACTGCATTATCTGTTCTCACACAAGATCAAGCGGGACAATACAAGCCCTGTGCTTATTTCTCTAGCACATTAGATCCGGTGGCCCAGGCTCTGCCTGCGTGCCTCAAGTCAGTTGCAGCCACAGCTCTAGCTATCAGACAGAGTGATCCCATAGTGTTAGGACACTCCCTGACAGTACAAGTTCCACACTCCGTGGAAGTTCTTTTAAACCGAACACAGACTCAGCACTTGACAATTGCACGTTTAACAGGTTATGAACTGACACTGTTTCAGCCACACATAGAAATCAGACGCTGCAACATTTTAAATCCTGCTACACTGTTACCCTCAGTTACTTCAAATCCTGCCACACATGACTGTGTGGAAGTTGTTAACACCATTACAAAGCCAAGACAAGACTTGACAGACATTGCATTATCTGATCCCGACCTAACACTTTATGTGGATGGTTCATGTATGAGAACAAGTACAGGAGAACTAGTAGCCGCGTATGCAGTGACCACTGAAACTGAAGTTATAGAAACACATCGTATTGACACCCTGTCTGCTCAAGCAGCAGAGCTCGTCGCTCTGACCCAAGCCTGCATACGAGCCAAGAACCTGAAAGTAAACATATACACAGATTCACGTTATGCATTCGGAGTCGTACACGACTTTGGAGTGCTCTGGCAAGAGAGAGGTTTCATGACTTCTCATGGAACCAAGATTCAGCATGGCCCCCTTATTCAAGCTCTGTTAGATGCAATACATTTACCGACAGCTATCGCTATCATGAAGTGCAAGGCACTTACGAAAGTCACTGACATCATTTCCCAGGGTAACGACCTGGCAGATCGAACAGCCAAGCTTACAGCTCAGACTCCAGACATTCCAGTTAACACGACACAGACAGACGTCCCAGTTCAGACGACTTGTATGACAGTTAAGGACCCTACACAAGACGTATTAGATATACAGTCACATGCTACTCCCGATGAAATCAAGAAATGGTCTGAACAAGGAGGGGTCCAGACAGATCAGGGATGGTTGACGAAGGGAAAAGCCACATGGTTTCTCCCCGACTCTATGGTTCAAGTCATTATTAACACCGCACATAGTCCAGCACACTTAGGAGAAAAAGCCATGTTAGACAGTATTCAGAACCTCTGGTTTAACAAGCATTTACGAGCAGCCGCCAAGCAGAAAGTCCGTACCTGCATGATCTGTTGTCAGTTCAATCCAGGAAAAGGTGTCCCGGTGGAACAAGGTGGATTCTATCCTCCTGACCACCCTTTTGAAGTCCTCCAGATGGATTATATTCAGATGGATCGATGTCGAGGTTTCAAGTATGTCCTCGTAGTTGTATGCGCTTTGTCCAGATGGACAGAAGCATATCCAGTCCCAGATTACACTGCCGCGACCACTGCCAGGCAGTTGGTTCGTGAGTATTTCCCCCGCTATGGTTTGCCCAGGGTCGTGTATTCAGACAACGGCCAGCCATTCTCCTCCGAACTCATGAAACAAGTATCCCTTCTGTTAGGGTACCAGTGGAAGTTCCACTGTGTACGACATCCCGAAGCAGCTGGTCTCGTCGAGAGACATAATCAGACCCTGAAAATCCGCATTGCAAAGGTATGCGCAGAGAAAGGCGTAGATTGGATGGTAGCACTGCCAGTCGTCCTTTTTTACATGAGAATGGTCGCTCACTCCCGTTCAGGCCTGTCCCCTTACGAGGTAGTTTTCGGTCGTCCCCCAAACATGTGGGGTACACCTAGGCCACGTACAATTACCGATGTTGACAGTAATATGCTGACAGATTACCTGGCTTCCTTGATGTCTGCACTACTCTCTTGTCGTTCACAGGTCGCCGCTGCCTTTCCAGACAACACCCAAGTGAAACCGCACGAGGTCATACCAGGCGACCTCGTTCTGATTAGAAATTTTGATCGTTCAAGCCCTCTGGAGCCCCGCTGGAAAGAACCAAAGCTCGTTCTGATGACCACAAGGACTGCGATCAAGGTGGAGGGCCGCAAAGGCTGGTTGCATTCCAGTCACGTGAAACGATTTCATGGACTCCGTCCAAAGACTTTTTTCAAGGACTGCCCCGTTCTCAAGGACTGCCCAGATACTGACTCTAAACTTCCCCTGTTAGAGAACACTCCGCAGCAGGAGTATAAAGAAAAATTAAGGTCTAGTAAGTCAGCCAGTTTAATTGTCTAAGTCCCTCTCGGGTGAAACGGTTAGACAGGTTCCTGACATGTATGAGATAGACCCACATAGTGAGAGAGTTAGTCGAAACTCTAAGAGAATACGTTATCGAAAGAATCTTCGAAGTCGATGTATTGTTACTCTTTTAATTTTATTATTTCTGAGTTTTACGATTACAGGCATAAGTTATGTTTTACATGTATATTTTCCTCCTATCGTTTCACATGTACATTTTTCCTCTAATGTTACAGTAGAGCACACATTTAGTGAACTGCCTCCTCACGAGTTATCCTACAGACTTGCCATGCGCAACAATACATTTATCCGAATGTTACACTATTCACACCAGACTAGCAATGCCACTAATTGTTGGGTGTGTGGTCGACTCCCCTCTTTTCAGACACCGAAGGGAGTTCTGCCACTCTTTCCCTATCCGTTTTCACACAATGGTTCGTGTGGAGCATGGTTTACGATAACGTCATCCTCGGACGATATGTCCCTTTTGAATAGAACATGTTTCCCAGACAAGGAAGGTCTTTCCCATAGAACAGGGTTAGATCTAGAAAATGAAGTATATGATCTAGGTAATTATTCCTCGAATTTCATGGTTTTGAATGTTCAGTCTGAGACTACTCCAGATTTGCCTGCTATTACAGTTCTACCAGTGAAGGGCGAATTATGTGTCAGAAAGAATGGTTCAGTACATCTAGGACATAGTGATTGTACTACTGTGGTCGAGTATAGTGACAGTGGGAAATCTACTTTCAAAGCCTCACGTCATTCGTATTTTGTATGTGGTCAGACCGCATATGTACGTCTGCCCCTAGATTGGGATGGAACATGTTACATTGCCTTCCTACTGCCACCAGTTTTTCTAGCCCCATCCGATTATCACAGAAACACACATCTAGTACACGTTAGACATAGAAGGGAGATCGAGTCCCCAATTGTCGATCAAACTGAAACTGCCTTAGAACAGTATCAAGACTTCAACAAAGGTTTCTTTTTCTTCATAGGTCCTGTCCAGAATAGTAAGCTAATACGTAGGCTAACCAGAACCCTTGAAGCAGTAGTGAATGAGACTACTTCCGCTCTAGGTAACTTAACTGAAGAACAATCTGCTATGAGATTTGTCGTGCTTCAAAATCGTCCTTGACGTCATACTGGCCGATAGGGGCGGAGCTTGTAGAGTCATCGGATCTAGTTGCTGCATTTTCATTCCTAATAACGCACCGTCTGTTTATTCAGCTATAACCAGACTTCATAAAATAGCTCATCAGTTACACCAGAATCCAGGCACCTGGACATGGTCCGGTTGGCTCTGGAGTATAATATCTGCCTGGGGATGGAAAGTATTGTCATTCCTGGGTATAGCAGTAATGATCATATTCAGTTGCTGTCTCTGTTTACAATGTGGCCCTGCGATTTGCGGCTTGTGCGCTACATCTTGTATTCCAAGTCCAAAGTCCCGTTCCAAGAAGATTCGAGACGAGCAAATGATGCTCTATGAACAGATAGATGGTATCATGAATATTGATGTTTCCTGATGGAAACGTAGGGCACAAGGAGGGAATGAGGAAAATTGAATTTTGCCTTGTCATGTGTGCCTACGTGTTCCCCATAATATGTAATATGTGCATGATTAATATGCATATATCCCCCTATGATCGATTAAAGACGCAATTCTAGTTGTGTCCAACGTTAGTATGTTAGTTAGTTATCCAGTCCCCGTGAAAGATACATGAATTAGGCTCCTAGGCCAACGTTTTACATTGTGCACGTTAATTCATCGAATTGTCCCCGTTTCTAGGCCTCAAAGGGCCTGAACACCAGATTCAAGCTCCAGTCTCCTGAAACCACTCTGAGGAGCGATGCAGCCCCCACCTGCATCCCTGACCCTTCGCTTACTTCCTGCCGCGCAGCGCGGTGCCTGGCCTGGCTCTGCCTGTCTGCCAAGAATATGTTATGCCTACAGTTATCAGTTCAGCTCTCCGTCTTCACATTCCTAAGCTAACAAACCGCATAAACATCTTCAGCTATAGTCTAGTCTTCCTGTCTCCATGCAAGAGGATTACTGTATTAATATTCATAGAAGATTCATAGCACACGCAATACATGAAGAATATATGCATGCACCAGCCTTAGTGTCAAGTAGCTTTTGCTCTGATAACTTTTAGATTCTATCAACATGTACTCCAAACACCAGATACCAGATATGCTATAGGTACATGTCGTCCTGACATCGCAGACTTTAGTCTCCTCTTCTAGTGCAGAAGTCAGAGCCCCCAGCTCTCCCCAGTTACACGTCATGGTCCGTTTGCGCGCACCACTAGGTTAAAGGTTCCAGCTGCCCAGGTAGCCCCCTCCATGTATCCACCCATTTATGACACTTCTGTGACGTTCTCATCACGTCTTCGTGCACGCCCTGTGCACGCCTTCTTTTTACGCCCATGTGTTCTTATCTTACGTTTGTCACTTGTTACGCCTACTGTATGCAATGTAATTGTACTGTTTTACTATATATATCATGTACTGTTAATGAGACGTTGCAGCTGCCATTCCATGCCATTCTATTTCAGGCTGTTCCGATCCTGTCCCTTCCCTTGTGCCTGATTAAAGCCTGTTCAACTCAGATACCCCGGATCCTGCCTCTTATTTATTGAGCTATCTGTTTTATTTAATGCATAGAAAAATAGTACCGGTAATTAATTATTTATTTACCACATGGCTGTGTGAAAGGGTGGATGAATGATGGATGGCTGTGTGAAATATTGGATGGATGAATGATGGATGGATGTTTGAAAGGGTTGGTGGATGAATGATGGATGGATGGATGTAAGGGTGGATGGATGAATGATGAATGGATGGATGGCGGTGTGAAAGGGTGGATGAATGATGGATGAATAGATGGGTGAAAGGGTGGATGGATGAATGATGGATGGCTGTGTGAAAGGGTGGATGGATGAATGGGTGAAAGGGTGAATGATGGATGTCTGTGTGAAAGGGTGGATGGATAAATGATGGATGGATGGATGTGTGAAAAGGTGGGTGAATGAACGATGGGTGGATGTATGGATAGATGAATCACATCCCTCTGTTCTAACTCCCTAATCCACCGCAAGCCAGACCGAGGATAGACACTGGAAGGCATTTCCTGTGAGGGGATGTCAAGGGACAGCACAGATGTTGTATGACCAATGCTCAATTTAGGAACATGGTTCAGGGATGCAACTCTATGTCAGCAAGCAGCTATGACAACAGCATTGTCGATCAAGGGAGCGTGCAAACAAAAAACTATGTTAGACTTAATTTGTACAGAAAATTTAAATGACCAATCACGCAGCTTGAATGGGAATACACTAAATGGATGCGAAGCAGAGCATCATAGACAACAAGTATTTGGAAAACCCAATTGGTGAGTGGCTTTTTAATTGATTAGTTTAATCAAATGTAATTTTTTGAAGTTGCTCTTTGTGTCCAGCAGAAAAAACATAAGCAAAGTACTACTGACTAAATGTATACCACCTTGACTCAAACTGACACCTTTAAACACCAATAGCCCCTCCCATCTGTGTTTTCAGCTACCCACAGGCTACCCACCGTATCCACTAGAAACCTTTTTGAATATATCGGCTGTGATCTCCATCAGCACTCTATATTTGAACGTAATATTTAATAGCTGGTTGCCTGGTTTCATATTTATTATGCTTGAAGTGGTGAACATTTAAAAACGCCCTTTAGGGAAAAAATTAACACCTTGATCCTAATGTCCTCTGGGTACGTACATCAAAGTGCAGAGTAACACAAAGATTTACTACAAATTCATCCACTGCATGTTTAAGGATTGGATGAACGGTGAATCAAAGTTGAGAATAGGTTGTTTTGTTTACTTTAAAAGAGCAGGTTGACACATTATAGATGCCCTGAGGAGAATGCAAGATGGCCTGCCGTGTACCCGCAGAGCTGACTCGACTCCCACTAAAGCTGAATAAGCTGGTTTCAGATTCCACGTGCAAGCGAGATGCCAGAAACCATATCTGATGTCACTCACACCCCGAGGACATGCAGCGGAGGGGTTGTCACTGTGTGCTCAAGGAAAATAGAAGAAAGATTAGAGGCCTGGAAGACAACAAGAGCAACGGGAAGGAGGCAAACTGCCCCAACACTACTTCTGCCCAAGGACGCAGGTGACTATATTACCAGAGAATCAGTAGATTGAAACCCAAAGACAAAAAGACATCAAAGGAGATGGACACGAAAGAGGGGGTAAAGAGATATCAACAGAGAGAAAATTTTGTTAAGTGCATGTTTGGACATTTGAACCTGTCAAAGAGCGGAAAGCGGTAGAAAAAGGAAAGGAAAATCTTCAATGCCCGATAGATACGATTGCTTATGCTCACAACCTCCTCACTATTTTTCGCGATAAAAAGTGGTGCAGTTTTAAAACACTTCTGCAGTCTAACAATGTATTATCCTGCATATTAGTCAGTAATATGTGAAAGATTTGAGGTATTTTCCTGAAGAATTTTGCAAAAAGGAGCAGATGTAATTAGCAGTGGCGGCTGGTGACATTTGATAGTGGTTGGCATAAACCTTTGTGGCGAGCGAGAACAGCGAAGAAGCCTGACTGTCATAAGGTGGGGATTTGGGGAGCACCCCCACCCGAGTAAATTTTGAAAAAAGATAGGGCAAATCGTGGATTTTCAAGCATATTTGTGAAAGTCAGAAGGTTAATATAGCAATTGCGAAAGTGTATCGTCTTGTAGCAGCATTTATATAGTGCTTCCTACCCTTGGAGGTGCCAAAGTACTTGGGCCGTTCTCCCCTCTGTGCCGGGTGCTTGGTACACAGTAACCCCTCTCTGTGCCCAGTGCCTGGGAGAAGGAAGTTACCCTCCTCACTGCCTAGCATCGGGTACACATTAGCATCTCCCTCTGTCCTTGGTACACAGCAGTTGTGTCCTCCTCTATGTCAGGTGCCTGAACATACACAGCAACTACCCCGTCTGTATCTGCCCCTAGTAAATTGCATTGCAATATCCTGTCTATTTCTGGTTAAGACCGGCAGTCCCCCCTCACCCCCCCCCCCCCCGTTGATCAGACAGGCGGTAATTAAAGTAGTTAGCCCATCAGCATCCTCCTCATCTTTCTCCGCTCTGTGTCGACAGAAAACAACATTACTGCCACTTTCCGTATACTCGTAGAACCTTATAACACGCTGACATCACAACGCTTTAAAACGGACCAGGCAGTGAGTGAAGGGCACACTGTAGAGAGTTAGTGGATTAAGGACACAGTGCCGCTGCAAATTCTGCGTGTGCCTCCAACATCCCCACACCTCACCGAGGACGGGGAAACGGAAAGTGAAAGGGCCGAACTAAATGCTCCACTGCTTGGGGATGACAGGAAACGTCCCACCCGAGGTTCACTGGCATACAGGCCCTGCCGGACTAGTTTTATGCCCTGTGGCTGTTTATAATTTAGCTTCTACGTAATTCTGACACTATTAAACAGATGGCTGTCAGGTATGTAAATCTGTCAAAGAAGACACATGCTCGAGACAGAGGCGAGCGACTACAGAAGGCATCTGATCTGTGCGCTTCTTTTTGGCGTCTTGAGTGCAGCGGTTGAACTGCATTAAAACAAATTAAGGGAACTATTATAATGCAGTGCACAATGGGGGTGAACTTGTCCTGGAGGTTCGCCTTGATATCTGATTTGTAATTCTACCCCTCACCCTGCCACAAGTACCATATAGGCCTTTCTGCAAACTGTGCTTACAAGAGAACAACGTGAGCGCAGGTGCCCTGCTCGTGCTCGGTAGAATCGCCTGCTTGTGCGCTGCACTATTGAAAACACCGAAATGTGCACCAATTCACCTTTTGCCGCACTCTTTCACAAACAGGTGGATGGAAACAATCCACATATTTTTCAAATCAGAGAGGGGTTGTTGGGTCACTGGTGAAGACTTCCATCCACATCCCAGCCATGTGCAAACACTGCTGCGCAAAAAATGCTATCAGCCTTGAGCCTTCCCTTAAGGAAAGCTATTTCCAGCGAGCATTCCCGAAATCGGATGGAGGAAAATACAGAAAGCAAAGCCAGTCATGCAGTTCTGTGCAAATAGTGCAGTTTTCTTATTCTATAATTCCATTGAGAGGAGAGAGAGTCAGAGATGAGATGAGAGAGACAAAGGACGGATAGAAAGAGAGAGGGGGTGTGTGGGCTGCTTTGAGCATTTGTCCCAGGGTTGCAGTCGGTTTGCAATCCGGCCCTGCGCTGCTAGACTCTAACAATAAAATGTCAGACTGGGGCATGTGCAAAGGCGCACACCATCAGATTAGTGGCCAGCACTTTCAAGAGAAGCGGCTGCGTTAAGTGAATGACACTCACCGTTCGTCTCTCTCAGCAACGAGCACTCATGACGTGCCGGGAGCACAGAAGTTATGACCTCCCTCCAGTCTGTCCAGCCCCGACCTGAGCCAATCCTCCACTCTGCTCCCTTTCTGTTTGTCAGGAAGAATTTAAATACTTACTTACTTTCGTCATGAATGGAAGTCTCGTCCAGTCTCTTCTTTACCGGAGCACCGTCCGCACGACTCACTCGAGCCACCAGCACCACCATCCTCGTGCGCGGTAACTAACTCAGCCAATCCTGGCGCAGCATAACATCGCCACTGCGCCAGGATTGGCTAAAGAGCAGGGCTAATACTGCCCGTAATGAGACCCGGCACCCCCGGGTCTCTGCCTGTGTGACGGCTAGGGGAGGAGGAGGGGGGAAGGGGCTACTGCGTGTGTGCGCATGCGTGGGCAAGTCATTAAAATGACTTGCCCTAAATGCGCACACTGCTGCTGCTATTAGAGTCACACGCTGCCAGCCTGCAGGCTGCCACTCACTGCCGCAGGCCCGCCCCCCACACCAGTTCCGCGATCACAATGATGACGTGATTCCGACCGGAGACCTCAAATCCTTATCGGACTGCGATGCCCTCATAATTTTACATTTTTAATGCGCAGTGTGTCAGTGACAGTGACGGTCGTCCATGGGTAGTGGGGCAACGCCCCAACGCCCCCAATGGACGAACCGCCACTGATTAATTAGGTTGAGTTAGTTGCATCAAAAAAGATACGTTTTTATAAAAATAAACTTTCCTCTAGTAAATGTTTTTAAAGTTATTTAACACCCACAGGTAGCGAAGGTCACGGTCATGCATCAAGTTCCAAAAAATATGAAGAACCACAGAGAAAAAGTGTTGGCAAAGCCAATAGGTCTGTGATTGTCTGCTGACCTTTGGCTTTGTCAATGGTGGTTTAGTTTGCGAACACACACAACTCAGTGAAAAGAACGATGTAAGAGCAGGCGATTTGGTGACCTGCGTTGTAATGCCCAAAGCAGCAGAGACACCACAATCGCGTGGCAACAGCATGCACAGTAAATGCATGCAATGAAATGCCTTTTACGATTTAACAACAGCATGGTAATTGCTTGCGTTGTTATGGTTGGTGATGTATCATTGTAAATCCACCCAAGGTACCCTGTGGGCAGGGTGCAGTGTGTGTAAAGGGTAGGATATGTACTGGTGTGGGTGACATGTCCTGATAGTACAATGCAGTGGATTTCGTTTTTCACTTTTGAAAGGTTAACTATCCCATAGAATAGAACGGGAGTTTATTTAAACATCTTATAAGTATAACTTCCCATTGGGACTAGATACAAAGTTGTAGTTTAGTATGCCTGAACACAGAATATAAAAATGCATCTTTTAGTAAAGATGATTTTTATATTATGTGTTTGAAAATGCCACTTTTAGAAAGTGGGTATTTTTATTGCTTAGCCATCCTGTGTGCCTCTGCTGGTTTGTGGATTGACTGTCTGGCTTTGGTGTGACAGGAGCTGGGGATGTTCATTCACTGTAGGCACCTTGCGGTTGGTGGCGCAGTTGGGATTTTCATCTGTCACAACGTCGTAATAGCTCCAGGTGGAGTTATTTGTTGCTACAAGCTTTATTTGTGTGAATAATTTATTTTGAGGATATCTTGGTATAGGTATTGTGGATTTGTGTCATTTCGGTCTTGTTTGGTTTAGATGAAGATTACCTATTTTCCAAAACTGGTGTGGTGTACATTTGTAGTGTTTTCACTGTATTACTGTATGTGGGCACGAATGCCTTACACACTGCCTCAGAGATAATCCTGCCTGCTTGTGCCAAGCTACCAAGGGAGTGAGCAGGGGTTGTCTAAGGGCGTAACTCCCTTGCCCCGACTAAAAGCAAGGGTCCCTACTTGGACAAAGGTGCAAACCATTGACCGCTAGAGACCCCCATTTCTAAAAATAACATAACACCATAACAACATTTTTTTAAACATGTTTTGTTTATTTCACAAGTAGGGCTAGAAAAAGGGACATTGTGGTAATGGACTACTTTTCTTTTTTTTTTTACAAAACCAATATCTTTACAAAACAGAAGAAATGTTGCTTCCAGACTATCTGAGCAAAACTGCTAGGTATCCCCTCTCACCACTATTCTCCCTCACCAAAAGGAATGATTGTATCTCCATCAAAAAGTCTCTCACCATACAACTATCTGTAGAATGACAATATTTTAAAAGGAGATTAAACGTGCACCTCACTCTAAACATTGAGCTTAATGGAAGTGAAGTTTCATTGTCTCAATAAAAAAGCAATAGCCCAATTATATTACTGAATGGCTAATGATCAGCTTCAAGAAAATGACTGCCCATTAACGGATAAAGTGAAATGACATGTCCTGCAATTTACAGGATTAAGGGTTATCAGATCATTCTGATTTCAGGAAATGAAAGATTACTGGGCTTGGAGATGTAGGATTCAGGACATCCGACTTCTCCTGTATCATTTATTTTTCTGGCAGGCATAACAGCTATGAAAGGCAGCCCAAACAGCACAAGCACTCATCACAACTCTTGTTATTTTCACAAACATCACACCTGTCATTTTAACCCAATCTTCATCAACCCAAAATTAATTTAAGTTAGCACAGCTGTAGTCCTTGGTCTCCCATCAGTGCACCTGGACGTATGGTGTGTATGCTTTTGTGCAAGCAGAGCTTACAGTGGCGACTACACAATATTGGTGTAGTCAGCAAAAGCCTACAGGAGTCTCCTTGCATGTAAGTCAACATTCTGGACTGATATTCAAGGATGGTGTTGCCACACCCTCTTCATGGAACAGATGGGCAGGGTGGGAAGAATCCTCTCTGGTACTACATCTCTTCGGTCTTTTCCAGTGCATTCTGGTTCTGGATTTGCTGTTGCTTCTTATACAGATCTGCAACCGTGAGATTGGAAATGCACATTTTTATTTTATTTGTATTTATTTTATATAGGGCGGACCAGACCCAGGGTAGGGTATCAGAGCGCTATACAAAGAGTACACAGAAAGAATAAAAGCAAGTTGCAAGATAAAACAGTACATAATATCAACATGTTTTGTCAAAGATTGGAGGGGCACAGGCAACAAAGATAATCTGAGCAACAGATCATAGGTGCGAGGGAGTCCATGGAGGGGGAAAGGAGGCAAGTATAAGGATGTAGAGCTACAATTGTTCCTGTGGGAGTTTACGGAAGGAATTTGCACATCAGGAATGATTTTGCTTCTCTTTTGAACAGAGGAGTAGAGGAGATTTTTCTGATGTAAGGAGGGAGTGAGTTTCATATTCTTGGTGCTGCTCTGGAGAATGCTCGGTCGGATGTTTTTTTCTTGCTGAAACGTGATTAGTAGTGATCCTGAAGGTCGGATGGAAAGATCTTCATCTGAGCAGAGGATTCCCTTATGCTGGCACTACTAGAGTAACCTCATTCTGCAACAGCATAGGGCACCAGGAAGATACCAAAGGCCACAAAGCCCAAAATGCAGAGGACATTCTGGTATTTAATGGGCACTGGCCCTCAATACACCGGGATCTTATCCCAAGTAACCAAGATCCACTAAGGTGAACGAAAATCTCTCATGCAGGTGATTTCTATGACTGCGCAACAGAAGGCGAGTTTCTGAGTTCAAATGAGCTGTGTTTTCCACCAAGTGATGGAGAACCCCAGATGATGTAGCAAGCTCAGGGTGGAAGACATGTAGTCTGTAACCAGTGGTGGGCATTTATCGTTTTGGTCTCGTTTTGCACAGATAAATATTGGTTATTTTTCTAAAACTGGTGTGGTATCCTTTTGTAGTGTTTTCACTGTCTCACTGTTAGTTATGTGCAAATGCTTTACACACTGTCCCTGAGATGAGCCTGACTGCTTGTGCCAAGCTACCAACGGGGCAAGCAGGGGTTAATTCTGTAGTGTATCCCCCTTATCCTGACTAGGAAGAAGGGTCCCTACTTGGACAGGGTAACAACTTGCCAACTAGAGACCCTCATTTTTAACACCGGCCCACTGTGTTGTTAAAAGAGGCATAAATGCGTTTCAGACAACATTGTAAACTGTGCTTTCAAGGCCAAGAAGACCCTACTCAGAAATACATCTTGAATGTGTCCTGATGGTCCCAGGTTCAAGAGGCTCATTTCCACAATGGCATGGTATGGTATGGTTTGGAGAAAATGCCCTAGAAACTGATGGATATTCTGGAGCAGTAGCCACAAAGGGGTGGGTGTAGACCTTGTGGACCAAATGGAGATTTCATGATCCATGGGAAGGAACTTCCATGAGGCCAGAAAATAAGAGACCCTCCACAGTCAGAATTTAATAGTGGAGGAAGGGCAAGACAGAGCAGCTTTGTGAAGACAAAGACCATGGAAGATTGGGTAAATTAAAGGTACTGTTGGCAACCTTTTTAACCTTCCCACTCACAAAAGCATTGTTGCATAATCTACACCAGTTGAGAAGATTGCCTCTCCTGGGAAAGCTGGGTCCTTAACAAATCCATGCCTTTGAAACTTTTTTGCTGGAGTGTCCAGCATCAGGGAGCACACTGTGGCCTGGCTGATCTGAACCTGCTTGAAGTAGGAGTCAGATTTTTCACCCAAAAAACATTCAGTATTGAACGGCATCCCACATCTGGTACAGCGATCATCAGGTTTAACACTGAATTCATGCAGTTTGGCAGGGGTATAGTATGCTCTATGAAGGAACTTGTAGTGGATAATTCTAAGTCTCCTACTGAATGATATCTGCCCTGTCTGTGCGGAGAAGTAGAGCCACTGCTCATCAGTAAGGGCCACACCTAGCTCAGTTTCGCAATTTTGCTGAGCCCATTCTAGTAGCCTGGAGATTCAGCCTGTGCAGAGCAGTAAAGTGAGGAGACCAGATCTTTAGTACTGGTGGCTTGAGGTATGTTGTGCAGTGTAACATGGTAGGAGGTTCAGCTGGGTAATCTACAATGGCCACTTTAGAGTTGCATTTCACGCAAATGTATGTAAAGACATCCAAGGGAGAGGCCGGTTCCTCTCCTATGTGACAGGTAGTAGGGGATGATAGTATAGAGGGAGCAGAGGAGAGTAAAGAACATGCTTACCCACTTTTTGGCATAATCTCTGTCACACTGCAGTGGTGCATGCAATGGTAGACAAAGCAGCTGCGAGATTCCCCGAAGGGGTGCCCATGAATGATGCAGGAGGAATCGCTGCCATATATCCTAGTTCAATAGCAAAATGGGGGAGAACCGGGGTGGAACTGTACCAAAGGGTAGAATGGTGAGCTTGAGAGCATAGATAATAAAGCTCCATGTCTGGAGCTTCAAAGGCTCCCTCCTGGAAAAGTAATGTGAGGATATCCCATTGTATGCAGGACTGTGTCCCTGCCCAGGTTAACGTAATCATCAGTGTGCGAATAAAAGATTAAGATAGTGGGATCGGGATGGTTAGAAAAAAGTACAGTAGCTTAGGAAGGAGCACCATCTTCATTGATGCGATACGTCCTGCAAGCAACAATGGGAGAGAGATCCAATGTGTGATTTGATCAGTGGGTGCAGTTCCGCGATTGGAGCAGATTATCTTTTCCCTATCATAGGATTTCCCTGTGGGCAGGTATTTAAGCTCTGCCGTTCATCACTGTATTTGGAAGTCCGGACTGAAAGGTGTTGTGGCCTGTGTGAAAGGAAAGAGCTGCAATTGCTCCCAGTTAATTTGAATACCAGGCAACCCACCAAATTTGATGAACTCTAGCATTATACCATTCAGGATTCATTGAGGGCCCCCAAGTTATGTGATATCTTCTCCATATAGTGAAATTAAAACATGACAGCTGGGGTATCGCAAAGCATTACAATGTGGCTGCCAAAAGCTCAACCCCAGGACAACAATTGAGGGCACTAGCATCCCGCCCTGTCTGGTGCCCCATGCTATCTCGAAAGAGGGGGGGGGGGGTCGATTGTTCCTTTCATGTGGACCCTGACCACAGGGTTAGCATAGGGGAGTGCAATCCAGGACATAAATGTATGGGGGAATCCCATCCTTCAGAGAATGGCCTGTAGATCGTCCCATTCAAGGGAGTCAAAGGTTTTAGTGTCGTCTAAAAAGACTTCTGCTGCTGCCAAGTCCGGGTGAACATTCTGCAAGACTGAAAGTAAGGTACACAAATTGTGGGAGGTGGAACGCCCGTGTATGAATCCAGACTGATTAGGGCATATCAGGAACGTCATAAGGAGGGTCAGCTGGTTGGCAAGTAATTTAGTTAATATTGTGACATTGCACTTGATTAGGGAGAGTGGTAGATAGGACTTGCACTGATCTGGAGGCCTACCAGGCTTTAGCAGAGTTATATTTAGTGCCTCTCGCATGGCAGAGGGAAGCTATCCCTTCTCCTTTTCTTTTTTGAAAGACAGCAAGTCACCTTCTCCAGAATCTCCTGCAGCTGCATATTTGCTGTGGAAGCAGCATTCCCTAGTGGCCAAGTCAGGGTGGTATTCCGTCAATGCAGATTTGAGCTGCTGTGGTAGCAGGTGGTCATCGGCAACAGATTCTTCTGCTTCTAGGTGCTTCAACACCCTCAGCATGCTCCGCAAGATCTACAGATGGATCCCGACAGATACAAGAAAGACAGTCACCCAGGTCTTCGTCAGCAGCAGACTCGACTACGGAAAAGCCCTCTACGCGGGAGCCCAGACCAAGCTCATCAAACGACTACAACGCATCCAAAACACCTCGGCACGACTGATCCTCGACGTACCACGCCACGGCCACATCACCCCCCACCTGAGAAACTTGCACTGGCTCCCCGTCAACACAACAAGAGGACATCCTTCATGCTCCTGACCCACGCACACAAGGCACTCCACAAGACTGGCCCAGCCTACCTCAACTCGCCACCGTCCCGTGCATCCGAAGAACAACCACCAGTGGGAGATCCTTCTCCCACCTCGCCGCCAAGACATGTGACACCCTCCCACTGAGCCTACGACAGACCCAAGACCTTCTGACCTTCAGGAGAATACGCAAGACCTGGCTGTTCGATCAGTAGCACCCCCTCTGCCCCCCCCCCCAGCGCCTTGAGACCCTTGCGGGTATGTAGTGCGCTTTACAAATGATTGATTGATTGATTGATTGTTTGATAAGGTCCCTCTCCAGCCTTGATGGATGATCGCAAATGGAGCATTACACTACCCCATTTTTAAAAAAGGCACGTTCCTCTATTCATTTAATTTAAAGTAATCAGAGATGCCCTGTCTAATCTCCTCAGCAAAATGGTGGTCTAACAGCAGAAGGTTTGCATGAGGTCTTTTATCTCACGTACCCATGTTCCTACACCCTTGGAGACTAGCCAGCAGTCCAACCAGGACCAACTCCCATGCACCTGGGTAAATGGTACCTTCTTTTTAAAGAGGGTGGTGAATGCGCCATATGTCCGGAAGATCGGGGTCCTTCATAATGTCCCATAGGGGGTGTGATGCTATGCTACGGTAATAAGGTGGGACATGTGAGTGGTCAAGACTGTCATTGAGAGGACAGTTAAAGGCTCAACCCCATAAAAAAATCAAAGAAATATGGGTTATCTGTATTTGGCCCAAAGCAATAAACTATGGTATTCGAAGGTAAGAGGAGTTACCCCCAAGTGATCACATACCTACTCTGATCATCGTGTAGTGACCCCTGTGGTGTATACGGTACCCGCCTCCTCACAAGGAGTGCTGTGCCTCTTGCATATTAGCAGTAGAAGGAGAACACCCTATTAAGAGACCCATTTCACAGCAAATGATGGGTAGTTTTGCGTAGCCAGTTAAGAAGTGCTATGTTGATCCCATGTCTATTTAGGTAGGATAGTATGTGCCTGCGCTTGCCAGGGTCACTTAAGCCATGAGCATTCCAGGTAATACAGTTATACAGCGTGTGTGGAGTGTCAGGAGTATTGTTTGATTCACCAGTTAGGTCAGTGTAGGGAAGAAGTGATGTATAGTGAGCATAATGGGAGACCGCTTGTAGGACTCTGAGCATGAAGATTGGGACAGTATATAGGAGACAAATGTTGTGTTCCAACAATAAACTTAAAAAATGAACATAAGCCCCCCTCCTATATAGACGGCCCTAATCCATCATGGATACAAACTCAACTACTCAACACAACCGAAAACATTTGAAAGTAGAGTAACACATCTAGGGCCAGATGTAGGTGGCCGTTTCAGGCCATTTACCGACCGGTAACGGCCGATTTTGGCCGTTACCGATCGGTAAATGGGTGACAGGTATGTAGGGGGCATTTTTTTACCGATTCGGTAAAATTACCGAATCGGTAATTTACCGATTCGGTAAAATAAAAATTCGGTAAATTTACCGAATCTGAGTCACCCAGATGTAGGTGGGACTCTTCTGAGTCCCAGAGGCCTTACCGAATGGGTATTTTACCATCAAATCCAATTTGATGGTAAAATACCGATTCCGGTGTGCATGCACATATGTATATGCACACCTCTGCCATGTGACAGGCAGACCTGCCCTTAGGGCATGTATGCCTGCCACATGGCACCCGAGCCTGTTTTGGGGGGGCCAGAGGGTGTCAAAGTGACACCCCCTGCACCCTTGTGAAAATCAGTATTTACCGATTCGGTAAATACCGAATCGGTAATGCCCATTCATTCCTATGGGCTTCAAAGCCCATAGGAATGAATAGGCATTACCGATTCGGTATTTACCGAATCGGTAAATACCGAATTTTTCCGATTCGTTATTCCAGCACATCTGGAATACCTACATATCCACCCCTCAGATTTACCGATTATTAATTACCGAATCGGTAAAATTCGGTAATTTTCGGTAATTAAGAATCGGTAAATCTATTCAACCTACATCTGGCCCACAGTGTCTCAGGCAGAAAAAAAGTAGGCCAAAACTGAGGGGTAACCTGTAGGGTACAACCAGTGAGGCAGCGGGGAATCCCTTCGATGTGCCAAGGATGTCAGGGGGAAAGTATGCAACGCACCCACCTAGCAGGGATGATGCACTAGGAGGCATCCATAAAACAGCCTAATAGTGCAGAAATTAACCACAGAGGTACAGGACCAGTCTATATAAGGGCCACAAGATTGTCGAAGCATGTCCCAGTCCATGCAGGCATAATTTAGTCTGATCCGGCTGATGGGGAAGCATCACGGGACGAGATAGGCGAGTGCCCCCAGAAGGATTCACAGGCAAGAAGTTTGCGTAGGAATTCCGATGCCTGATGAGGGATCGTAAAAAAATATTGTTTGCCTTTCACGGTGATCCAAATACAAGCTGGATAAAGCATAATGTAAGGGTATAGCAGCCTGCTGGAGCCTTTGTTTGATCGGTATGAACTTACGGCGTGCCTTCTGGACTCCCGCCATGAAATCAGGGAATAGTGAGATGTTATTGCCATCAAAGTTCAGGCCCGTTTCTCCCAAGTCATTCGAAGAGCAGCATCTTGATCTCGAAACCTTTGGAGAAGGCCAATGATTGAGAGCGCCAAGCAGTGGTTAATTTGTAAAAAATTAAGTCCCGGTGCTCAATATTTTTCTTAGGAGGCTGCAGCCACTTCTTCCAGTTGTCCGCCCAGCTATATTCCTGGCACCACTCAATTGTACCATTGTCCTAACCATATGATGCTGTACTTAACTTAACACAACCATGCCAAACTACTTTCGGGAAAAGAAATAATTTCATGTTTTTATTTGCATCAGTTTCTCGTTTACAAGCCTTGGAAGTACTTAATGTATCATTCTCAGAATGATGAAATGCTGAGTTGGCTTTTCCGAAAATGAACTCACAGATGTTCGCCGCTAGTTCTTATCTGGCTTATCCCTCATAAGAGTCTCTGTAGCATAGTTCAGACCTTTACGAATAAAGGTGCCTTGTGATGACATCATAGCACTGAGAGTATGACATGTTACGGCGGGGATGCAGTGTTCAAATAGGCACCGCGGCTACCCTCACATCACATGTTTCCAGGGCTGACTGCTGCCGGCTACATCGCCGTATACCGGGTCCAAATCAGTGGTGTAACACATAAGCCCCCGCGGTGCAGGGTGAGGGGGCCTGCGGGCTCCATGGGGGCCACCCTCCGTGTACTTTGCAGGGGGCCCCCTCTAGGTTCATTACGCCACAGCTCCTAATACCATATCAGCTGAACTCTTTCAGCAAAAATGTGAATTCCACCACCGCACATTTTAAAACCTCAGGGATCTCTGGAGGCTGCACACTCTACCGCCGATGAAAGGCTTGCGCGTGATCATCTTAAGCAGACTCACACATTGTGCATTTAGGTGTGTGTATTTGTGTGCGTGTTTGTAGATAAAGAGACACATGTTTTATTATAGTCGCTTTAGTGTTGCCAACGTTGGTCTGGTCACTAACTTGTGACTGTATACAACACTCGCAGATGCAGCAGACTTTGCCATTCCATAGAATAGTAAAATCAGGCGTTGCTACCATTTAAGTTAGGGCCATTCCTTTTGTTGACCTCTAAAGAAAGAATGCTTGATTCAAACTGAAAGAGTAGCCTCAATAGTTTAACACGTATCTGAACTGAAGACACCAGCCCAGCAAACGTATCTTACAGCGGCTGTAAATAAAAAACTATACCGAACTGAAATTCTTTTCTACCCTCAGACCTATGAGAGAGCGCAAACTGATTTACATGTATGAGTACATCACACTTACCTGTAGAGAGCACAAGTCATGAAGATAAATGCCATGAGTGCTAATAGTATTTGCAAATATATCCTAAAATGTATAGCTAATGTAGAGATTTAAGTAGAAGTGGAACTAATACAGAAATGTGTGACATTATATGACTTTATTAGACGTGATTATTTTGAATCCATGTCGTGAAGCTGCTAAAACATGAGATGGTATGCGGTTAAACGCAGAACGTGGTAGGCCTCAGGGCCAGAGCTGGAGGGAAAGGGAAGGTGGTTCTTTTCACGACACAGATTGTTTTAAGGTTTTGGCCATTGCATTAAATAGGCCATGATTTATAGAAATGTTTACTTAATAATAGAATAAGAGTATTAACATGTTTTAATTAAATGAAGAAGTTGAATGCTATAATCATAATGAGAAATATTGTAGGCCTGAAATGTTTTAGCATTATTTTACACGTACATGTCTGGGCTGAGAAATGTTGCAAGCCTTTTTCTTTTAGAAGTATATGAGAGTTGGGTTCTTGGCGGCAGATATCTGTCTGCAACAGGAAAGGGGGGATCCAATTATAAATGAATGAATAGAGGTCTGTTCAGTAGACGGCCCAGACATGGAGGAGGGTTTTGGAATGTTTAAGGGGTATCAGCGGGCCGGAGAAGAATCTGAGAAGCAAGGTCAACTCTAACGTCTGAGGCCCAAGACAAAGCATCATGGAAAAAGCCTGAAGTTGCACCACGTGAGAGGCGTTTCGCAAGGGGCGTCTCAAATGTTGTTGACTGTTTTGTATTAGGGACAGCACCCCTGGGTGGAGTTAGAGCAGAGACCTGAGGACCCTTTAGAGAGCGGATGGGTAGGCAGTGAGGGGTCATGACTGGAGAACTATAGGTTTTCACCAAGAGACTTAGAGTGAGTGACTTCCCTTGGGGGTCATTCATTGCTGACACCTTTGTTAGGTTGGGATTTGGTTAAGTAGGGATACCATCTAGAACAGGGTAGGGACGCCTAACCTGTGTTTGTTTCCTCCAATCTAAATGAAGGAGCGATATGCGTCTATGCTGATAGCTTTATTATTTTTAGAACTTGTGTTAGTGATTTCTGTTGCTCGTCTGAGGGCTTTCCGAGAGCACATGTATGTAATTGGACCTGTGTATCTCGTGAATCTCATTCTGAGATGTCTGTATTTGCAGCTCATTATATCTTTACAATAAACTTTTGAAAACTAGAAGTTGTCCGTGATCTTTGAGAGTAGAGTCCTTTCTTGGGTGAACTAACTTGGAAATAGGTGCACTTTCTTTCCTTACAGACAGGCAATAAAGGTTCAGTCGACCAGATCGAGGTTTGGATCAATAGATATAAGGTATCGATCAAAATCTCGCCCTTTCAGTTGGTAGCAGAGGATGGTTGCCTTCTTGAGGACGGTGACCTAGGCCAGGTTAGCTTACCCCAAGGCCCCTAGAAATCGATGATCGGAAGAACAGCCCGCAGATGAAGATCCGGATGACGTGAGACAGAAAAAGCAGCAGTATCGGTCGAGAGTGAGTATAAAGGGTTATGCGTGTTAGATTGCGGTGTTTTGTATTGTATCTATGTTGTAATGTCTGGCGGAGTTGAATGTCTGTAGAGTGACTGTGGAACAGGTTGTGAGCGCGCGCAACCGGTGAAAATCTTAAGTTCAAGGAGAGCTTAAGTGGTTCGGGTGTATCGGACACCTAGAGTAATTGTCAACTAGTGTGAAGGGGGTCATGAGGTACCATTGATCACCCGAGAGACCGAGATAGGGGGAACGCAAGAGTGAGTGCGTGAGTAACGGACGCTGGTCGGAAGTTACTGTGTGTGTAAGCAACCTATCAGAGAGACGATAGATATCTCGTCAGTTGTGTTGACAATTACAGATAGACTGTGGACGTACAGTCGAGAGAAGTGACCGCTTGGTTGGAAGTAGTCATTTTTCGGTGTATGAATGGGACGCATGCATAACCGGGAGACGAGTTGAGAAAGGAGGGGTGCTGCTGCGAAGCGGAGAAAAGTGACGTCAGGTGGTGTCGCGCAGTGATTGGCTGACCGGCGAAAGACCGCGCTGTGATAGGCCAGCTAGCGAACACGTCAGACAGGGTTGCGACGTGATTGGCCGACAGGAGAAAGACCGCGCTGTGATAGGCCAAGCTAGCAAAGCCGCGATAGGATTGGTGGATTGTCATCAGGAAGTAAACAGAGTAGCGAGGCTGGATTTTGTGCGCATAATTATGAAGTGTTTTAAATGGTTGAAAGCGCTGTTTAAGAAAGAGAAGGGAGGATCGTATGAAGGGGAAGAAGCCCCGCCGGAGGGTACGCCAGCTCGTTACATGGCAGTAAATGTTGGGTTGCATACGATCCTTTGGATATCAGAGTGGAGTAAGATTACTGAAGGAAATGAGGAACTGACGTTCCCGAAGTACGGGACGTTCAGATTAGAGGTGTTACATCGATTGAAATCAGTCATGACCTCAAAGAGACCCTTGCCTAGACCAACCCAGTTCGAAGCCCTTGATGCCTGGCTTAGGGCAGCGCATGAAAGGAATATGAACAGACGACAAGAAAGGGTGAAACGCTCGGTAAGGGCAGTGCAGGATGCCAGGTGGGATGCGGATGCTAAAAGATGGAGAGTGCATAATTTGGAAATAAATAAACTGTACCCAGTGTTAGAGGCGCCAGTAAATAAAAGTCCCCTAGAAGAAGATGATGAGAGCGAAACAGAGGATAGCTTGATAAACAGATTACTGACAGACAGGCCACCCCCGTATAATAGAGCAGGGGGAGAGGTCGAGAATACTGAAGGAGCAAAGGGGGGCAATGCAGGAGAGCATAGACCGCTTCCCAGTTCAGAGTGGGATCCTGAGCCAAAGAAAGAGTTGCTCCAGCCTAGTCAGGTGCAACAGGTAGTCGGTAGGTTTGTGGTACAAAGAGCGCCGGAAACGGAAAGCGCCACATCCTACCCATTACCAGATGCACTACAGGTACCTGTTACCATAGGTCCTATAATATCGATATATGACCAAGAGAGAGCAAAAGGGGAAGAACGGAAACGGAAAGATAGAGAAAGAGCAGAAGAGGCAAGGAGGAACGATACCACTAATTCCCCAAGTCAGATGCCTATACCCAGAGAATGGAGTACACCGATGCACACAGCAGGGGACCCGGGAGGAGATCCTGGGGGCCCTAGATGGCCAATGGATCTGAGGGGATCGGGACGAAAATCCTTTCAAGAGCTAAATGAGTACATGAAGCAGTGGGACGAGGCAGTGAAGGCTCAAAAGTGCATCAATGCTGCAGAAGCAGAAAGGGAAAGTCAGGACAGCCGAGCTCGGACTCACTGCGGGGCTGGAGAGAGTAGCCCGGAGTGGGACTGTAGAGGGAGTAGGGGAGTCACCCATTGGGCCCGGAGTGGAGGTAGAACAGACCTGGAAAACGGGGGCCCCGGGAATGGAGGGGTGGCGTGCCCAATACTCAGTGAAGGGGAGAGGAGAGCGCAAGAGTACAGGAACAGCTTTAAGTGTCCACACTGTGTGCCTGGCACCAGAGAACAGAATGGGAGTCGTGAGAGGTCGCACCATAGTCCCTGTGATGACAGAAATGAGCGCAGCCCAGGGAATATGGGGAACCAGGAAGGATCGTATCGGATACTGAGCGATACGAGGCAAAGGGAGTGTACCGACCAGAGGGAAAATAACAGAGAGATGTGCGGTGAGAGGAGAGAAGAAGAAGAGAGTGGGCAGAGAGAGAGTAGGGATAACAGGCCCGTGTTCCATCACCTTCCAAGATCGGATGGCCGAGCATGGGACCTGGAGAGATGGGAGCAAGGGAGGCCACCCATTAACTCTCCTGAGCCCAAACGCAGAGCTCGAAGTTGGGATGGTAGGGAGACCAGTGAGCCCCCTTCGAAAGACATATTGCGAGCTGAGATAAAAGCCAAAAGACTCGATGTCTCCAGTTTAAGGTCAGACCTGGATGACATGGTAGATGGTACCCTGCCTTTAGAAAGAATGGAAATGTATGAACAGGATGAAATACTGTATATGGCAAAGGACATCACTCGAAAGGCGAGAGCAGTCCATGAGAAGTTAGTCGAACTAGCAGGCAAATATATGGTGGACTTGTCAAGAACCAAAGCATTACAGGGTAACCACAGGCTACATTACTCAGATCGGGACCTAGATGAGAGGAGAACGATTGGGCTGAAAACACACATAAGGGAACTGATTACTGGAATAAGGACATGGAGGGCACTAGATAAGTGGGAAGAGAGGTGGTCCAAGAAAGGGACCGGCAGGAGAAGCAAGATTGGTATGACACCAGGACAGCAGGGAATAGAAGCTTACCCTTTGCGTGAAGTTGCAAATGGGAACTATGTACATGTCCCTTGGAGTAGGGGAGATTTAGCTGCTTTTACCACCTCTTTCCCCAAGTTACGAGAGAACCCTGTGGAGTGGTACAAGCAAGTGGAGAGATTTGTAAAAATCTCCAAGGTCCTTTGGATCGATCTGAACACGCTGTTCGACATTGTAGTACCTGGAGACCTGTGGACAGCATGTAAGGTTAGCGCTGAGTGGCCCACAACGGAGCCAGAGAGAGATGCCAAGACTAATGGGCCGTCCGAGATTGTGATGGCAAAATTCGAGAGAGTGATGACTTGGCTGAAAGAGAAGGTGCCAATGCAAGACATAGATTGGGTCAGAATAGACCGAACAAGACAGGAACCCAAAGAGACAGTTCATGAATATTACGAGAGATTGCTGAAGGCATTTAAACAGTATAGCGGCTTGGATGTAATGGATCCAAAAGACATAGGGCAATTCGTGTCCAAGTTCGTCCTGGGACTGAGACCGGATATTAGTTTAATGATTCAGCAACACTCGATTTGTTGGCAAAGTAAACCCCTAGATGAAATACTGAGATATGCCAGGTACTGCTGTGATGAGGTAGACTCCAAGGCTAAGAAACTAAAAGAAAAGCTGATGGTGGTACAATTGCAGACAGCAGGAAAGGGGGGACCGCAACAACAGCAGCAAGGGACAGGTACAGGAGGTAAGAAGCAGTACAGTCAGAACAAGGGTAATGAGGAGAGTACTACCTTTAGACCCAGAGTAGACATAGCTACCTTGAAGAAAACGACTAGGTGCCACCAGTGCAACGAGCTGGGGCATTGGAAACGCGAGTGCCCTTACAATGTAGAGATAGGAGAGCAAGAGATAGAGGAGGAAGAGGTCCAGAGCGCACCTATGAGAGGGGCGACGCAATACCAAGGAAAGGTGCTCAAAGGGGGGGGGGCTCCTCCCCGAGCCCAGTTCCCGCAACCTCCTCGAGTAGGGAGTATGGGTAAGACCTATAGACAAATGCCCCTGTTTGTGGAAGGTGAAGAGTGCTATTATGTAGACCCATTAACCGGACAGAGAGTGGAAAGAGAAGACTGCACCCTTGGGGCAGCCTTAGAGGTAGATCAGAGGGGACCCTATGTGGAAGCAGAAGTAGCAGGGTGCCCTACGACATTTCTGGTGGACACAGGAGCCACTAGATCCACGATCAGATCAGCTGCAGTTCCAGACCTGCCCATGTCTGGAGAGACCATACAGGTGGTAGGGGTCGCAAATAGGAGAATAACCAGCCAATTGACAGAACCGGTACAGGTGAAAATAGGGAAGTACAGCGATGAGCACCAATTTGTGGTTTGCGATTCAAGCCCTGTGTGTCTGCTAGGAAGAGACCTGTTGTGCAAATTGAATTGTACTATATACTGTACACCTCAGGGAGTGGAGGTATTGACCAACGATGATGATGCAGATTTCAAAGTTGCGAATTCAAGGATATGTGTGGAGCTGTACCCTACTTTGACAGTAGACGAGCTTCCCTGGGATTTGAGAGAGACAGTGGCATCAGAAGTATGGGATTTCACTGGGGAAGAAATTGGATTGGTCAAAGGGGTGGACCCAGTGAAAATAGTAGTGAAACCGCATGCTGAGTTCCCAAGAACACCCCAATACAAATTGACTCCAGAAACGATTGCAGGCATAAAACCCGTGATCGAGTCCATGATTAAACAGGGAATACTGAAAGAAATCGTGGGTAGTCCATGCAACTCCCCGATTATGGGTCTGCAGAAACCCAATGGGAAATTTCGGATAGTACAGGACCTGCGAAAGATTAATAACATAGTCGTTTCATGTTGTCCAGTGGTGCCGAATCCATCAGTGATACTGTTTCAGATTCCATTCCAAGCTGAGTGGTTCACTGTGATCGATCTTTGTCAGGCTTTCTTTTCGATCCCTTTGGACGAAGATAGCCATTTTCTTTTCGCATTTAAGCTGGAAAATCGCGTCCTAACATGGTGTCGTATCCCTCAGGGGTATACAGAGAGCCCATCGATCTTTAACCAGCTTTTGAAGAAAAATCTTGAAAGTCTAGTGCTGCCCCAGAAGTCAGTTCTGGTCCAGTACATAGACGACCTCCTTGTGGCGTCAGAAACAGAAGAAGCTTGCAGGGAAGACTCCATTGCTTTGTTAAATCACCTAGCTGCCAATGGGCATAAGGTATCCCCGGGAAAATTGCAGTACTGCCTGACAGAAGTACAGTACTTGGGACACAGAATTGAGAAAGGCAAACGAAAAGTGTCACCAGACAGGATAGAGGCGATCATGAAAATGAATGCGCCTCAGACACAGAGAGAGGTCAGGATGTTCCTAGGGATGGTGGGTTATTGCCGACAGTGGATCGTGAACTTTTCACTGAAAGCAAAGCCCTTGCAAAAACTGACGCACAAAGAGGTGAGTGATCCGGTACCATGGGACAAAGACTGTTTGATGGCGTTCCTACAGTTGCGAGAGGACCTGTGTCGTGCTCCGGCATTGGGAATGCCTGATTACAATAAACAATTTTTTCTTTACTGTTGTGAGAGAGAAGGTTGTGCGTTGTCTGTGTTGGTCCAAATCCATGGGAATGCCCGTAGACCAGTTGCTTATTTCTCGGCTACTTTAGACCCAGTAGCCGCAGCGTTGCCCGGATGTCTCAAATCCGTTGCTGCAACGGGTGTCAGCATTGAGAGATGTGAAAATATCGTCATGGGGCACCCGTTAGAGGTGTGCGTGCCACATTCTGTTGAACTGTTGATGACCAGGACCAAAACACAGCATCTGACCAACAGCAGGCTCACGCGCTATGAGCAAGTTATTCTTGCTGCAGAGAACGTGACCCTCAAGAGATGCTCTGTTTTGAACCCTGCTACCTTGATGCCACTTCCAAATGATATTGAGGATGATGATGAATATACAGACCATGACTGTCTCGATGTGACTGAACTATGCACCAAACCCAGACCCGACATCGTAGATGAGCCACTGACGGACCCAGACGAAGTTTTCTTTGTCGATGGCTCATGTGTAAGAGACGAAGTTGGGCAATTGAGAGCAGCGTATGCTGTTTGTACAATTGAAGGAGTTGTGGAAGCAGGGTGCCTGGAAGGAGTAAACTCCGCTCAGGTAGCCGAGATTATTGCCCTGACACGTGCTTGCTTAGCAGGCAATCAAATTCGAGTCACCATCTACACCGACAGCCAATACGGGTTTGGGGTAGTTCATGATTACGGGCAGTTATGGTCTCAAAGAGGGTTCATGACTTCTTCAGGCTCTCCCATTCGCAATGGAGAGTTTGTGCGCCTGTTGTTAGAAGCATTGCAATGTCCAGCAAGTATCGCAGTTGTAAAGTGCATCGCACATACCAAAAATGAGGACTTTGTTTCGAAAGGCAATAGATATGCTGATGAAGTTGCACGGTATTGCGCGGAACAGGGTTACTCTTTCACAGAGGTGGATGTGGGTGGAATAAATGTAAGAACTGAATTAGCCATGATTCTGGAAACTGTTGATACTTGGGATGAACTGTCAACCATGCAAGAAAATGCTCCTGATTCTGAGAAAGAAACATGGGAAAAGGCAGGATGTGTAATGGGTGAGACCCATTTTTGGGTCTCAGCAGACGGCAGAGCAGTGTTGCCCAATGAGATGGTGAGTCCAATGGCTAGACTCATACATGGTCCAGTACACCTAGGGAGAGATGCTATGCTGAGAGTGTTTAGACAGACTTGGTACAACCCTAAGTTTAGAATAGCAGCAGAAGCAGTGTGTCAGCGTTGTGTGACCTGCCAGCAGCTGAACGTAGGAAAAAGAACACCAGTTGCACTAAGTCACATAGGAAGGTCTGGAGGTCCATTCAATAGAATGCAGATAGATTTCATTGAAATGCCAAGATGCAACCGCCTTCGCTATGTCCTGGTGGTTGTTTGTGTGTTCTCCAGGTGGGTTGAGGCATATCCTACACGTAGGTGCGACACCCTCACAGTGGCTAAGTTACTGCTTAGAGAACTTATCCCTCGTTTCGGGGTGCCGGCCTTTTTGGAATCAGATAGGGGAACACATTTTAACAGCGAGCTTGTGAAGATGATTTGTGTTGCGCTAAATATTGACCAAAAGCTCCATTGCAGTTACCGACCAGAAGCCTCAGGAATTGTGGAACAGATCAATGGAACGATCAAGTCCAGAATAGCTAAAGTCTGTTCCTCAACGACCCTGAGTTGGCCTGATGCCCTGCCATTAGTCCTCATGAGCCTTCGTAGTACCCCAGACAGAAGAACAGGGTTGTCACCACATGAGGTGTTAATGGGGAGAGCAATGAGGCTGCCATCTATTCCAGCTACTGCACTGTTAAATATCACAGATGATATGATCCTGGACTATTGTAAGGGGCTATCTGACGCCATGCGTTCTGTGTCCCTTCAGGTGCAGGCTGCAGAGGTTCCAGCGTGCCAGGGCCCTTGCCATGACCTGTATCCTGGGGACTGGGTCCTGGTGAAGAAACATGTGAGAAGAAGCTGCTTGGATATTCGTTGGCGTGGGCCCTACCAGGTCATCCTGATTACAAGTACAGCTGTAAAGGTGGGAGGCCTGCCCAATTGGATCCACGCGTCGCATACGAAAAGGGTTCCAGCACCTCTGGAAACAGCTCCTCTCTCGGATGGACGTCCAGCTGAGGACCAAGAAGCCATAGAGGGGGCTAGTCCAGCTGTAGAGGTGCCCGCGGAAGCAGGGAACGAGTCTGACCAAGCTGAGGACGGTCAGTACAACAGTGAAACAGACGACGCTACAGAAGGAGAAAATAGCTGGGAGTACGAGTCTGACCCTGACAGGTCTGAAAGAGAGCGAGAACAGACCAGAAGGAGAAGGAGTAGAAGGGCACGTGGAGAAGCTAATTGGCCGCAAAGAAGGAGCTCTAGCCTGAGGTCAACTCCAGAAGCAACCCTTCCTCCGATATCAGAAGACTCAGACCCAGAAGAAGGTGCTCAGGGCGCTGAAGCACCGGACCGAAGACGGTCAAGAAGAGTGCGTGTGCCTAACAGAAGATACTCCACACCTGAGTGGACATATCTGGCGACAAATGTCTGTGAAACCGGAGACAGGGAGGATCCGAGCGGTGGTGGTGTCCAGTTCTGAGCCCATTATCACCGTGGAAATACGACTGTTGGTACCCGGTGTCGAACAAGAAGGGTCACTAACATTCGTGCTCCCCAGACCTCCCCGCCTCAGTAAGTTAAAACACATGTTTCTTACAGAATTGCAATTCCCCGACTTTGGTACAACGATAACAGCACATGAAGAGCACACTCTTCGCTTGGAAATATTGAACTATGCTATTGAAGCTGCAACCACAAATCTGATAGTCGATTGTTAAAGGATTTTGTAAATAAAGCAAGCAGAAAAAGAAGATTACCTAGCGCCCAGGAAGCAGAGAATTTTAGGGAATCCCTTGAGTTGATGGAGAAGGGCTAGGGTTGTCTTTTTGAACTGTTAAAGGACTTTTGCGAAAAAGGCTGTCAGCCTCCAGCTGTGTGGATTCTAAAGACTGTAAAGGAACGAGAGGAAAAGAACTTTTTGCAAAGAGAAAGGGAAAGCTAGATTGTCTGACGAAATGGAGGCCGGCACCCCGAACCGCAGAGCTAAATGTATAATAGGTACACTAATAGTAGGAGTGATAATATTAATAGCTTTAGTGGTAACAATTTCTTATGTAAAGGGACATGAGGAAGAGGTGAAGGTAACTGATGTGAGTTCTGTAGTAACGCTTACACCTATTGTTGCTGGTGAGAAAAGGGAAAACACTCAAGAGAAAGCGTTATTGGCTGCAGAAGCCCGCAGGTTACATGTGGACGAGTCCCAAGGAGACTTTAGGTCAAATGCTTATGCTAAACTTTTGTATGAATACGTGGATGCCATGGAGGTTAAGGATTGCTACGTCTGCATGCAGTTGCCTGCGTCTGTAGATGAAGGAATTCGCTATCATCACCTCCCTCTGACATATGGCATTACATGTAGCTTATTGCTTAGTATATTTTATGAGAGAGATAGTTTTGAATACTATTTCTCTAATTATGATTCAGTGTTGCCAGAAGTCCCGAATTATAAGCAGATGAATAAATGGGATTACTGGAAGAGTGAAGACAGGTTGGCCAAATTCTTCATTCCTTGGATTACCTTAGATACTTCACATGCCCGTAGAAATAATCTGACATGCAAGGTGTCAGAAGTCGAGAAAAAGTTCATAGGGCAGGTGGATGATCGTTACAGGAGACAAAAGATTTTGAAAAAATCAGGACAAGGGAAATTAGATTGGACCGAGGAAGAGAAGTCACATAAGAGAAAGGGTAGTAGTGGTCCAATAGCTTTAGATAAAGCGCAGAGAGGAAAGTTATGTCTTCACCGAGCAAAAACGTATTATGAAAATGTATACGTGGGTGAAGTTGACTGTGAACATGCTTTTAATTTAGAGTATTACACTAAGGATTTCCTGAAGGGAATGCAAGTGATTCCAAATGTGTATTTTGT
Source organism: Lissotriton helveticus (assembly GCF_964261635.1). Lineage (NCBI taxonomy): Eukaryota > Metazoa > Chordata > Amphibia > Caudata > Salamandridae > Lissotriton > Lissotriton helveticus. The sequence goes on along the minus strand of NC_136068.1, from coordinate 1,732,309,262 downwards.
ATGTGGAAGAAATGCTTACGTGAGACTACCTGACAACTGGTATGGATCATGTTATTTGGCAATTGTCTTCCCCAAAATATATCATGCACAAGACTTATTGATCATTGAGGGCCAGACATCATCGAGGGGAAGGAGAGATTTAGGCGATGCAGAAATGGTTGGAGATGTCTTTGGAGCTATGTTCCCTCTTTTGGGAATAATCCTTAATGATGTTAAAATTAGACGATTGGCAACAGTTGTCGACAGGTTGTCTGCCAGCACTGCTCAGTCCTTAATGCTGGTAGAAGGAGAGATGCAATCGATAAGGGCTATGGTTCTTCAAAATCGTCTTGCCTTAGATGTCCTATTAGCAAAAGAGGGCGGAGTCTGTAAGGCTTTGAAGGTTCAGGAATGTTGCACTTATATTCCAGACCTTTCAAAACCCCTTGAGAAAGTTATTAAGAACATAACTAATATACACAAGGAGATCGAAGACTTGAGTAGAGAAAATGTTTGGGAAAAGGTGGGCCACGGAATGAGTGCAGTTGGAGGGTGGTTTTCCACCTTAGGAAAAAGCTTTATATGGTATATCCTAAAGCCTATCATCATAATATTGATCTGTGGGATGATATTGTGGGGATTGGTGAGGGTATTCAAATGGTACAGAGCAAGAAGGTCAGAAAGGGCCCAAAGAGAGCAGCTGCAGAGATTGGCTGCCATACAGGATAATCAGTACAGGAGCCTGAGAGCTCTGGAAGCGCAGAGAATGCCAGCAATAACTGCAGTTTAAATGTTAGTGATGACCCCGAGAGGTCATCAAAGGGGGGAACTGAGAGAGCGCAAACTGATTTACATGTATGAGTACATCACACTTACCTGTAGAGAGCACAAGTCATGAAGATAAATGCCATGAGTGCTAATAGTATTTGCAAATATATCCTAAAATGTATAGCTAATGTAGAGATTTAAGTAGAAGTGGAACTAATACAGAAATGTGTGACATTATATGACTTTATTAGACGTGATTATTTTGAATCCATGTCGTGAAGCTGCTAAAACATGAGATGGTATGCGGTTAAACGCAGAACGTGGTAGGCCTCAGGGCCAGAGCTGGAGGGAAAGGGAAGGTGGTTCTTTTCACGACACAGATTGTTTTAAGGTTTTGGCCATTGCATTAAATAGGCCATGATTTATAGAAATGTTTACTTAATAATAGAATAAGAGTATTAACATGTTTTAATTAAATGAAGAAGTTGAATGCTATAATCATAATGAGAAATATTGTAGGCCTGAAATGTTTTAGCATTATTTTACACGTACATGTCTGGGCTGAGAAATGTTGCAAGCCTTTTTCTTTTAGAAGTATATGAGAGTTGGGTTCTTGGCGGCAGATATCTGTCTGCAACAGGAAAGGGGGGATCCAATTATAAATGAATGAATAGAGGTCTGTTCAGTAGACGGCCCAGACATGGAGGAGGGTTTTGGAATGTTTAAGGGGTATCAGCGGGCCGGAGAAGAATCTGAGAAGCAAGGTCAACTCTAACGTCTGAGGCCCAAGACAAAGCATCATGGAAAAAGCCTGAAGTTGCACCACGTGAGAGGCGTTTCGCAAGGGGCGTCTCAAATGTTGTTGACTGTTTTGTATTAGGGACAGCACCCCTGGGTGGAGTTAGAGCAGAGACCTGAGGACCCTTTAGAGAGCGGATGGGTAGGCAGTGAGGGGTCATGACTGGAGAACTATAGGTTTTCACCAAGAGACTTAGAGTGAGTGACTTCCCTTGGGGGTCATTCATTGCTGACACCTTTGTTAGGTTGGGATTTGGTTAAGTAGGGATACCATCTAGAACAGGGTAGGGACGCCTAACCTGTGTTTGTTTCCTCCAATCTAAATGAAGGAGCGATATGCGTCTATGCTGATAGCTTTATTATTTTTAGAACTTGTGTTAGTGATTTCTGTTGCTCGTCTGAGGGCTTTCCGAGAGCACATGTATGTAATTGGACCTGTGTATCTCGTGAATCTCATTCTGAGATGTCTGTATTTGCAGCTCATTATATCTTTACAATAAACTTTTGAAAACTAGAAGTTGTCCGTGATCTTTGAGAGTAGAGTCCTTTCTTGGGTGAACTAACTTGGAAATAGGTGCACTTTCTTTCCTTACAGACAGGCAATAAAGGTTCAGTCGACCAGATCGAGGTTTGGATCAATAGATATAAGGTATCGATCAAAATCTCGCCCTTTCACCTACACAACCTCCAATGATAAGACACACCATATAAACGCACTGCTAAAAATAATAACATGAGGAATCTAATAGAGCTAGCAATGATGGTTAATAATAAACACAAGAACAATGAAAACGTAGTTTAACAAGCACTGCGTCACATTTTGAATATTCGTCATGGCACAATTGAGACACCCTCAAGTTTTCCGGAGCTACATGATTACTCACAGTGGTGAAGTTAACAATGCCGCAGTCGTCATTTCGGTACTGCCAGTGGAGCAGCATGTCCTCCATGCTGTGGCCCGTGCACTGGAAAAAGTCCCACATGCTGAAGGACTTGCTGTGGAATGATTTGGGGGAGTCGTCCACCAGGCCTGAGACCTGCAAGCAGTCACTGTACCTTTCCTCGTCCTCTATGTTCTGGAGCTGGCCAGCCCACAGCACTTCTTTTTTGGTGATGGCCGACGTGCCAAACCGGTTGTAGTTGCAGATGACGATGGTGGGAAAGGTCATCGCGCATGACGCAGCACGCACAACCCCTACCCCCCACAGAACCAAATCCAGCCCAATCAGTGTTCTGCCCACCGGCAACACTGAAGTGAGGGCCGCGGCGCTACCTAAGGCAAATTCAGATATAACGGGAATTAATCTTTCATTTGATTATTGGCTCTCACAGCCACTCTTCATGACTGTGGGAGACTCGGGCAACGAACAACACTGTTTGCAGCAGTGAGTCAGTAAGTGAGCTAATTATATTACTGACTTTGCCACAATGACATATTAAGTGCAGACGCATGGTGTAGACCCGGCCCTGAAAAATAAGTACCGGTGCTAAGCACCGGAAAGTACCGGCACAAATTAAGCACTGGCGCCAAGGCACCCGGAAGAGGATGAGCAGCCAATGTTCAATGTTCACACTCAAAAATGAGTAGGCGAGAGAAGGAGTGTTCTCCAAAGAGGAACGCCAACATTTTCTCAACATAGTCTTCTAACTTGTCTTAATTGGTGGTCTCAGGCACTCCTAGATTATGGATATTGGAGAGTGCCTCCAAATTCTCATTCTTGGCCGTTATCACCTTTAAGACATTCTCCATGTTAAGGAAGGAGGCGCCCCGGGAGGATAGTGTCCTCTACCTTTGAGATTTGTTGCTCAACCTCCTGTAGTCAACCATCATGTTTCTCCAGCTATCGTAGCGATGATGTCCATCTTTGTACTCAAGGAGCCCATTTTGTATTCAATCGAGATCAGGCTCTGTTGCATTGCCATCAGCAAGGCACTCACATCGTCCATGTCTGTATGTTCCGCAACGTTGGGCCAGTCACGTCAGACCCCTCGGGTCAATTTCGATTTCTTGAGGGGCACGACAAGAATGAATTTGAAGTTTGGACTGGAAACCTTCAGATTTGCCCATTGCAGTGTGATTGTTACCCCAATATTGGGTGCTGCCAGATGGAGTCTCTGTGTGTCTAGCACAAAAAGAGGTAGCAAGCTGATAACAACAACCAGTAGGGCCCCGTCTCAGTGAGGTGCAGGGTAGCTAGTATGGTGGAGGTATGTCAGGGTCCTGCCTTTCCTTCACGCTCGATCAGGCTGTGTGGGGGAACTTTTGCAGACAGACACCCCAGGAGTAGAGCAATTCACTGGGCCGATATCATCTTTCTTCAAGTGAGAATAATGGTCATTAGTGCCCAGCACGGTGCACACAGTCAAAGAAGCAGACTCACCCCGTACACCCCACAAATGGCTGGGCCTTGTTATTCCCTGGGGCATGCCTCAGGTAAATCTAGTAGACAGTGGAGCCTGTGCAGGGGCCTCTGCTCCATGCTTATCTCTCTGCGGTCTTTTGGCCACCTCCAGAGGGCTAAGACAACGTGTGGTGAACACCAGGAAAATTGGGAAAGATCCATGCATGCATTTCCTCCCTGATCCAGTGTGGCCATGAGGGGAAGGGCTACACCCACCGCTTCCCTGGCATGGTGCAGCTGAGGTCTTCGCACAAACCACAGGTAGCCCTGCAGAAGCTGCAATGTTGGGCCTCCATCCCCAGGAGACAGTTCGCACCCATGGCTGCACCGCCAGCCTCAGGATCATCTGGTTGCGATGCTCCCTCGCCTCTGCAGGGCCACTGGCACTGCCAAACCGATCTCCCTGCATGGTAGACTGTCCCAAAAGGTATGTGGTGCTGACAGGAGTTGCATCCTCCGCCAATGGGGAAGGATAGTGAAGGATTCCTTCCCCTGACTGCAAGAGCCTCACGTAAATAATTGCAGCCATCTTGCACGCTGGCACTCTGGCAAACATAAGATACCATAGCATACCCTAACATGGTACATGTCATTGTAAGCGAACTTTCATCACTTTTACTTTCTCAACCATCCATGCACTTACAATGCACACAACCATACTGTAACATACGGATCAAATCAGGGCCCGACTAGCCATAGCGGGCACTGGGCAATCCCCCGGTGTGGTTTAGGGACCCTGGGGGCCGTTTTTGTTACAGGGCCATTATTATAGCAAAGACCTCGGTGGCACCTTCAACCCCCCCCCCCCCCCCCAGGAGGGGAGGGGGGCGTCCGAGCACTTTGCCAGGGCCGTCTGTGGTTCCAGGTCCGGCCCCTGGATCAAATAAGCAACAATGTTTGCTGTAGACTGTGCTGTACCTGTTATTTGAGAAAGGTGGCTTTACTGATAATTCCTGAGTTTTACTTGTTCTGTGATGATCGTGTCCTGCTTCTGTAGTGCCAGAGAGAGAAGGGTCCACTGCTGTTACCATGATTTATCTTTTCCCTGAAGGAGAGAAGCTGTACTTCTGCCAGTGCTGTACATGTGCCATGACGAATGGAAGCCTGCACTGCTGATGCAAAGCTGTACCTCTTTGTGTGAGGGATATTGTGGCTTACTATTTTTGTGAAGATGAGAAGCTTAACAACTGATGCGCATGGTGTATCTTTTACTGTGAGAAAGGGAAGCATTCACTGCTATGCCTTGTTGAGCCTGTTCTGGGAGTGAAACTTGCACTGCAGATGGCGTGCTGTACCTATTCTGTGAGGGAGGAAAGCTTGTACTCATGTTTCAGGAGCATTAGTCACACATACTGTTGTGTGACTATCTGTTAACTCCATAGGTGTGCATCTGGATGTGTTTCAACCATGATTCCCTGTCTTGCAGACCTGGAGAAATGGTTGCCACATTTCTTAGATAAAAACAATATATACATTTCTGTGTATGCTGAGGTTATGGAAGGGCCAATAGATCGTATTTAAATAGCAGTTAGTGTAAACATTCTGTGGCAGATTTACAAATATTTGTGCTGGATTTGTGTCACATAAGCAGTGCAAAACCTGTTTATTTTGGATTCACTTTCCAGTGCAAAACATGTTTTGCGTTGGAAAGTTGACTGAAAGTAATGCAAAACAACACTTTGTGCTTCTTCACATTACTGTACATCAAGGGGGCATTTCACGTGTGGTCCATTAGCTTTCCCATACAACCAACCATGGTTTTGACACAAAGCACTATCTACTATGAAGAGCACACAGGACTTTGTGGCACAAAGTAATGTCTCTATGAAGCTTGTGTAGGCAGGAGAAATGCTTTTATTTCTTCATCCTTTTCCACTTAACATCATAACGTGTATTTGTAAAGCACACGTTCACCCGTAGGTATCTTAGCGCTGATTAACAGATGTTTATTGTTACCCAACACAGTGGTACTCATCTTATCGACCTCAGATGGATGAAAGGCTGAGTGGACCCGCCGGGATTTGAACCTGTGACCATGAGGTTGAACAAAGGTCCCTGCAGTGGATGCATTAGTGCACTGAGCCACCAAACCCGACTTAGCACTGTACAGCACACTTCCAAAGTGGGAAAAATGTTAAAGTTTGTCTAAGCTTAGTATTTTGTACTGGGAGGGTAACCAAATAGTACAAATCTGTACCAGAGGTGGTGCAGACTGCTTTGCATTATAGTGCAAAAGTGGGTGTGTAGCGCTAGGCAGCATGATTGTTGGCCAGGCCACACTAACACATCACTCTAAAACAACAGCACACATTAAACATAATTCCTGGTAGCATCATATGCACAATACAACTCAAAGTCATACAGTTGTATAAGTGTTTGCTCCATCATTGATACATTCTTTGACGTTATACTGGCAAACGATATCCATTCATTAATCAACATATATATTATGAAAAAGTCTGATCAAACCTACTACATCCACAAGTACTTCCAATTGCATCATAGCCACATAATTAGAAAAGGTAGCTCAGAACAAAACCAGCACATGAAGCCAAGCAATGGACATGTTTACACCCCAGCAGAAAGAAAATAAACACAATGTTCTTCAGCACACGAATCAACACTCAATCTTCATACCTTTAAATTAGTTATACAATTTCTTCTATATTTTCTATTAAAAGGGAGAAAGAAATAAGGATTGCTGGTTCCTTGCAGTGTAGATCACCACAATTTATACGCATTGCTAGGGATTCTGTAGCATTTTCTACTATTTTGCAGTTTCTCCCATCTATCCCTTCCTGCTTCCTCTATTCTTCCAAGCACCATCTTCTGCTGGCCTCTGCTACTAAAAGCTTTTGTTTCACTGCCTATCCTAAGCATGCTTTGCTGATCTTAGGTATAGGTTTATGCTAGCCTGCTGTCCTGGTCCTCTCTGCCCTAAGTTGTTACAAGGAGAAACTGGACTATAGTGGACAACATAGTCCAGACTATCTCATTGAGGCCTTTTGCTGAGTGGCCTTACTTTTTCAAATACCTGACAATTAATACCCCTACTCAGTCCATTTCCACCGACCAGTGGACCCAGCCCACCTTATCATATTAGTTGGATACACCTCGATGCTTGTAGGGAAATTTCAGACTCACACCCACTAACATTGTATGCTAAGCTACACCCCTGGTCATAGCAACTCGCTAGTAGCTAAATTTTCAAGAGAGCACGTAATCCTACCCAAGGCCATCAACCCAGCGAAGACTCTGTTGATGGAAAATCTTGACTCTGCCCGAGACTTCGCCATCTCTAATGCAGCAAATGAAGTTCTGAGTACATATGGCTCCTGAGAATATGCCGCATTCTGGAGCTGAGAGAATACTTCATGATCTTTAAGAGAGGAACAACCGAGTTATGGAGGATAAAACATTCTTCCCGTTTCTGTTCCATGTGCGTGTAACCTTTTCTGCTAATCTGGAATTCTGAACACACGAGTTCAGATTTCCTGTGTGAATTTCGCAACATTGCCTCAGTGTAAATGTAACAGCTGCAGCCATCTTTCCGCTCAGTGCAAAGGATGCCCATCTCTAATGTGAAAAATCCTACCTCTGATTCATGATAGATTGTTGGCAAGCATGTGACCCCCCGATCTACTCTCTGACTCTGTTGATCCCAAGGCATGGCTGAGGCATGTGGATCAACTAGGCAGATGACTAACACTGGGGTGAACACAAAAAAGACTTCCAGTGACGGCATAGGCAACATGTTTGGGTGAGAGAGCAGGAAAGAAAGGTCAAGGTCGCAGCCTCTTGATTTTGAACACTCTACTAATCTTGTGATCCATCCTGGCCATAATGTCATTACTCTCTAGCTCTGGCAAAAACAGGAAGTGGAACTGTCCCTCAGGTAGGGCTAAGTGGAGCAGGCAACCTTGACCAGACCGGAGGTGGCATCGCCATCGTCCACAGGAACACCATCCGCATCACGACCGACGCCAACGACTCCTTCGCCGCAGCCGAACATCTCCACTTCCAGATTCACACCGACCCTAAGACGACCCTCAGAGGCACCCTCGTCTACAGACCCCCGGGACCACGCACACAATTCAGCGAAGACATCACAGACTTCATCAGCCCGCACGCCCTCCCCTCCACTGACTACATCCTCCTCGGGGACCTCAACTTCCACCTGGAGAACAACAAGGACCGCAACACCACCGCCCTGCTGGAAAACCTCGCCAACCTTGGACTCAAGCAACTGGTCAACACCCCCACCCACTACGCCGGCCACACGCTTGATCCCGTCTTCTCTTCCAGCAAGTACATCACCTTCAGCCACGCCACCGGACTCCACTGGACCGACCACAGCTGCGTCCACTTCAGATTCAAAAGATCCACGACCCACCACCACCCGCAACAGGTACCTCACAGGAATTGGAGCAAGATCACCGCAGACCAGCTCACCATCTCCCTCAGCCAGAGCCCACCCGCCAACACAACGGACCCCAACGAAGCAGCCCGCAACTTCACACAGTGGCTGAACGCCTGCGCCGACGACCTCGCGCCACTAAAGAACCCTCCCAGCAGACCCAGAAGCAAGAAGGCATCCTGGTTCACCGACGACCTCAAGGACTTCAAGAAGACCTGCCGCACCCTCGAGAAAGCCTGGCTCCTCGACCGGACCACCGACAACATGACCGCCCTCAAACACACTACCCGCAAGCACCACCAAGAAGAAATCCCTGAAGGAACGACTGGACAACAACGCCCACGACAGCAAAGAGCTCTTCACTATCGTCAAGGAGTTCTCCGACCCCAGCACCGGCACCAACAACATCACTCCGTCACAAGACCTCTGCGACTCCCTCGCCTCGTTCTTCCACCGCAAGATCGCCGACATCCACAACAGCTTCGGCGCCCCACCCACGCACCCAACCGACGAACCAACGCCCCCCACCGCCACCCTTCGCACCTGGACCACGGTGACCACCGAAGACACAGCCCGCACGATGAACACCATCCACTCCGGATCACCGACCGACCCCTGCCCACACCACGTCTTCAACAAGGCCGACTCCACCATCGCACCCCAACTCCGGAACATCATCAACGCCTCCTTCAACACCGCCACCTTCCCGGAGAGCTGGGAGCACGCCGAGATCAGGGCCCTCCTGAAGAAACCTACAGCGGACCCCACCGATCTCAAAAACTTCCACCCCATCTCGCTCCTCCCTTTTCCTGCTAAAGTCATCGAGAAGATCGTCAACAGACAGCTGACCGCCTTCCTCGAGACGAACGGATCCCTTGACCCGTTCGGCTTCAGAGCCAACCACAGCACCGAGACCGCCCTCATCGCAGCCACCGAGGACATCCGGACCCTGCTCGACAAAGGGGAAACAGTGGCCCTCATCCTCCTGGACCTCTCCGCTGCGTTCGACACGGTCTGCCACCGCACTCTAGTCCAGCGCCTCAGCAACATCGGTATCCAAGAGAAGGCACTGGAGTGGATCATCTCGTTCCTCGCCGGAAGAACACAAAGAGTCCGCCTCCCCCGTTTCGCTCCGAGGCCACCGAAGTCATCTGCGGCGTCCCGCAAGGATCTTCACTCAGCCCCACCCTCTTCAACATCTACATGAAACCTCTCGCAGCCATCGCACACCAGCACAACCTCAACATCATATCTTACGCCGACGACACCCAGCTGATCCTCTCCCTCACCAGAGACACCGACACCGCCAGAACCTGCCTACACGAAGGGATGAAAGACGTCGCCGAGTGGATGAAGGACAGCCGCCTGAAACTGAACTCGGACAAGATGGAAGTCCTCATCCTGGGATCTTCGCCCTCCGCCTGGGACGACTCCTGGTGGCCCCCAGCCCTGGGCACCGCACCCAAGCCAACCGACCATGCACGCAACCTGGGCTTCATCCTGGACCCCTCCCTCTCGATGACCAGACAAGTCAACGCCGTCTCCTCATCGTGCTTCAACACCCTGCGTATGCTTCGCAAGATCTTCCGCTGGATCCCGACCGAGACCAGGAAGACTGTCACCCAGGCACTCGTCACCAGCCGACTGGACTATGGAAACGCCCTCTACGCCGGAACCACAGCCAAGCTACAGAAAAGACTCCAGCGCCTCCAGAACGCCTCCGCCCGACTCATCCTGGATGTCCCCCGACGCAGCCACATCTCCAGCCACCTGAGGAACCTGCACTGGCTCCCCGTCGACAAGAGGATCACGTTCCGGCTCCTCACCCACGCACACAAGTCTCTCCACGACCTGGGCCCAAAGTACCTCAACGACCGCCTGACCTTCTACACGCCCACCCGCCAGCTACGGTCCACCAGCCTCGCCCTCGCAGCCGTACCACGCATCCGAAAAGCCACCGCCGGAGGAAGATCCTTCTCTTACCTGGCTGCCAAGACTTGGAACTCCCTCCCCATCCACCTTCGGCTGACCCAGGACCATCTCGCCTTCAAGAAACAACCCAAGACCTGGCTGTTCGAGCAGTAGCATACCCCTCCCCCCAAGCGCCTTGAGACCCTCCCGGGTGAGTAGTGCGCTATACAAATGGCATGATTGATTGATTGATTGATTGATCACAGGAGTAGTGTATCAATCAATCAGGGATTTGTAAAGCACCCATGAAGGTCTCAAGGCACTGGGGGAGATGAGCTGCTGATCCATCTGGGCACTGGAGTTCAGTGGAAGAGCCAGGTCCTGAGATCCTTCCTGAATTGGGCCCGCAACGGGATTGCCTAAGATGGGGAGGCAGTATGTTCTAGGTCTTGGTGGCGAGGTAAGAAAAGGATCTTCCTCGGTTCTGGTCTTGTGGATCCATGGGACGTAGCCAGGGCCAGTTGGGCGCAGCAGAGGTCTCTGGTGGGTACGTGGAATGAGAGGTGGTGGTTCAGATATGCTTGTTCTACATCATGGGGGTCTTTGTAAGTGTGTGTGAGGAGCTTGAAAGTTATTCTTTTGTTAACTGGTAGCCATGGAGTTCTCAAAGGTGTTCGGATTCTGGGGGGCGCTGGCATTGAGTTCGTTGCCGTAGTCGAGTCTGCTGCTGATGAGCATGGGTGACCGTCTTTCTGGATTTGGTGAGGGTTCCATCTGAATGTCTTAAGAAGTAGGCGAAGCGTGTGGAAGCAAAATGAGGATACGGCGTTGATCTGGCCGTTCATTGAGAGCGAGGAGTCCAGTATAATGCTGAGGTTCCATGCGAGTTCCATGGGGGTAGGGGAATTCCCAAATGCGGCAGGCCACTAGGGTCATCCCAAGCTGAGGAGTTGGGTCCCAGAATGAGAAACTCGATGGTCCGAGTTGACTTTGAGGCAACTGCGTTTCATCCAGGTGGCGAAGGCCTTCATCTCGCTGTGGAGTTGTTTCTGGCAGTTGTGGTTTTGTTGGTGAGGTAGAGAATCATCTGGGCGTCGTCAGCATAGGAGATGATGTTGAGTTTGTGGTTCCTGATGATGCTGCAAGCCTGGCCATGTAGACATTGACATTGAAGAGGGTCTGGTTCAGGGAAGAGCCCTGGGGCACTCCACAGCTGATCTCTGTGGGTTCAGACAGGAACAGTAATAGTCTGGCGGTCGACCGGTGAGGAAGGTGTGGATACAGTCCAGGGCCTTGTTGTAGATGCCTGCATCATGCAGTCTCATGATTAGGGTGCAGTGTGAGACATTGTGGAAGGTGGCTTGGAAGTCCAGGAGGATGAGGGCTGCAGTTTCGCCCGGGTCGTGGAGGGAGAAGATCTCGTCGGTGGCAGCGAGGAGTGTGGTCTGTGTGCTGTGGTTGCTTCACAAGCTGGATTGGGAGATGTCCAAGACGTGGTTCGCTTTGATGAACTCTGAGAGTTGAGGGTTGATGGCCTTCTAGATAGTCTTGGCTGGGAAGGGGAGTAGGGAAATGGGTCTGAAGTTCTTGAGGTCTGTCGGGTCGGTGAATGGCTTCTTCAGCATGGGGTTGATCTCTGCGTTTTTCCAGTCGTCGGGGAAGTTGGCAGTCTCGATGGAGCAGTAGATGGTGTGGCGAAGCTCGGGGCTGATGGAGGTGGCTACTCTGTGGGAGATGTGGTGCAGACATAGGTCCAAGGGGGCTCCGGAGTTGATGCTCTTCATGGTCTTGAATGTGTCAACGGTGGTGAGCGCGGTCCTGTTGCGCAGGATCTGTTGGGGTGCGGCGTGGTCGTGTGTGTTGGTGTTGAGCATGGTGGGAGGGTCTTAGATTGTCGAAGCTGTCATAGATGTGCCTTATCTTGTGGTGGAAGAACGTGCCAAGTTTGTTGCAAAGGTCTTGGGAGGGCGTGACATTTGTAATCTCACTGTTAGGCCTGACGAACTCCTTGATGATGGCAAAGAGTTTTTTGCTGTTGTTTGCATAGCTGTTGATTTTGTCTTGGAGGGCCATTTTCTTTGTGGTTTTGAGGCAAAGGTGGTGTGCAGTGATGGCATCTTTGACGGTTGCATGGGTTTCCTGAGTTTCATTGTTCCTCCATCTCCTATTGAGTTGTCTACAGGTGTCCCTGGACTCATGGAGGGCGGAGGTGAACCAGGTGGTTTTTTTGGAGTTTTGCTTGCTGGGTGCCTTCTTGAGGGGTGCCAGAGTTTCGGAGCAGTTGGAGGTCCATCGTTGGAAGCTACAGGCTGAGGTATTAGCATTGGTGGATGTGGTGGCACTGAGGGAGGCGGTGAGATGTTTCTCAGTGACCTTGTTCCAGCTACAGTGGGGGGGACGGTGAGGGTGGTTGTGTATGGTGGGTTTTTGTGAAGGCGAAATGCATGCAGTGGTGGTCGGTCCAAAGGAGTTTGGTGGTGTGACTGTAGGTGATGTTTTTGCTGGCAAAGATGGGGTTGAGTGTGTGTCCTGCTGCGTGGGTTGGAGAGGGGACTAGCTGCTTGAGTCCTATGTTAGTGAGGTTCTATAGGAGGGATGCAGTGTTCTGCTCTTTGGGGTTGTCCAGGCGGAAGTTGAGGTCAAAGAGAAGGATGTAGTTGGTGGATGCAAGAGGCCTGGGGTACGATGTAGTCAACCATGGCGTCAGTGAAGGGTGGGATAGGGCTAGGAGGGTTGTAGACGAGGGTGCCGTGGAGGGTGGTTTGGGGTTGGTCTGGATCTGGAAGTGGAAGTGTTGCATGGTTGTCATTGAGTTGTCCGAGTGGTTGGTCTGGCAGATGGTGTTTTTGTGGCTGATTGCAATGCTTCCATCCTGGTCTGTCGGTGCGGTCCTTGTGGGTGATCTTGTAGCAATCGGGGCTAGGGTTTGTCCAGGTTTCTGTGAGGAGGGCGAGGTCAGTAGAGACGGAGTTGAGGAGGTCCCAGATTTCTGTGATGTGCTTGTTGAAGGAGCTCATGTTGAGGAGGATGCAGCTGAGCCAGTAGGGCGCGCTGTTGGTCGGCTGGGCGGCGGGTGGAGCTGGAGTGCGGAGGTGGGCGTGGGTGCACCTGCAGTTGTGGTAGAAGAAAGGTCGATGGGGATGCGAGGTGGCAGGCGGCTTGGTGTACATTGTTGAGGGCGAGGAGGGTGCTGGCATCGCATTGGTGAAATGTCCGAGGACTAGGGTCCATGGCACTGGGCGCGGTCCAGGCTTGGACGGGCCCAGTTGGGCTTGCCTTTGGTGCGCCCATTGCCTGCAATTAAGTACTGTGCGCGGGGCTGGACAGCTGGGTAGTCAGAAAGTGGCACTGGAGAGGGACAGGCTCGCGGGGGATGGCAGCTGCAGAGGTAGAGATCGGCAAGCAAAAGTAGAAAAAAGGAAATAGTGCAAAAGGGATAGAAAAAGAATCCAAGAAAAAAGGCAGAAAAAGACAGAAAAAAAGAAAGACAGAGTGCAGCCCAGGAGCATAGCAGAGATGCTCTACCACTAGATCAGCATGGAGAGGCGCAGGAAGGTGACTGCAAGTGGAGGAGGGCCTCGATCCACTGACCTGCGGGTCAGATGGTCAGCAGCAGCAGGGAGCTTGGGGGCAGCAGCTACCTGGTGGAGCTGTGCAAGGAAGGGAGTCCACTGATAAGGAGCGAAACTCGCCCTTAACTCAACCCGACCATCTTTGGCCAAAGAGTCTATAAGGTGTGGAACAACTATTGTGCCCCCCCTAGTCGCATCACAGAATACCATTCTTTTGAAGTGTAAACAAAGAGTCTCCATTTTTGGCCACACATTGTATTTCTTTCCCTTAAAACAAATATTAACGTAGATCTAGGCATTAGCGACACAATATAACTTGAGGAACTTGAAGGACAGCCTATGGTAGTGCTGGTGACACAACATGCAGGTATAGAAGGGCATGTCATAGCGTCTTTGGTCTGTGCTGAGTGACCCAACACCTTAGGTCACATCCTCAGTGCCATAGCGGTTGGGTGAGAGGGAAAGTGTAGCAGAAGATGAGAGCAGCCCGTTCAGTTGTCTCCTCAACTAGCTGGGACTGTGTGGTGGGGCACTGCTGTACCACCACAGTTCTGTCCAGCTATATCCCACTCACCTATTGTTACACTGTTAACCTCTTCCGTGCTCATGACGGCCCCCGACTTTCATGAGTCACGGTGGGCGTGTGCGCACGGGTGCCGTCCGATCCATGCCCAAGATTGGAATGTCCCAGCACCGATGTCGTGTTGTCATGCCTGACCACATGGAGACAGGTCAGGCAAGGAGGAAGCGGAAAGGAGGAGACAGGAAAAGGAGGAGTAAGTAGGCTGTAAGCCAGTAACTGCCTGGCAGGGAATAAAGAAGGTTACCCTGCTTGAGCTCTGCGTCCTGTGTTTATTTGGGCGGGCTGCAGCGCGACAATGGCGACGAGGGTGGGATCCACTTACCCCACACACAACGTCGCGCAGCCCAGCTGAGGAAACGGCCCCAACGACAAGCCCGCAGCTCCAAGGCAGCGCCGCTCCAAAGAAAGAGCGCGGAAACAAACCGACACCTGCACCGCTACCCTGGCCCGCCGAAGTCGCGCTGCCATCCAAGGGAGCGGAGCGAAGGAGCGCTTGCAAGAAGCATGCACTAGGAAAGTGCTCGCTCGCGCAGCATCGCGTGGTCGCGTGACAGAAGACGCGAGGAGCCCTGCAGAACGGTGTCGCGGTGAGCGCGAGCGCCCCACTCCCTCCAAGACCAGAGAACCCCGAGGGTGAGTCCCGCTGTACAAGCGACCGCCAGACAAGTGAAGTGTGGCCCGAATGCATGCCAGAGACTGCCGAGGCAAAAGAGACGACGTCTCACACGGCGGCCATCTTTAAGTCAGGCGCCAGCCCTTACAAAACCCACGTTTCGACTACGGCGGCCATCTTAGAGTCAGGCACAACCACTCCATACCACAAAACCAAGTGGAAAAGAGCGGGAACACCACCACTAACCCATCTGCAAGCAAACGAAAGACAACAACAAGCAAAAGAACGACAATAGCAAGCACAAGAAAACACAATAAAGTGAACAACTCTACAAATCACTACTGAAGAGTGCAGAGACAGCATGTCTGACACCGATGCTCAGAGCGTCTCCACAAGCGGAGGCGCACCAACGCGACCCGGCACAACGATGATGCCTCAAGCAGCGCCCGTAGGAGCACCCTTCATGCGACAACCACAGCCGCTGGTGCTGACGCCTGGTAACACCATGGGGCCCGCATGGAAGACCTGGAGCGAGGACTTCGAAGACTACATGGAAGGGTCCCTGGTACAAGACTCAAAACGTAAGCTGGTTGCACTGCGAAATTTAGCAGGCCAGGAAATCGCACAAATAATCAAAGAAATGCCCGACGCTGCCACTGCCACTTATGACGAAGTGAAGGCTGCCCTTGATAGGCGATTTCTGCACAAACGCAACGTAGATTATGAATGCTACGTATTTAACCTAGCTTCTCAAGAGAAAGGAGAGTGCATGGGCGACTTCATCACACGCATCAAGAGAATGACGCGCCATTGCGATTTCGAAAACTTCAAAACGGAAGACGCATTGCGGCTCCGCATCATTGACGGCTGCCGCTCAGAATCACTACGCAGACGCCTCCTAAAAAAATCATACACTTTAGAACAGATTGAAGAACTCACAAGGATCAACGACCAAGCAGAAGACCATGCCAAACGAATAGAAACACACAAGCCCGATCACAAAGAGCACAAAGAGCACGCCCTCCGAGTACAGACGCGCAAGGTCACCCGTCCGGGGATGAGCACGCATAGGACAAGCAAGCATCACCACAGTTCCCGGAAAACGTCACCCAGACGTGAATCGCGACACACAAAGTCCACCAGATCTGCACCCGCATGTTACCGATGTGGCCAAGACTATCCTCACTCGGGACAATGCCCAGCCATTGGCCAGCGGTGTCACCGTTGTGGGAAGGACAATCACTTTGAGGTCGCGTGTCAAGCAAGACAATCTACCCGTCAATCTCCCGCTCCACGATCGGACACCCGACATCATGCACGCGCCGTGACGAGAAGAGAGAGCCATTCATCCGACTCATCAGGCTCCAGTATCCACTCGACACGCTCTCACCAACGGCAAAGCAGATCCACAAGTATGCCTCGCCCTCGACACCACACCACGAGATCACGCCAAGCTCACCGATCCTCATCCAGCAGCTCGTCGTCACTCACCACGGTGTCACAAGACAGTGACGAGTACGTCTGCAGAGTGGTTGACTCATCGTCACACACGACAGTGCCACAGGACAGTGATGAATAAATTTGCATGGTGGCGGACCCGGACCGGCTAAAACGATACCCAAAACTAGACATTATGATAGGGGACCACCCAGCGAAGTTCGTCCTGGACTCGGGAGCCTCGCTAAATTACATCTGTGCGCTGGAGTACCACAAGATGAAAACCCGGCCCAAACTGGAGCCAGCGGCGGTTCGCATCTTCACGTGGATGTGCCGGAAACCATTACCATGTCTAGGTCGATTCCACACTACACTGACCTTCAAAAATAGGAAAATTCCAGCATATGTCCATGTAGTGGAAGGACCTGACTTTGCCGACTGCCTGCTCAGTTTGCCAACAGCTGAAAGACTGAAACTGGTAGAGCTGTTGTACATGACTGAAGATGCCCCTGACATCGTGGCGAAATTTCCAAAACTCTTCAAAGGCTTGGGCAAGTTGAATCATTTCAAAGTGAAGCTCCATATCAACGAAAACATCACACCTGTTGCACAGCATCACAGGAAAGTGCCTTTTTACCTACAACAAGCTGTTGATGATGAGCTACAAGACCTCTTGCAAACAGACATCATAGAGCGCACGTCTGGACCCACCCCATGGGTATCCCCCGTCGTGGTGGTCCCAAAGAAAGGACAAGACAACAAAGTCAGGCTATGCGTGGACATGAGAGCGCCCAACACCGCCATTGAGCGAGAACGCCACCCAGGGCCACACATAAGTGATATGATCACGAAACTGAATGGTGCCACAATATTCTCAAAACTTGACCTGAACAAAGGGTACCACCAGTTAGAGCTTCATGAACAATCACGATATATCACAACGTTTACCACGCATCAAGGCCTGTTCCGTTACAAACGCCTAAACTGCGGCATTTCATCAGCCGCCGAAATCTTCCAGGAAACTATCCGAAGGATCATTCAGGGGATCCCGAACTCATTCAACTACAGTGACGACCTACTAGTTTTTGGCAAGGATCAGGTTGAGCACGACACTGCCCTGGACAGAGTATGCCATGCATTATTGAAGGCCAACCTGACGCTGAATGCCAACAAGTGCGAGTTCCACAAAAACACCCTCAAATTCTATGGACACACATTCTCAAGTGAAGGTATGACGCCGGACCCCGACAAGGTAGCAGCGCTTGCTGACACTCCGACACTGGGCGTAGTGGGCGTAGTGGGGCTTCGTGGAGCTACGTGAAGTGGGCGAGAAACTACGCCCACCTCCGCACTCCGCGTAGCCCCACTACGCACCGCAGGCCTCCCTCCCGCCCTCCCTAAATACTTTAAATTAAAAGTGGAAAAGAATTAAAAGGCACTTACCTTGCCCGCCGCTGCCCGCCGCTGCCCGCCGCGTCCCCGGAGCTCGCTATCTTCATGGCTTCCGTCTTGTGTATCTAATGCGCATGCGCGGGCGACCGCGCATGCGCATTTCTCGTGAGAAATGCGCATGCGCGGCCGCTCGCGCATGCGCATTAGATACCCAAGACGGAAGCCATGAAGATAGCGAACCCCGGGGACGCGGCGGGCAGCGGCGGGCAAGGTAAGTGCCTTTTAATTCTTTTCCGCTTTTAATTTAAAGTATTTAGGGAGGGCGGGAGGGAGGCGGGTGGCGGCCAGCTACGCTCCGTCTGCGGAGCGTGCATAGTGCCGGATTCTACGCCTGCTACGCAAAATGCGTAGAAGCCGGCACTACGCACACTCCGTGCACGGAACGTAGCCGCCCACCCAGGGTTACCCGAGACGTGAGTGATCTCCGCTCCTTCCTGGGAATGGCGAGCTACTGCGCGCGCTACATTCGGGACTACGCCACTATCAGTTACCCGCTTCGAGAACTAACACGTCAAGGCCAACCCTTTGAGTGGTCACAAACATGTGCACGAGCTTTCACGGAAATCAAACAAGCTGTTGGCTCTGCCATCAACCTAGCATACTTTGACACGAATAAGAGGACAGAGATCACTGTCGACGCCAGTCCGGTGGGCCTGGGCGCCATTCTGGCTCAATATCGTGAACACTCTGACCAGCGCCACATCATCGCATACGCCAGTCGCAGTCTCACGGACACGGAAAAAGCATACTCCCAGCCAGAGAAAGAAAGCCTGGCCGTAGTATGGGCGTGTGAACACTTTCACCTATTCGTGTACGGAAAACACTTCACCATCATCACTGATCATCAAGCCCTACTCACCATATTTGGCAATCCTAACGCCAAGATGCCACCTCGCATCGAGCGGTGGGGTTTGCGACTCCAAGACTACGTGTACACGATCGTCCACAAACCAGGCAAGGCTGAGAACCCAGCGGACTATATGTCTCGACACCCCCTGCCGAGTGTCACGACTGCACAATCGCTAGCCGACGACTATATTCATTTCGTCATTGATGCTGCGTGCCCTCCTGCAGTTCCCCTGGAGGCCATCCAAGAAGCATCTGCCTCAGACCCACTGATTCAAGCAGTCATGACCCACGTACGCGCCAACTCCTGGCGACATGCCAAAAATACAGCTCCTGATTCGGAAACACACCTCCGTGACCTCACGGCGTTTCAACGTGTTCACGATGAACTATCCATCAGTGACAATGGCCTTCTCCTGAGAGGGGGGAGGATTGTGATCCCGCACAAGTTACGCCAAGGAATTGTCAACCTAGCCCACGAAGGCCACAGAGGCATGAACGCCACAAAGAAGACCTTGAGAGAACGAGTCTGGTTTCCCTCTCTTGATCTAATGGTAGAGACAACCCTAAAGGACTGCATGACTTGTCAACTAGTGAGCCGCGAAGAACCCCCATCGCCACTTCAAATGTCCGAACTTCCAGATGGGGTGTGGCAACAAATCGCGGTTGACTTCTTTGGACCACTACAATCTGGACAACACATCATGGTTGTCATGGATGAGTATTCGAGATTTCCTTTTGCACACATGATACCATCTACCCGAGCAACAGCCGTCATTCCCATATTGGATGACATCTTCGCAGCATGGGGCGTCCCTTCAAGAGTCAAGTCCGACAACGGACCCCCGTTCAATGGCCATGAGTTCGCAGATTTCGCGAAACATCTTGACTTTAAACATCAAAAAATCACCCCACTATGGCCACAAGCCAACGGCATGGTGGAGCGATTCATGGGGACACTAAAGAGAGCCATCCAACAAGCGGAGGTGACACGCAGAGACATCCAGCAAACCCTAAACGAAGTACTGAGGGCATACCGGACCACTCCCCATAACACCACGAATCAGTGCCCGGCCACAATAATGCTGGGGAGAACACCCAGGACACGAGTACCCACAATAGGCACAACGGCTCAAACACGGACCATCACTGTTGACCACGACACGCTGGTTGACATTGACAGAAAGAAGAAGCAGAAGATGAAGACGTATGCAGATCATCGCCGACACGCCAAAGACGCCGACATCCGTGAAGGAGACTGGGTCATAGTAAGAGGTGACCGGCGAACGAAAGCAGACAGCCGATACCTGAATCTTCCCCTACAGGTTTGCAAGAGGAAAGGGACCATGATTACAGCCAAAGCTGATCATAAGCAAATAACGAGAAACATATCCCACTTCAAGAGACACAACCCTGTGAACAGGCCAGAAACATCCTCAGGTCAAACTTCAAGTGACCCCACCAGTCAAAGCGATGGCAATGATGTCCACTACCATCAATCTCCAAGAACGACCAGTGGCCCTGATCGACGCAGCCAAACGCCAGACCGAGAGGCTCGCCCCAGACGTCAGGTGAGGAAACCCCGGCGACTCGTCGAAGAGATGTAGCATCATTTCTTTGTACAAAAGGGGGAGATGTCGTGTTGTCATGCCTGACCACATGGAGACAGGTCAGGCAAGGAGGAAGCGGAAAGGAGGAGACAGGAAAAGGAGGAGTAAATAGGCTGTAAGCCAGTAACTGCCTGGCAGGGAATAAAGAAGGTTACCCTGCTTGAGTTCTGCGTCCTGTGTTTATTTGGGCGGGCTGCAGCGCGACAACCGCGACGGAATTCACGCCGCAGCGAAGCGGTTAACACACGTCTCACTTCAGGAATGGAGGAGTTATAGGTGAAGACAAAACATATTAAAATTGCAATGGGAAAATCACTTGCATTGTGTTCGTGGCCACAAATCACTTGCAAGATCTTTGTACTTGCCCAGTATTATGTGGGGTCGACACGTTTTATTGCGTGCCTTATTACAACTATTGTGGCCATTTCATTATGACCAGGCTTGCCTCTCTTCTTACAGTCACCCACTCGATGACTAGTAGCTTAAGGAATTGTTGCAATCAAGGGTTTTTCGGCATTAGGAAAAGCAGTGGAAGCTGGTCCAGTGTTGTCCCTGACCCAAAATGGGATTGAGGTGGACTGATGTAAGGGTTTGAGATTTCACCCCCTTGAAATTGTTGAAGAATAGAGACAAGAAAGTTAAAAAAAAGCTATAAGTTTGAAAGGCAATTCCAAAGTAGTCATAAAAAATACCCTCCATACTATGTTATTTCAAAACCTGACCCAGCGCCGTGTGGACTACAAGTCAGTCTAAGAGCTTTGAGAAGGATAATTAATATGCAGGCTGGTCCAGCTTACCAATGGTGTTAAACCTGGATTGGCAAAAGTTGGTACGTGGTTTAGTGGAAGGTTTAGGCTGCCTGCAGCCTATCTTTCCTTTTATGCTGTGTGCCAAAACCTTTTTATATCAATTTTTCAGGTGGTCCCAAGTTACGGTTGTTCTTGTAGGTCTCCCTTGCCTTCAGCCAGCTGCCTAATCCTCTTCACTTGTGCTGCTTTTCATCTCCGTTTGTTAGCTTTTTCTCCTACCTGCAGCTGGTAGTGATCTCAGTTCCAACCAGTCTAATTAGACCTGTAGCGATCGCCCTTGGCGGGGCAGCCGGTCGCAGTAGACTTCAGGTCTCTTGTCACATAGGGAAAAACTACCAGTCCCAGAAGGCCAAGCGGCGCTTGGATCTGGCACAATGGGAGGATCTTACTTAAGCTCCACCCCTGGAACAAAACGGGGCTTGTCAATCCTGTTCCTGGTTCGCCCTCCGTATGTTTGTTCGTTTGGAGTCCTGTCTTGGAGAGTCCGTGACTAGCCTGCTTTATCAGCGTTACAGAACGGCCGCGACGACGAAGTGCCTGCGTGGTCAGAGTTCCTGTGATATGAACAGAACCACCGCGACGACGAAGTGCCTGCGTGGTCAGAGTACCTGTGATTCAAATAGAACCACCGCGACGACGAAGTGCCTGCGTGGTCAGAGTTCCTGTGATTCAAACAGAACCACCACGACGACGAAGTGCCTGCGTGGTCAGAGGTCCTGTGAGTGATACAGAACCGCGTTGGATCGGAATCCACGAGGAGAGCGGGCTCGCTCTCTTCCGTTGCATTTTATTTTTTGTTTGTTTGGAACATCGTTAAATACTTTGTGCAGGTCGCACCTTTCCTTATTTGTTTTTCTATTTGGAAGTATATTACACCATTCCTGTTTGAGCCTACAGATAGACTACTGCTATTCATATCCAGAAGGAGTATTTGGATCTATGTAGAAACTTTACCTTGTTTGGAAAACTTACTGTGGAGTGCACCACTTACCTGATTTTCCTTGCCGGATCATGTTCGAGAAGTGAGTCAACTTTTCGACACCTTGGGCAGACTTTACCTTCACGAAGTCTATCTATGAGAAAGTGGTAAGTCCCGGAACACAGGGGAAGGGGGACTGTTCTCGGCATTACGGATCTGCATTATTCTCTCTGTCTTCTCACCCGCCTCCAGGGAGGTCTTATCGACAATCCGCCGAGCCCAGATCTCGAGCTGAAGATATCATAATACCCACCTTCCGTCGCCATTTCACCTTGCGGCCTCCGGCTGTGCTCGCTCCAATAGCGGTGATCTTCCCATTATTGGGTGTTGTGCAGAGGGAGGTTGTGAGGACTGTCATCCCGTCGTCTCTGCTGGGCGCTGGAGTCAGGTTAGTGGCGCATGCGTATTCTTGCGCTGCTTTCAATCATTACAAGACCATGCATGGTCTAGCTGTGGGATGAGGGTCTGAACTAAAGTTATGAAAGGTAATACCAAGGCATACATAATTATTTGAAGTGCACATATCCATCATACATTACTGGACTCAGGTTGAAACATTTCCTTGTTCCTTATGAAGAAGGACCAACTACTGCCTTCAAAATATCTATCCTAGAAGCACCCCTTAATGATGCGACGTAGCCATTTCTATTGTGAACCTCCATTCCACGTGGTAACTTTGACACTCTAAAGCAGAAACAATTGTGTTAAAATGAAGGAAGCCACGAAGTCAGGTCATGTAGATTACTGTTGTAGGTTTACTGTTTAAGTTATATCTTCAGTCACAAGTTATCAGGAAGATGGGAAGTTCCTATGTAATGCCCCACCAGAAGCAGCCTCTTGTTCAGCCCATTCGCTCCAACTGACTACTCATCCAGGCACAAACACTCTCAACATTCTTATGACCTCACAGACTCGCTTATTAGCAGGGCAGAGAGCAACCATGGGAAGGATGAATTATGTAAACAGTGGGTTAATACACATTGTTTAATCCACCTACGCCAGATGTTACAAACAGAACAACAACTTTCCTGAACGACTCTGTTCTGGACAAAGTAATAATTAGAGCTCCTTTTACATCTAAGGTCTGTAAACGGTCCTCCTCTACTGAAGCTGGGAAAGGAAAAAACACTAGTGGAACGGCATCCTTACTACGACAAAACTGTAACGCGCCCTTAGTTGTAATCCGAGGACAGGGAAATAAAATTACTTTGTCTTTAAAAATCATCGAATACGATTCCATACTCAACAATGCCACCAATTCCCCATTCTTCTATCTGATGAAATGGCAACCAAGGACACCAACGTATAGGGGAAGGAATTCAATGCTGCCATGTTTAGCGGCTCAAACGGGGGCCCTTGTAAAGCCTGTAACACCAACAGTAAACCCCATGAAGGAGTATGGCAATGAATCATGGGTCTGCTTAAGAAAAAAGCTTCTCATTAATCTTGATACAAAAGGTACTTTATCGTCTAGTTGTGGATTTACAGCTAGGAGTTGTTAATTCCAACATAAAACAATCCAATAAAATAGCTAGAACTTTCATGGATTCTACTGAAATACTAGAAAAAAACTCTACCTGTACACCACTTACCACATGAATTCCAGAACAGGGAGAATGATTTTAAAGTACATGGATGTCTTGAGTGCTGAATGAACTCCGCTACTCTAGTGGAACCGTAGAAAGTCAATTTTACCTCTCAACAGCAGTGCCCTTGGGTGGAGGTGTCCCAAAGTTGGGACTCTCTGGGGTAAGGCTCTAATAGAATCTCCCAATGAGGTTGTATCAACAAATGTAATAACGTAAAAACAAGGGAAATCATGGACACTTTTTCCAGCAGGGAATTACCAACAGAACAAGTGCTTTGTCCTTTCTGATTTTATGCAATACCTTCTGAATTATTGGAATGGGTTGGAATGCATACAGCAAGACCCTGTGCTACTTGAATGACATTGCATCCACACTTAAAGCCTCATGGCAAGGCAAAATTATGCAAAAAACAAGGGAGCAAAGCAAATTTTTACCGCGCTAAACACACTACTAATCAGTCTCATATGGGGGTCAGGAAGACGGCGTATCAGCCTCAAGAAATTACAACTGAATACCAGACACGAGGGTCTGGGAGTACCAGACCTACATAGCTACTACTATGCAAGTCAACTCCAATGGCTAACACGCTGGGTGGCGGGTAGGAACCTACATGAGATTGCTTACACAGCAGACAGACTGGCACGCGGAGATCTTCACTCCCTTTTACTGCCCGCTGCCAAGATCCCGAGAGACTGCCACCCCCTCCTACACGTAGCTTTGAGATGTTGGCAAAAAGCACTGTCGTACACGGCGGGGACCACCCCCTACGCAGACAACATCCCCCTCCTAGGACTCCCAATGCCACAAGAGAACCTGACACGATGCAGATTACAACCCTGGACGGCGGCCGGGGTGGACACAGTAGGAGACCTGTTTGGGGACGACACTCTACTAGATCATGCCTCTTTTGCACAATACACAGGTGCCCCACAACAACTGTACCTCCTACACGCCTCGGTGACCTACTATGTGAGACGCACCTGGGCCCCACAACGCACCAAACCAGTCCAGCACGACTTGGTTCATCTCCTCCACTATATGGGGACGGGTGGACACCTAGTACGGTGGCTCTATGTGGGCATTAGAGAACATGCAGCTCTGTCCCTCACCACACTTAGGGAGACTTGGGCTGCGGATACGGGGGAGGCCATAACAGACGGGGAATGGAAGATCATCATGGGTCATCATAGGAGGGTGTCCAGAAATGTTAAATTCAAATTTATACAAGCCATGGTTTTACATAGGGCATATCTCACCCCCCAAAGGCTCCACAGGATGTTCCCTGCCACCCCCCATAACTGCCCTAGATGTCAGGAGGACGAGGCAAACATTCTCCACATGTTGTGGACATGCCCGAGAATACGCAACTACTGGGGGACGATCAGAAATATACTATACACCCGTAACAGCCCTGCAGATCCCCGAGGGGGCGCTACCCTGCCTGATAGGCCATAGGAAGAGAACTAAGACCTGTAAGGCGCAACTGAAATTTCTGGACTTAGCCCTCTTGTTGGCACTTAGAGTTCTCACGATGAGGTGGAAGTCGCCCAGATCCCCAAATGTAGAAATATGGCGGTCAGATATGTTGAAATGGGGCAAAGCGGAGGCCGCAGCGCTGCGTAGAGAGGAAGAGAAGGGCCTACGTAAATTTCCTGTTGCGCAGGAATGAAACCAAATGCTGATAGAGTTGGAAGATGTAGACCTAGAGATGATACAGTGACATACCGTCTGAAGTATGCCAGACCCATGGAATTTCAGCACCTACGGATACTTAGACAAGATGCATTGATTAACCAGGCCTGACGATTGAAATACTCTCTGGAAAAACTAAAAGCTAATATATCCCAATTAAAGAGTGTGTACAAAGGAATAGCCGGGAGACGGGGTGGGGGGAGGGAAGGGGTTGAGGGACAGTTTATGGGCTGGCGATACTGCACTTTGAATGCTGCTGATTAATGATGTGATGGAACAATACCTGGAAAAATGTAAGACGTGATGAAAAATTGGATATGGAAATAATACGCCTAAGTTAAGTTAAAGAAAAAGGAAAAGACTGATGCAATGTAAACTGTATACATGTAACTTGTAATAACTGTCACAGTCATGAATAAAAAGTTTTTTTTTTAAAAAGGTGTTTTTGCTCATATACAAACATTTTGAGAAAGACTAGATATCCGCTTTAGGTGCTTTGTACTTTTAAGCACTAGTTTTCCCTAAAATCTTTAAAATATCATAACTCTGGTTGTACTGATTGGATTTGTGTCACTTTGGTGTCAAATAATGTATTAAAATGTACAGATTTTTTTCTAAATTGGTTTAGGATTTTTCTTTTTTGGAATTTTCACTTTATCACTGTTTGTGTGCTGCATAACTACTTTACAGAGTTCCTCTAGTTAGGCATGACTGTTTTTTTCCCAATCTACCCAGGGTTAAGCACAGGTTAATTTAGTGATGTTCACCCTGTAAGGGATTGCCGCTGTGGCTTGACCATTGCTGTCACCCCAGTCAACCAACAAGCCAGTTTTTGACACTCCATTGCCCTTCTAATTAAACTGCACTGGAACTATTGCTTTCATTGGCAATAATTTGTGACTCTGGTCTTGCAAAGCCCTTCTCCTCAAGGGATCTGCCGGGTGTGGAGTCAGCCAAAAGTATTTTGTGGAATAGTCTGGAATAAGTATTCCTTTTGAATGATTTGCGACTCCAATTGACTTGAGATTGACTTTCCAAATTCATTAATATAGAAGTTGAATCAACCTCCCACTGCATGTTGACGCTGTATTATGGCAGAGTTATGACTTTGCTGATGATTGTTCTGCAAAGAAAAACCAAAGGTGGTGATGGACGGAGCGTTGACAATACAAACACTCACCCCCAATCAACTGATCTGGGTTTAATCCATCATCGTTCTTTAGCTCCCTCCGCCACCCCAGTTCAGACATGGCCATATGCAAATCAGTCTGACCCTGTGCCTCATGGGAACAGTCCAGCCCGAACTGCCAAGCCATTTCTTCCCTGGACCGGAATCAAGCTTCCCAGGACCGGTTTCTGGCTACAGCCGTCTTCAGCCGGGCTTGCTTGACTCCAGTGGCAAAGTGAGCAAGGGACTCACGTCTGAGCATACCCTGCCAACTTAGGGCGAGCAAAGAAAAACCAAAGGTGGTGATGGACGGAGCGTTGGCAATACAAACACTCACCCCCAGTCAACTGATCTGGGTTTAATCCATCACCGTTCTTTAGCTCGCTCCACCACCCCAGTTCAGACATGGCCATATGCAAATCAGTCTGACCCTGTGCCTCATGGGAACAGTCCAGCCCGAACTGCCAAGCCATGTCTTCCCTGGACCGGAATCAAGCTTCCCAGGACTGGTTTCTGGCATTACAGCCGTCTTCAGCCGGGTTGCTTGACTCCAGTGGCAAAGTGAGCAAGGGACTCACGTTTGAGCATACCCTGCCAACTTAGGGCGAACAAAGAAAAACCAAAGGTGGTGATGGACGGAGCGTTGACAATACAAACACTCGCCCCCAGTCAACTGATCTGGGTTTAATCCATCACCGTTCTTTAGCTCACTCCGCCACCCCAGTTCAGACATGGCCATATGCAAATCAGTCTGACCCTGTGCCTCATGGGAACAGTCCAGCCCGAACTGCCAAGCCATGTCTTCCATGGACCGGAAACAAGCATCCTGGGACCGGTTTCGGATTCATAATCCTCATCAGCCAGGCTACCTTGAATCCAGTGGCTAAGTGAGCAAGGGACTCACGTCTGAGCATACCCTGCCACACTTAGGGCGAACAAAGCAATACAAAAGGGGATGATGGACGGAGCGTTTGAGCAAATCAAAAGCAAGTCCTTTGACCCGCAGCTGACCCAGCTGCTTAAAGTAATGCTGGAGAAGCTAAGGGAAGTCGATTTGAAGGATGCCATCGGAGGGGCAGGCCCTGACTCAGTGTCGGAAAGCACTGCAGCAGAACACAACACATGCAGTTGGACAAGCCAGCCCTGCAATCAAGAGATCAACAGCAGCTGTCATCGAGGGATCATAGTGAACATAATTAGAGCACTTCCGGTCCATACCTTTGTAGTGACAGCACCTCCTTATTAACAGTCGCAATCATGCGACTGTGGCCCCTTCTCTAGCCAAAGCTAGTGGGGTAAGCTGTGGTGCTCCAGGCGGAGTAGGAAGCTCACACGGAAGCCTGGAGTTACTTTAAAGAGCACTAGCTATGTTTACTTTATAGAGACAATGGGTATAAGGTGGTTATGCATCAGAGCTGTTTGCATTTTGATGCATAGAGCCAGGGCATGGACTATCCCTTCCTGGCCTGCCTTCCCCCTACGATGCCCCCACAATCTTTACTTAAAAATCAAGCACTCTGGATTGACTTCAATCTCTATGATGAAGACTCCATCCCTAAACCCGAATAACCATTTCAACAACCCGCTCCCCTCCAACTGCCTAGCGGCTGTCGCCCAATCCATTATCCCTAGCTGGACCGCAATAATTAACGCCTCACTCCAGCAGGCTTCCTGACTCCCTGAAACCCGGCCAAGTCCTCCCCATTTTGAAAAAAACATTGCTTGATCCAGCCATCCCTGAAAACTTCAGACCTATCTCCAACATCCCCCTCCAGGCCAAAGCGTTGGAGAAATGTGTACAACACTAACTAAGTCAGCACATCAACAACTTCCACCTTCTCGATGATTTCCAATCCGAGTTCCGACCTGGGCACAGCACTGAAACGACCATTCTCCACATCGTTGACGATGCCCTCCAAGCCCTGGACCAAGGGGAAACATGCCTGTTAATCCTCCTAGATCTATCCTCGGCATTCGACACGGTCAACCACCAAAAATTAATCGAATGCCTCAAACTGAGGATGGGTTTGGACGGCTCTGTCCTAGAATGGTTTAAATCCTTCCTCCAAAACCGATCGCAGTGATTCCTAATTAACGGCAAACTATCTGTTCCCTCACCGGTCAAGGTCGGAGTCCCTCAAGGATCAACCCTATCCCCTACCCTCTTCAACCTTCATCTTGAACCACTCACCGAAGTTCTACTTACAGTAAATATCTCCTACCATATGTATGCTGATGACACTCAGCTCTACATCAAAGCCTCCTCTCTTGAGGATATTCTCTCCATGAACGAGGCCCTGAAATCAACCGTCCACTGGCTCACCTCCAATCAACTTAAACTTAACGCCAAGAAAACAGAATTCCTCCTAATCTCCCCTCCAAAAACTAATCCAGAGATGCAATTAAGGGTCAAGGCTATTACAGCCTTAGATTGCCCACCGACCATTGTGGACTCAGCTAAATCTTTGGGAATAACTCTGGACAGTAATTTGAACATGCAAGACCACATCAACTCAATGGCCAAATCAGCCAGATTCCACCTGAGCTACCTCTGGAAACTGAAACCCTTCCTTGACGCTACCGACCTAAAAAGCGCAGTCCAAGCGCTAGTAATCTCTAGACTGGAATACGGTTGTTCCACTCTCTCAGGCTTAGCCAAGACCTCCCTAGCACCCCTAAAAGCCTGCCTTAATGCCGCCACCAGACTTCTTACAAGCTCAATTTTTTTTATCATATCTCTCCACACCTGAAAGCTTTGAACTGGCTCCCGCTCGAGGCCAGAATCCAACTCAAACTGGCTTGCATCACACACAAAGCTTTATACTCCAACACCCCTGCCTACCTTGCACAGAAACTTGTGGTATCCGGCCGAAGCAGAAACTCCCATTCTGTCAGAGACCTTTTACTCCAACCCGCACGGTTCAAGAAAAATAAAACGTATAACCGGGCTTTCTCTGGATCCGCTCCAAGAATATGGAACTCTCTCCCGCCCGCCATCTGAAGAATCCCTTCTCTGGCACGCTTCAAAAAGGAGGCCAAAACCTTCCTTATGGGTAAATTCCTCTACTACATGCTGCCTCCTGCTGATTCTTAGTCCTTGACCAATACACAGACCTTGACTTAATACAGACTAGCGTCTCCCTTCAGAATACCGTCCTACCTCTTCAAGAAATTGGGGGCCTTATCTGGAGTTAATTATATGTAAACTGTTTTCATACGTGTCCGCTTAACTATTGTGATTCCTTCCGATTGTACACTGCAATGTTTCCCTTGTAAAGCGCTCTGATACCCTAGGGTCAAGTTTGCGCTCTATAAAACAATAACACAAAACAAACAAACATTTTGCAGGCGAGAAGAGGCAGGTTAAAATGTGGATGGCACTTCTCACCAGCAACGTGCAAATGTATTTCTCTATTCAATCAGATAAATCAGTCCATGCCCTGAAAAGAATCCCACCTTGGGAATCGAATCGCATCAGCATTACACAACACAGTAACTTTCTCTTTTAATTAAGGATGCCCCAGGAGAAATGTTATTTGAATTGTCTCACTACTGGGCCTAATGTTTCTCTTTTCCCTGTGGATAGCAGCTCCTTGAATTTGTTACACAATGTGGATGCTAAAGGTTGTCCTAATAGCTGCTCCGTTTGTGAATTAAGACTGGTGTTATAATGTTTAGATAAATGTATCACGCTTCAAGTATTGTTTGTTGCATCATATTGTTTCATCACAAAGTTTGTATGTTTTTGTTTTATTTGTTGCCTTAATATGTATAATTTGTTCTTGATTGAAATGTATCCGCACTTACCTGACCCATGATTAAATGTGGAGTAAAGTGCACAGAACGAAGTAGCAAATAAATGCTTATAGTCCATATCAATTGAATTGATGGCCTTCAGTCTGTTAAATTGGTTTAGCAGCATGTGAATATGACGGCTAGGACACCCCACCTTTCACTTATAGAAATTTTGCATTTCTTGCCTTTGGCATTTTATGCCTTCAGCCTGTCTCTAATAATCCACATTTGTATAGCGCACAATCACCCGTTAGGGTCTCTAGGCGCTGGGGGCCGTCGGGAAGATTAAGCGAGCTATTGCCCAGAGTCACATGGTGCTGGGCTAACCTGCCGCCGGAGCCGGGGATCGAACCATGAACCCCAGATTCCAGCGTCAGTTGCCCTGGCCGTGGCGCCACACCTCTCCGTGTTGCATGACTAAGCCTAGTTGACAATTGGGCTTTGTGTATTCCTCCTAGACAGTCACACACAATGGGGAGGTTAAGTGTGACTGGACAGGCCATCCCCGGCAGGATGGGGGAAGGAGCTGGGCCCAGCACCATTTACAATTGAATAGGCTTCCCTGTCTCCATACAAATGGCTGTATAATTAATCTGGAGTCAACCCCAGCAAGGCAGAGCACCTGTGCACTTCAAAGGCATGATTCTAGAAGCTTCTTCCCACTTCAAAAGCACTACTAGGTTTAAATACTGGGCCTCAGATACCAACTCATCAGTACCCTTCTAGAACCTGTGGATACTCTGCCAGGAACAAGGACTGCTCTGCTGCTAAACGGATTGCCATTCTGTTGTAATGCTGCGCTTAAGGACTGCTGCCCTTCTATGTTCACCTACTGCCTTCTTCCCTCTTGCCTGGGGGTGAAGGACTGGACCTGAATCTCTTGAAACCAGAACCCAGAGAGACTCCAATAACTACTTGGCTGGCCTCCTGATCTGAAGTCTCAGGGACACAAAAGGCTTCCAACAACTTTGCACCTGCAGCTGAAATCTGCTGTCTACCTGCCAAGTGATGCCTCCCCAATCCGGGACCCTTGGAAGAAGGCTTGAGGTACTCTACCAGCTTTTGTGGATCCAACGGAACCAAGGCATCTCCTCTGCTGCGCGGCACAGACCCGAGCAGACCCAATGCATCCCTGCTGCTGCGTTGAATGGACCCGCATTGACTCCCCAGCCCCATTGGAACCACCGCTACGTAGCACATCCTCGGCGTAGGCCCTTGCATCTATTGTTGACATCAACCTCGATGACAACGGACCCCGCATTGCAGCCTTAAAGCTCCACGGAACTGATGCATTGCCCCAACTGCGCGCTGCGTCCTTGACGCTGGAGTCTGCATCTTAAGCCTCGTCGACTGGGCCATGTAGGTGTGATGAGGTATCCACCCAGAACACTGTGCTTATTCTAATGTTTTGCAAACTGTACACTAATTTTCGTATTGCCTTTTTGAAACCCATGTTTGTTAAATATGGCATACGTACAGTTAAACAAGCTATGATTCTAATTTTTAACTTGGAATCGGAAGATATCTGTTTTTATATTGCAACATTTTTAAACAAGTGCATCAATTCTAGGAAAAGTATGTGTTTTAATGAACTCTGACTATTAACACTAGATGTTTTACACCATATGTAATTTTTATATGTGTTCTCTTACGAATTATGATTATCATCACTAATTGTAAACCTTAGATGGAATATTTATATATGTACTGTTATATTTTGTTTGTGCTTTTATGGTCATCTATATGCACCGAATAAAGCTTCATGAATTGAATTGACTGGCTCCTCAATGATGACGCAGGCCCTCGCGTTGCAGCCTTGCTACATCTCGGAACCAACACATCAGTTTGGCTGTGTGAAACATCTTCAGCATGGACCAGATATCAACAGTTGCCGCTTTGGCGCTTTGCGCTTTTTGGCACTATTTTTACTGAAATCTTTAAAATTGCATAACTTGCGTTCTACTGATTGGACTTTTTTCCTTTTGATCTTGCTTTATTAATGAGGAGATGTTTTATTGTTCAAACTTAGGGGTCGATTATGATGTCCGTCCGCCACCACTGAGTATGAGGGACCGTTTGCATGGGCAGCGGCGGTCCCTCCATGGCAATTAGGATGTGACCGCCAACCTGGCGGTCACATGCTGTATTTTTTACATTGCGGCGGGTGCTGCTTGAAGCAGCACCCGCCGCAATGTAAAAAATTACAACAGTACATTTGCATGTGGTGCCTGCTGCTTCGTGCACACAAATGCAGGGGGGTACCATTGGTACCCCCCATGTGCACCACACCACCCCCCCACTCAACCTGGGGGCCCGCAACGGGCCCCCAAAGAAATCACCGTATGCCTTTCCACGGCAGAGAATCCGCCGCGGAAAGGCATCTGTTGACCCCCATCCTAATATGGCTGGCGGTGTCTGATAGACACCGCCAGTCATGTTAGAGATTTTCCGCCGCGGTCGGAAGGCGACCGCGGCGGAAAAGCTGCGGACCGATTTTGAGACCCACCGCCATCCTAATTTGGCGGTGGGTCTTTTGTGCCTCCCCAGCGGTTTTCCCGCATCCTCCGGGCCGGCGGTGGCTTCCGCCGGCCCGGAGGATGCGGGAAAACCACGATCCTAATCGGCCCCCAAGTGTGGGATTCTTTTTTGGGGGGCATTTTCACTTTATTACTGTTTGAAGTGTTGCACAAATACTTTGTCTCTAGGTTTAGCCTACCTGCTCTGTGCCAAGCTACTAAAGGGTTGTGCACAGGTTCATTGGGGTTGGTTTGTGCCGCACCATGACATGGATTGTGGTTGCTGCCTGACCAGGGCTCACACCCTAGTCAACCAACAACCAGATATCAACAGTTGGCGTTTTGGTCCTTTGCGCTTTTTAGCACTATGTTCACTGAAATCTTTAAAATTGCATATCTGGGATTCTACTGATTGGACTTTTTTCCTTTTGGTCTTGTTTTATTAATAAAAGAAGTTCTATTGTTCTAACTTAGTGTGGGATCCTTTTTATGGGGTATTTTCACTTTATTACTGTTTGAAGTGTTGCACAAATATGTTACAAGCATGAATTGTAAAAACTCCAGACGTAGCCATGAGGTATAACATAAGTAGAGGTTTATTTAAGCTTAGATGCAAGATGGTAGTTCCAAGATGTTAGTTCATCATTTGAGTAGTTAAGATGGTTCAAGGCAGTTCAAGGCCCCACCAGGAGCAGCATCCTTGCTGCTCAGCCCACAGTCTCCAACTGTCTCTCTCTCACACAACCAGGCACTCCAACATTCAGATGCAGGGAAAGGAAATCAAGGTACAACAAAATACTTTATACATTATCTCTAAGTTAAGCCTAACTGCCCTGTGCCAAGCTACCAGAGGGTAGTGCACAGGTTAATTTGGGGTTGGCTTGTGCAACAACCTGAGAAGGATTGTGGTTGCTGCTTGACCAGGGCTCACACCCTAGTCAACCAACAACCCAATTTCTCACACTGCCAGTCAGGAGCCTGTTGTATCCTTGTAGCTCAGAGCAGGAGGTTAGTCAACTGACCCTTGGAAACACTATGTTTTGCGGAAGTGTATACAGTTGTTGAGACATGTGGGACCAATGTATTTAAGGCTTTGTGGGTGTGAAGAGTTTGAAGGCCTCGTTTTTAGGTCGAGCCTAGACGTGCAAGCAATGCGAAGCATTGCTTGCTGTCTGCTCGAAACCTATTGCTGTCCGTTTCTGGGAATGTAGACACGAGTCGGACGCGCGCTTTTCCAGTCTCAGTTTTGTCCGTGTGAGCGCGCTTCTGAGACGCGATTGCGCAGATGCACAAACAGCCCCTGCTTTTGCTTTGCTCGCATGCACTAACGGCGCACACACACACACACACACACACACACACACACAGCCAGCCCCCACACCCCTGCACACACACACAGGCGCGCGCACACGTACACACGCTGCCGCCGCCCCACCCCCTCTGCACACACACACACATATAGACACGCACACACACAGACACGCACGCATACACACGCCGCCGCCCCCTACCCCCCCTGCACGCACACACAGACACACACCCCCGCCCCATGCACCGGGAGGTCTGCCATACCCCCGAATCGGTACTTACTGGTTAGGCGACGGAGCGGTCAGCGGAATCTCCACCTCTTCCTCCTCGTACTCCGGCCCGTCTAGTCAGGCTCCGCTGCAGCTCCGGAGGCTCCGGGTGGAGGAGGCAGTGGGGGGAAGGCAGGCCCGGCTTCAGGGGAAGGACCGATACGATCATCTCCCGATGGGGAAGAAGGTGGTGAGAGTGGCTGCAAAACCGGCAGCTTCCCCGAGACCGGGGGCGCATCCCCGCCAGCCTCCGCCAACATCGCAGGGAGCGGTGGTTGCAGGCCCCCAGCGTAGGAAATAGGCCCCGCGGTGCACACACTGGGAAGAGGAAAAGGGGACGAGACCCACGGCGCGCGACACGGCACAGGGAGGCGGTGCGCACCAGGCCTTCGTCGCTGCCTGGAACCTGTGCGCGTGCTCCCCAGCCTGTCGCGAGCACGCCTCCTTCTGGCTACTAGCTGTGCGTGCACTGTCCCAGCCGCCGTGGTCACAGCAGGCCGCCTCTCCTCTCAGCTGGATTCGCTGCCGGGGGCGAGGTGGGGGGCGGTTCATAGGTTCCGTCTGCCTCCCCCGTGGAAAACGAAGGCTCTTCCCATTCCTTTCATGTCCGGACTTGAATAGTGGGAGGGCTAAGATTGTTTCCATTGCAGGGTATCGGTAGGTGCCCTGAGTTCTGACCCTGCCGACGTCCAGCGCGGAATGGAATGTTAGTATCGTGACAATTGGGCCACGCTTTGCTTCCCGGCTTAGGCTTCTTCCCTGTCGGCCGTATTCCAGAAATCGGGCCGTGGTACGCCCGCCAATGTCCTTTTTTGTAGCGCCTCTTGCCAGCTCCCCTCGTGACCTCATGGAGGGATGGCCATCGCGGTCTTTACTGACCCGAAAACGAGTATTACGTTTTCAAAGCCACTTAAAATAGGTATTTTACAGATTTATGACTAGCTGGAATCCCTACTTTCATTAAAACCTCTTTATCAACGCGACTGGCTGATGTTGAAGTCTGGTACGCAACAACTGGTTCAAATATGTTCTCTCAATGTTTCACGCTTTAATACAAATGTCACCAAAAAAATAAAAGCCATTGTTATTTGTAATATCAATACATCTAAGTCATGTAATTACAACACATATTGCATTACAAATGCTAAAGATGTCACATTTGCGAAAGTTAAAACTATTGGCATTATAAATGACAAAGCTATTAATTTCGCTATTCTCAAAACCAACACATAAATAAAAAATGTGTCATTTACAATACCAATAGCTCAAACGTTCCTAATGCGAGACCTATTGCATTGCAAATGTTTGTTGTGGATTGGGAGCCAGTGGATCTCTTTGAGGTGCGGGTGAAGTGAGTGTGGGGTGGTAGTTTGAGGGTGAGGTTATAGTGAGCAGGTGGCATGGATGTTCTGGGACAGTCCCATTTGTGTTAGGGCAATGCTAGCATCCCCACACATTTCAATGAACAAGCATTGGCAAAGTGTACATTCCTCACCTTTAAAAGGCAATTGCTGAGTTATTAGCCTTGCCATTGCTTGTTTGTATTGGGGTGAGGGAGGGTGGTTAGATGAGTGAGAGCCATGCATTCCAATGGCATGTTAAAAAGACAATTGAAAAATTAGTTACTTCATATCAGCAGTGGATGAATACATCTTTTCCAATCAAAAGAATTTTTAAAAAACTACGCTCCACCTGACAGAACCAAGAATAGGGAGTAAATCCATCAAATCAAGAGCAGAGAACTGAGCTGGACAAGACAGAGATCCAATCAACAGCAAGGGGCTGACCCAATGTCCAATCAATGTATTGCATTGTTGTCATAAGGGCTTTGAGAACAAACAGCTAAAGATATCTGTAGGCAACACTATGTTCTGGTTTTCAGAGAGGGCTGGGTTGCTGTGCACGTTATTGAAACAATTCTGTAAGCTCACATTTCCACACATCATCTTCCTAAATCGCACAATGCACAGAAGTTAACTCTGCTAATGTGCTGCATGACCTCATCATAGCATAGCAGGTATTAAAGATGGTTGGAGAGGCATAGGTGGTAGCAAGGATAGTTCTTGTACTGAAAGGGGACCCTTCTAGTACAAACTGCTCTTTTGCAGAACGCACGCAAGCTTGCCAAAGGTGTGTGTGTGTGGCACATGGCAGCCTAAAGTGCGCCAGCGGAGGAAAGGAAAATAGCGCCACTTATAAGAAGGTATGATGCTGTTCTGCTCTCGCTTTCATATAACACCGCATTGCAACTTTAGTTTTGTGAATTTTTTTGCAAATCTAGGGCCTTGTGTCTGCGTCGCACAGTGTTGTGAAATGCTGGCACCATCTGGATGCATGCTATGTGATGAATTGTTGCTTAGCCCATGGTAATATAATATAGTTACTCCAACAGCTGCATTATTGCCCTTCCAGAACCACAGTGAGGCTGTCACAGTTGTTTCATTGTCATTTCTGGAACTTCTCTCTGCGCAGTTCAGAGTCCTTTTTGATTATTTCTTTATTGCATAAAATATTACACATATGGAATCTGAAAACTTAGCATCTGGAAGCAGTAATACCTTTCACCCACTTTCTACTAATGGAAACAGAAAGGCGTTTGGGAGAGAAAAACTGACATCTCTATGCAAATTGAAAAGAACCGGGCCGAGCGGGAACAGGGAACATAAACAGGCATAATTATATGAAGAAAACAGCTTCAGGCTTTTCCTCCACTTGAAAAGATTTAGCACCTTCTCGCCTCATTGCGCCGTTACCCCCACCCACCTCTCTGTGGGCATTGACTTCTTTGGCTGGCACAGACTGTGTTTACGGACAGGAAGCGCTGTGACGGGTGACGTAGTTCAATCGCAGGCCGTGGAGTGCGCTGGTTGTGCT
The DNA here is from genome assembly GCF_964261635.1 of Lissotriton helveticus. Classification (NCBI taxonomy): domain Eukaryota; kingdom Metazoa; phylum Chordata; class Amphibia; order Caudata; family Salamandridae; genus Lissotriton; species Lissotriton helveticus. Next base: position 1,732,271,875 of record NC_136068.1, on the reverse strand, counting down.
CTGACCTCAGGGTGACGCAGTTCAGTCGCAGGACGTAAACATGGAGCGCGCTGGTCTGGGACGAAGCCAGAGCAGAGCTGGGTAAGAAAGCTACTGTATGGCTGGTTGGCTGCAGACATGCATTCTGCAGATAGCTGCCAAGGTTTCAGATTGCTTATGGTTGACATTTTCATAATTTCATTGTAATTATGAGTGACATTCAACGACTACGAGTGACATTTTTTCGCGAGCAAAATCAAGAAATGACGACAAGGGCAACATATAAATATCATAAATCACACCCTTTTGAGCAACAAGAAACTCTTACAAGATCTTAAAACTGTTTTAAATCACCAGAAATTGATGGGCACTAACCTAGTTAAAAGCATTCACTCGCAGCTAATTCTCATTAAATACAGTTTTGAGAATATGCAGGGCTCATGTTCTTTCGTGAAAACTGTTACAAAACAAAACGCTAATCTTGCTCCAGCACTCCATTATTACCAAGAGTGATCTTGACGTTTTTATTGGTGCTTGAAAACTCCAGGACACACAAATAATTCTGCCCTACAATTGTCACACTTGTAGGAGTGTGATGGTCAGTAGTTGCGTTCAGTGGTCGAAGTGGGGACAAAAAAGTAGGGGAACTGTGGGCGGAGCCTCAGGGGGCGGGAATAAGCAGAGGATTGGATTAGTGGGCGGAGTCGGAGGTGTGGCTAAAAATAGCAAAACATACCAATTTTTAGTGCATTTGACATTTCACTGACCCAGTTACAGCTTATAACGTTATTTAATTCAAACAATCGATACACATGTTTATTTGAGGTTTAATATATAAGTTGTTTATATTTAATTCATTTACAATGTGGGACATGTTTCCAATCACAGAATATTCCAAATACGCTTATAAGTGGAATCATAAGCCATTTGTCTCCGAGCTATGCAGTTTCTTTCATTGGCACTTCTCCTCCCTTTTTCTAACCATTTTTGAACATAAAATTCAGGTTTAAATTCTAGGACAGGAGGCCCCACGATGTTTATGAACATTATAGAAGACAGATGATTTATTGATATTCTGTTCCACAGTGGTGTGAGCACATCATTCATTACACTAAAGCCCCATTCACATTCAGCAGTTGAGGTACAAAAGGTGTTTATAATGTGCACTAATGGTTTAAGGCTTTCAGGGATGCAATTTTTATTTTGTTTGTACTCTCTGAAACCAAGGATGTACTGCCTAGTATCAAATACATGCAACCTGCTACAAAGGTTTTGTAATTCTCCCTCACCGTTTAAGATGTCTACTGGATCTGGCCAATAAACTGGTTGTAGGAGTTTCATTCTGGTTACTAACTCTTTGTATTCGATTTGGTCATTGTTTGTGATTGTCCATCTCGAAACATTTGATGCACTAGACATTGTCATCCTTTTTCGCAGGTTATTTGCTAAGCTCCGAAAGAACTGTGCCCTATTGATGCAAACACTAGTTTGCAGATGTTTTCCACATAATTATAGCTCTGCCGTATTTTTCCACATGATACATCTGCCGCATAATCTGATGGTTTTATCAAAAAAAATTGTTTGTAGCTCAAACGGATCAAAAGTTACTAAACAGCGTGAATTGTGTTGCTGTGGAGTGGAAGGCCGTGTGCAAAGGTTGACTGGTCACCTTTCTCACCGCTGCATTGGCATGTTACACTGGGATTAATGAGGTGAAAGCTTTCCATAGACTGTTAGTATGTGTAAAAAATGTCAAATTAATAAAGTATCAGAAAATGTACTATATAAACCTGCAGTCTTTTTTTGCTTCATAATTTAGTCATACCTCCAACATTATGTTGTCCTCCTTTGCTGCATAATTGCAGTGGGTCCAATGCAGGTAGCACATGCTAAAAGTGATTGTGTATGAAGCAGAGATACCATGAAGTTTGTGAGTTTAGGGGCATATTTATGGGAATGGTGGTGCAGGGCAGCACAGCATGTTACTTTGCTGCACTGCCCTGTATCACAGGGAAAGGGCAAGAATGCACGTTATTTATCCGTGGCTTTTAAAACATGACTTGGAGCTTTGCATTGTGCATGTACCACATTGCAAGCATACCTACACCCTGCACTCCCCTTGCTCCCCCTCAATTCCTAGCATATCATTACCCTGCTTCTATCATACCCGGACCCAGCCCGCCCTCGCCACCCTCACTTCCTGGCAACGCTCATTACCCTGTTTCTAGCATACCCACATCCTGGCCTCCCCTCGCTCCCCCTCACTTCCTGGGAACACTCATTACCCTGCTTCTAGCATACCCACATCCTGGTCTCCCCTAGCTCCCCTTCACTTCCTGGTATTTCTCATTACCCTGATTCTAGTATACCCAGATCCAGCCCTCCCTCACCACCCTCACTTCCTGGCATATCATTCATTACCCTGCTTCTAGTAAACACGGACCCATCCCTCCCTTGCCACCTTTACTTACTCCTATCAAGCATTACTCCTGCATCCAGCCCTCCCCTCGCCCACCTTGCTTCTTCTGGTATACCCAGCCCTGCCATCTCTACACTTCTGGAGACTTGCCGCAGATCACACGGGCAGGCAGAGCAGACTGCAAACTGCCCAGGGGGCACATAGGGCGAGCGGGCATAAAAAAGGCTTGAGGGGCATCAGCAGAGCCTCTGCACTGTAATTGCAGGTTAAGCTGCACGTCTGGATTCAGATAGGCAGGGACAACATTGTCGGGCCCCTACCAGCAGCACAGAGAGCAGTGGCAGATCGGGATAGATGCCCTTCGGTGGAGCAAAATGCCAACATTTTAGAAGAGTAAAGAGGGAGATTTGTTTAAAATAACCGGAAGAATGAATTTCCCCCATTGACTTCTGTTGAAAGCAGAGGCCGCAGGCAGCTGAAATCAGTGCTTAATTTGTCAAATAATATGTGCCGGGGCTCAAAGTTTTTCTCAAAAGCTCGTTAACAGTGCTGCCGAATGCAGGGTTGACAGTTGTGTCCGCTACCACCAAACACTCCCTGTGCCTTTATTTTACTTTTGCAGGTTCTTTTTCATCCCTGCTTTCTGCTCTTGTCTCTATTTTCCAGTCATCTTTCTTTACACATATTCTGCCTTTCTCTCTTGTGCTGTTTTAGTCCCCAAAAACGAGTGCTGGTGGCCACCACCTGCAACCACCTTGTCAAATTAAGCACCAGAAATTGGAGGCCTGGTGACAGTGTGGGGCTTGACTTTGCCTCCTGCTTTGTTTTATTTTCAAAAGTAAGCAGCCCTCCATATAACTACAATCAGCAATTATGCAAGGAAAGCATCCACTTATTGATAATTTGTGACTAGAGCTAAGCTGGACATTACTTGGAGATAGTGCTAATTAAATCATGACTAAGTGATGTTTTTGGTTATGGCTGTTAGCGGCACTATTATGGAGTCAAGATCCCTGTATTGAAGTAAAATAAGAATGAGAAATATGAATGTGCATGCATCAGGAGAGTTGGAGTGAGCTCTCTAGGTCTCATACGGGATGGAAGTGACATTACTAAATAAAAGAACGTATAGTGCTACATGAGCCTGTAGATAGGGATAATAACAGAATTAGAGTGATGTGATTGCTTCTTGTCACCGGCACACTACTTTTCAGCGCATGGGCTTTGCTTTGACATGTGCTATCAATTGGGAACACAGAAAAGGCTAATTATGCAGCAAACAATGAGAGCAGGGTTGGCCCGTGCCTGAGGTTTTACCAATGCCAATGGTTATGACAGTGTGAGCCGATGCAAGGAGTAAATAAAAGCCGGCCTTGAGATGGATGTTATTTCTATACTCCGCCCTCTGCATATAGAACTGCAGTTGCTGGTGCTTGGACTGGGACATGGTAACAAGAGAAGAAAATGAACGAGAAGCCATGAAGTACATAATATAGATCAGCAACTACACAAGCCTTCCCTTATCCCAGCTTGCTAATATTCACTTCACATGCAGTTATTTATATACATGGGTGTCTCCTACTTCCCATCTCCAAGCCTGTTCTCAGGGAGCAGGAAAGGCCTCCCATCAAACCTTTTGGTCTTAGGGGTAGGTTTAGAGAAGGGCATAGGAGGAGTGCCACCGTGTGAGAGGAGTTGAAAGACGACAAGATTCTGTGACAGAGGAGTGTGTGAGGGTGAGTGAAGGTGGAAGCCAGAGAAAAAGCCCTTACCTTCCAGGGAGCTCAGATAGGCAATTGAAATATTACTGCTGCATTACGCACAGATAGACCTTCAAGAGCTACTGGCCTACCGTACAAAGTGGGACGGGAGAATGCACTGCTCAAGGTGTGGGGGGGTTGGGGGGGCTGATGTCCTAAGCCTGCCCGAACGTCGAATATTGTTGCTCGGACATATAGAGTGCGAGACTTCATTGCAGCATTTACTTGCATCTTGCACACACTGAAGCGAATCAGCAATAATATTCTATACGAAGTCTAGCATATTTCACACTGACACTGTATACGGTTTTATTTGTAGCTGTGTACAGTACACTTTGCAGTATGCATTAATACTGAGAATCACTCAAATGCATCAGTCTGCAAAACTAAATTGTCCCCCCCCCAAAAAAAAGTGTCATCTATTAACAGTAAAACCTTTAAATTGAATCTTCTTTAATTGTGGTGGTCTCTGAAGTGGTGCACTTGAGTAAGTTTTCACTAATTCTTAACTCCTGTAATCTCTACCGAATGTGAAGTGGTGAACTTATAGGGCGATATGAGTCGGTGTGCCTGCTAGTGACACAGAGAGCAAGCTAAGCAGAGAAGATAGACGAGGAAGAGTCTTGCTGGGAAAAGCAGAGAATATGAAAACATTAATGGAAAACCGTAGGGGAAAGGAAAGGTGGAAAGAAGCAAGTATTGGGACACAAAATGTTTACGTGAAAAGAAGTGGGAAAGAAAAAGGAAGGAACAGGCAAGGAGGATGGCAGAAAAATACAAGCTAGTAAGAAGCAGGTGATGGAGTGAAGAAAAGAGAATGGTTTGGAGATAAAATACGAGGAAAGGCAGAGAGAAAGAAGACAGAAGCAGCAAAGAAAAGGGATAAGGAGAATTATGCATCAGGTGTTTTATTCCCCCCACTTACTTGATGTTTGGGGAGTTCGGCTTCAGAGGCAGTCCAGGCTCCTCGTGCAGGCCCGGTTCAGCGAAAGGGCAGAACTGTAAAGGAGGGTTGGGGACCTCTGGGCAGGCACGGAGAGTAATTTCCAGGAGAGGCTGGTGGGGCTGGGTCAGCTTTGGAGAGCAGATTTATAGCAAGTCACAGAGTCCCCCAGGTGGCGTCCGTCAGTCTGCTTCACACCAGAGAACAGTGGCGTCACTGGGGTTGGTGTCACCCGGTGCAGGTAACTCATGGTGTCACCCCCTCACGACTTACCGCATGGACCATCTCTGTCGGAAATGTACGGCGCTAGGTACTGTCTTACTCCCTGTAGCTCCCTCTCTCTGTCTAGCTCCCTCTAGCTCCCTCTCTCTGTCTTACTCCCTCTAGCTCCGTCTAGCTCCCTCTCTCTCTGTCTTACTCCCTCTAGCTCCCTCTCTCTCTGTCTTACTTCCTCTAGCTCCCTCTCCCTCTGTCTTACTCTCTCTAGCTCCCTCTCTCTGTCTTGCTCCCTCTCTCCCTCTCTTACTGCTTCTAGCTCCCTCTCTCTCTGTCTTACTCCCTCTAGCTCCCTATCTCTCTGTCTTACTCCCTCTAGCTCCCTCTGTCTTACTCCCTCTAGCTCCCGCTCTCTCTTACTCCATCTCTCTCTCTTACTCCCTCTAGCTCCCTCTCTCTCTGTCTTGCTCCCTCTAGCTCCCTCTCACTGTTTTACTCCCTTCTGGCTCCCTCTCTCTCTGACTTGCTCCGTCTAGCTCCCTCTCTCTCTGTCTTACTCCCTCTAGCTCCCTCTCTCTCTGTCTTAGTCCCTCTAGCTCCCTCTCTCTGTCTTGCTCCCTCTAGCTCCCCCTCTCTCTCTTACTCCCTCTAGCTCCCTCTCTCTCTGTCTTGCTCGCTCTAGCTCCCTGTAGCTCCCTCCCTCCCTCTATCTATCTTACTCCCTCTAGCTCCCTCTCTCTGTCTAGCTCCCTCTCTCGCTGTCTTACTCTCTCTAGCTCCCTCTGTCTCCCTCTCTCTCTGTCTTACTCTCTCTAGCTCCCTCTCTCTCTGTCTTCCTCCCTCTAGCTCCCTCTCTCTCTCTTACTCCCTCTAGCTCCCTCTCTCTCTATATTACTCCCTCTAGCTCCCTCTCTCTCTATTTAACTCCCTCTAGCTCCCTCTCTCTGTCTAGCTCCCTCTCTCTCTGTCTTACACCCTCTGGCTCCTTCTATTTCTATCTTACTCCCTCTAGCTCCCTCTCTCTGTCTAGCTCCCTCTAGCTCCCTCTCTCTGTCTTACTCCCTCTAGCTCCCTCTCTCTGTCTAGCTCCCTCTAGCTCCCTCTCTCTGTCTTACTCCCTCTATCTCCCCCTCTCTCTCTCTTACTCCCTCTAGCTCCAGCTCTCTCTTACTCCATCTCTCTCTCTTACTCCCTCTAGCTCCCTCTCTCTCTGTCTTGCCCCCTCTAGCTCCGTCTCTCTGTTTTACTCCCTCTAGCTCCCTCTCTCCCTCTCTTACTCCTATTTAACTCCCTCTAGCTCCCTCTCTCTGTCTAGCTCCCTCTCTCTCTGTCTTACACCCTCTGGCTCCTTCTATTTCTATCTTACTCCCTCTAGCTCCCTCTCTCTGTCTAGCTCCCTCTGGCTCCCTCTCTCTGTCTTACTCCCTCTAGCTCCCTCTCTCTGTCTAGCTCCCTCTAGCTCCCTCTCTCTGTCTTACTCCCTCTATCTCCCCCTCTCTCTCTCTTACTCCCTCTAGCTCCAGCTCTCTCTTACTCCATCTCTCTCTCTTACTCCCTCTAGCTCCCTCTCTCTCTGTCTTGCCCCCTCTAGCTCCGTCTCTCTGTTTTACTCCCTCTAGCTCCCTCTCTCCCTCTCGTACTCCTTCTAGCTCCCTCTCTCTCTGTCTTACTCCCTCTATCTATCTCTGTCTTACTCCCTCTAGCTCCCTCTCTCTGTCTCACTCCCTCTAGCTCCCTCTCTCTCTCTCTTACTCCCTCTAGCTCCAGCTCTCTCTTACTCCATCTCTCTCTTACTCCCTCTAGCTCCCTCTCTCTGTCTTGCTCCCTCTAGCTCCCTCTCTCTGTTTTACTCCCTCTAGCTCCCTCTCTCTCTGTCTTGCTCCGTCTAGCTCCCTCTCTCTCTCTCTGTCTTACTCACTCTAGCTCCCTCTCTCTCCGTCTTAGTCCCTCTAGCTCCCTCTCTCTGTCTTGCTCCCTCTAGCTCCCCCTCTCTCTCTTACTCCCTCTAGCTTCCTCTCTCTCTGTCTTGCTCGCTCTAGCTCCCTGTAGCTCCCTCTCTCTATCTATCTTACTCCCTTTAGCTCCCTCTCTCTGTCTAGCTCCCTCTCTCGCTGTCTTACTCTCTTCTAGCTCCCTCTCTCTCGGTCTAGCTCCCTCTAGCTCCCTCTCGGTCTAGCTCCCTCTAGCTCCCTCTCTCTTGCTCCTTCTAGCTCCCTCTGTCTCCCTCTTACTCCATCTGTCTCCCTCTCTCTCTGTTTTACTCCCTCTAGCTCCCTCTCTCTCTGTCGTACTCCCTCTAGCTCCCTCTCTCTCTGTCTTCCTCCCTCTAGCTCCCTCTCTCTCTCTTACTCCCTCTGGTCTCCCCCTCTCTCTCTCTATCTTACTCCCTCTAGCTCCCTCTCTCTCTATCTTACTCCCTCTAGCCACCTCTTTCTGTCTAGCTCCCTCTCTCTCTGTCTTGCTCCCTCTGTCTCCTTATCTCTCTATCTTACTCCCTCTAGCTCCCTCTCTCTGTCTTACTCCCTCTAGCTCCCTCTCTCTGTCTAGCTCCCTCTAGCTCCCTCTCTCTGTCTAGCTCATTCTCTCTCTGTCTTACTCCCTCTAGATCCCTCTGTCTCCCTCTCTCTCTGTCTTACTCCCTCTAACTCCCTCTCTCTCTGTCTGACTCCCTCTAGCTCCCTCTCTCTGTCTAGCTCATTCTCTCTCTCTGTCTTACTCCCTCTAGATCCCTCTGTGTCCCTCTCTCTCTGTCTTACTCCCTCTAACTCCCTCTCTCTCTGTCTTACTCCCCCTAGATCCCTCTCTCTCTGTCTTGCTCCCTCGAGCTCCCTCTGTCTCCCTCTCTCTCTGTATTACTCCCTCTAGCTCCCTCTAGTTCCCTCTCTATCTTACTCCATCTGTCTTCCCTGGATTTGTATAAACAAGAGTGCGAGCAACAGGTGGCACTGTATTGAAGAGCAAGCTGAAATTTGGAACTGGTTCACTGGAAAACTGAAGACTGTGCAAGATACTGAAAAATAGGAAACCATGCACCCTCAGACGAGCTAGGCTGGTATAGAGGTGCATTGTGAGCAAAGAAAATGGCAGTCAAGCATTGCAGATCTCCTGCGAGACGCTGGCGAGTGTGAACAGCATGAGGAACAAGCTTGCACAGGGAGCTACAGTAAAGTTGAGAGCAGAGGCGAGGCTGCAGTGCAGATTGGTGTCACCCGATGTGTTGGTGTCACCCGGTGCGATCCGCACCCTCCCCCTTCCCCCCCCCCCGCCCCCCCCCGCACTCCCCTAGTGACGCCAGAGAATCATTGTCTGTTTGCTTGTTTACAACTGCAGTTGCTTTTCTGTGCAAAAGCAAAACTCGAATGCTATAGTGTATTATTTTTCTCCACTAAGTTATCCTGAAGTTCCATGTGGTCAAATGTTGAAATAAAAAAAAGTCTGTGTTCTTAAAAAAAATAGCTTTGTTATATATGAGCCCATCAAGTCGACGACACTAACAAAAATGTAGATTAGGTGGGGTCTGGCAGAGTTGTGAGGTGTGAATCACGGGCTCACAGCAGCCGCAGGGCCATCAGAGTAGCCGTTTTCGCACCATGCTACGCTGATGGCCCTTTCAGTCCCACTTTGCAGGCCCATTAGACACAGCGGGGAAGGTGAGGAGGTCGGGCGCACTGCAGAGGCCTTCTGAATATTCACGTTGCACCACTCATGGGGGAAAAAAAAGGTGTACTTTTAAAGTATGGCAATTTTACCGTCCCCGGTACGCTCTTTCAAAAGTAAGAAGTAGGGGAACGGACTAACATAATTTTAAGAAGTAGGGGCACGCCGTGCCCTTCCGTCCCCGCCCACTTCTAACGCTGGTTGCGTTGCTACTATCATTGGCAGCATAGAAGGGGCACTGGGTGGTGCAAGCTGCTGTGGCCTCCTGACGAGCGCCATGACATATTTTATTTTTTACAACAAAAAAGTCACTTTTACAGAATATGGGGCCATATTATCAAGGTGAAGTATCGCCGCTTTTTCGGCGAATTGTGCCGAGAACGCGGCGATACTTCTAGAGCCCTATTAACAAGGGCATGCTAACGCCTGCCTCAAGCCCACTTTGCATGTCAGTGAGAAACATCGGTACTGACATGCAAAGTGGGCGTTCCCTCATCCAACCACATGTAAAATGTGGTTGGAGGTGGTAACACCCTATTACCAAGGCAGGCGTTGGGAGAAGGAGACCTGCGATAAACTCGTTTATCGCAGGTCTCCCAACGCCTGCTCTGATCAGGCGTTAGGCATTGATAACATGGGGGTGTGGATCATAAAGCTGAATCCACCCCCCCATATTATCAAGGAGCACATTAGCACGTGAAAACAACGCTTGTTTTCACGCGCTAATGTTCCCTATCGCCGGCTATCGCCGGATTTAATATCGCCTACGTGTTGCGCGTTGATAATGACGCGCTAACACGGCGATAAAATCCGGCGATAGCCGGTTATAGGGAAATGTGCGATGTGCGTTTTTTAACGCACATCTTGGTAATATGGCCCATAGTTTTTAATGGGAAGTTCCTTGCTGCCTGCGTGTTGCTTTTGGCACTGTTACTGGACTCGGTACAGCCATTCAGATGGTTCGTGTGGGGGGTGGGGGTGTTCACATGATGCTGGGTGAAAACGATCACTCTTGCTTAGCCCCATCACACCCACTAATCATCGCTCTCATACAGAGGCCTAGTTTTTCTTTGATGGAAAGGCGCACTCAATCGGTGCTGTTATCCAAGCTGCTAATACCCTGTAAAACACAGGTGTCGAACGGGCACCACTGCACGCGCTAGTGCTATTAATACAATTTAAAAGCACATGATTTCGCAGAGAGATACCACACGAGGCACAACTTACTTAGTTTGCGACTCTTTATATGGTATTTGCTTTGGTCATAGTCTACTTAGCTGGTTACTGCACTGAAGTTTCCAACCTGAAATATCAGAAATAATGTTTATAGTTTTGGGCCGATGCAAAAACAACAGTTGATGGACAGATTGCAGAACAATGTCATACATTCACCCCAGTAAGTCAGGAGGCCTCTGCAGGGCACCAGTAAAAGAAAAACATGATCATAAATCTACGAGATCCCTTCAAATGGTCTATATGTGAATATATACATTGCATATAATGGTTAGTGCCACACAAAATAAGTACACCAGTTGCTTATTTATTGTTCTTGGTTTAGGGTGAGTTATTTCATTCTAGGGTCTTCTTTTTTACATGGACCATTATGCATGTTAGTAAGGGATCCTGCTGGCACGCTCATCTTGTCACTCCCTATGGAAGAGCTCAAATGACCTGGGCCCCACCAATAATATGGTAAACCTGGCCCCAATTAGTTTAAGACAGTCTCTATGGCCATCCATATCCCAGGCCTTCTGAACTCTCATCAGCTTCTAGTGATCGGCGGTGGCACTCCCTACTTCATCGTGCCATCCCCCCTCTATTTACCCATTCAACAACAGGCTGTAACCCTGTGCAGGGTACAGATGAAAGCATGCTTATGACTGTCTAAGGCTTACTTTGAAATGTATACTTTTCTTTGGCTAATTGGGCTTTCTTCAGAAAAAAACACGAGGGGATCCCAGACAGCTGTCTGTGAACCTGCATTGCTTGAGAAGAGGCTCGGGGAGGGCAGCAGGAGAAGGGCAGCATTTTCTTACCCACTCATTCAGGTGAGAGGCTGCTCCTGCTCGAGCAGCGCTTGGTATTCTGGGTGAGAGGGTGGTGCTAATAGCTTTATTGCCCTTACCTGCAGGGCAATAACAGCTGTTAATTAACCCCTTTGTTCTGGGCCTGGGCATCTGGCCCACAATTGCAGGGAGGGCATTAATAGCTGTTATCGCCTCTGGTACGGGCAATAATTCTTAATTAGAACGTTGCAACATTGAGAGCTCGACTGAAGACAATGGAGTGTCTCAGAGATAATAATGGATGATGTAGTCCTTGTGCTCCACAATGCTAAAGTGTTAGTTCTTTTTTGATTTAGAACATTCTACCCTTAATAGATGGAATGTTCGGCTAGCATGATAGCACTTCAGCCTCGGCTACACCACCTTTAACAACCAGTACAGCCCTCAGCTGCGGGATACAACGACATATTCTTACTTTCATTGCTACTGTTATGGTAGTTTGTGCCAGGACACTCCTTTACTGGACTTTCCTTCCAGGACCCTTCTCATTGCCTTCACTGACTATATCTAAGGCCACTCATTTTGTGACAGGAAAGGACCAAATTATGCAACAGACTAAGTTATGCAGCAAGAAAACGCAATTTATGCAGTGTAATGCAGCAGAATCCGTGGCAGTATTAGATTATTATTTTATCCTTTTTACATTTGTTAACACTGTCTTGGGAAACGTTACCCCTCATTAGTATAAGTTTAACAACTAAATAGAGCAACCATGAACTGAATGAAGAGCAGTTAATCTTTGCACATGGTCTTCCATTTAGCAGCAACATGAGTGGCAGCGTTTAAAGTAACTTTGATCCGTTTACGCTTGTTAAAATCCGCAAATTATGCAGCAGCTGATGGCTTTTATGCAAAGTGTGGTAAATTAATAATTATGCAGAAATCACTACACATGCATGAGCACATATGCATTAGCCCTGAATGTATCTGGGTCTGGGCAGGGGTCAAGTCTTTAGCTGAGTTCCACCAAAGTGCAGGTTCAGATACACTGGCCCAGATGTACTGTTCCACGGGCAAGGGAGAACCACTTGACAAACAATGCAGTGCTGTGTTGTGCAGAGGACAGAAAATAGTGCAGCATCAGATTTCCACACATTTACCTTCCAATGATGTAATTGACTGCATTCGTGCATTATGCAGAGCCTCGTGCTGGGCTGCAATGGTGGCTCTGCACTGGCTGGCTTAGGCTTTGAACTCGAGGTCCCCAATGAGTACAACATGCTACACAGAGGCACCAGCAGAGGGTTCAGGCATGTACGATCTGTGCTTTAGGGTATAGCACACGTTACATGTATGTATGTACCACTCGGCCACTTGCTTACTGCTGCTTTTTTTGGTGTTAGGATTTGGGGCACAGCCAGATCATGATATTTTTTGCATCAAAGCCTATGGTGTTTGTGCTGGCCCACCACAGACATGCCTTCCCCCTTGCATAAATTAGTGGGGGGATTGTGACCAGGGGTTATGTCGAAGTGTGAGGGCAACTTTCAGCACAAGATAGATTTGAAGTGTGAAAATTGATCCACCATTCCTGTTTGCGGCACGTTGTAATGCTGCGCGGCACATGACGTTGCGTGCCCACCAGTGCAAACCCCAATAAATCTGGCGTAGGGTTTGTTTGGAAATATAATACTTCCCATCGCCTGGCGAGGAAGTTCACTTTAATGCAGGCAGTACACTCTCCTTTCTGAAAGATACCCCATGACATTGCATTTGCTTGTTTGCTTTCCTGATGTGGCTCAGATCCCTTCTTCGCTTTTAGTCTGTGCTTATCTTGTGCTATTGTGTGGCGGATTGCGTCATTATGCACACACTCTGATCATCTGTGCCACTGATGTGCCAATGTACAGGCCCTGTCTAATATCAGTGATTCTATCCATTTACTTTCACACTCACCTTAGTATCTTGAGTAAATATTGAATTATTAGCTAATTTTGCTCATGAAAATCTTCTCTGAATCATTATGAACACGTCTTAAGCACATGTATCGGGAACCTTATTTGTTTCTATGATTTCCTCAAACCGCTTAGAAGATGTTTCAGTTACCATTAGCTTCTAAAGATTAGTTTTTAACCAGTTGCCTATTCACTGGCATCTCTCATCCTAATTTGATGTGAATTTAAAACATGGCCTTATTTAATTGTCACACTATCAAACGTACTTGCTGGTCCAAGAATGTAACATTTTCCATATTGCCCAGGACCAATTTTGTTTGGACTTTTGAAGGTGCTAGACTTTGGTCCCTAGGAGGGTTGAATTTATGGTGCATTTTTCCCAAATTCACTATATAATTCTTGAGTATCTAGCATGGGTTCAAAAGGTCCGGATCCATGCCAGATTTTCAGGAGGCCCCTTTAAATGTAACGACAAATGTAAATAAATTAATCTAAATGGAACACGTGCACAGTCAGTAGTTAGCCTGAACGGCTGACGAGTATCTGCTCCTTCTGGAACTAAGGGGCATATTATCAAGGGATTTATCTCCGCTTTTTTGGCTTTAAAAGCCAAGAAAGCGGAGATAAAATTATTTCCCTATCAGCAACAGTGTGCTAACATGCAAATTCGCATGTTCGCACCCTTTTTCTCTACGCTTCCCCTTGCATCTCTAATGAGATGCAAAGGGGGCGTTCCAGAGAAAAATAATAGGAGAAATGTTGTTAAGCGACATTTCTCCTATCATCAAGGATTTCGCTAACCCTGTTAGTGATAAAAAAAGCTGCGCTAACCGTGGTTAGCGCTGCTTTTTTTACACCTGGTATTTTCCTGACTTAGCCATGATATCCTATGGAAGGTGGATATCATGGCTAAGTTTGTGAGCCCCTATCATCAAGCTAACACCAAACCTTGAGAGATTATCGTTGGTTTTCCAGCGATAATCTCTCATTTGGCAGTTAGCGTGAGGATTTTTATCACTTCTGAGATAAACCTTGCAAATAGCAAGTTATCTCTGCGATAATTTCCGGCAATGCTTAGCGTTAAAAAATTCGTTGCTAAGCCTCGTTAGCGATAAATATCGCTAATCGTTGGTAATATGCCCCTTAGTTGTAGACAGCTGATGTAGAGAACAGTGAACGTTGATCCTCAAAAATGAGATATTCGGTTTGCTGGAGTTTTTGCTGTGAAAATCCAGTGTTACAGGTGGATTGGTAGTATTTTCTGGTTGGGTGCGCATGAAACACGAGCCAACACCCATAAACTTGTGGGACTGTGTTTGTGGCTATGCACAAATGAATTATAGCTAGCCTTTAAAGCGTTAAGTTTATGAGCATTTACTTTTGACAAGGGTGGGACCAAACACATATACAGGGTTTGGAGGTTGGGGTATGAAGTAGTAGTAGTAAACTTAAATTCACGGGTGTGTGGACAAGGTGGTTTCGCAATGAAGAAAATATTTACTCATTGGGAAATAAAAAAAAAACACAGTTTGATACACATGCTCAACTTACGTGTGCAGAATTGCCCACCTGCTCTAATTGGAAATCCATTCCCACTTAAAAACCGCAGGGCATCTATGAATGCGGAAGTGTTTCATGACAATGTATGGAATTCTTTGGGAAGTCTAAAGCGTTGGCAATTTCCTCCAAATTTTGGAGTAACTCTACAGTAGCAATCTTTTAACTTTTCAGCAAAAAATACATTTTTGTAACAGGCCATAAGTTTGTGGTCCTCTTTTTTTCTTTACCAGTTAATGTGCAGTGATGTGCCATCTGCGAGTATCAATGTCTGCCATTCCATGAAGGTCACCTAGGGGACTCAGCCAGTGCCACTATGGACTGCCCTTCCTACGGCATCCTTCTGCTTGTCAGCGACCCCATAAAAAGCCCCCTTCACATTTCATTCATACACGGAAAAAGCCTTGACATTTGGGAAGGGGGCCACAGGCCACACAGCGAATTTCACAATAAACATTATTTGGAGAATCCTGACTTTAGCCTTAGTCATGCAACTCGCCTTTCCATCTCTTTCCCCTTGCCTCAAGAGTGTCATCTACCCCCCTTACCGGAGTCCAGGCTACCTCATTGACACTAGGGGTGGACGGAATTAGTGGAATTTGATTCTGCGGAATTCCATGGAATTCCATTAAAATTCAGCAAGATTCGTTGTAATTCCATTGCGGGCGGAGTGGCATTTGGCGCTATTTTCCTATGCAAAATGCACTTTCACGTCCAAAAAAGGTTGTGAGGATGCATTTTGGGCTAAGAAAATAGAGCAGCCAAACACCACAAACATAGAGGGACTTCTCCCTCTTCCTGCCCTGTTTAAAATCCCTGCAGTGTGATGGAGCAAGGATTCGCACGTAAAGCGACTTGCTTGTATCAAGAACCTCAAATAATGTTAATAAATGTAATCAACACGTTTGTGTTACTAATATTGCACATTTCTACATTACACGGGGTGTCCCAGTGAAGCTTGCATATGTGTTTACTCATCCTAATATGCTTGCCACTAAAATGGCCGCTGCTTTGCGGGAATTTCTTCTGCGCATGCGTAGGTCACACTCACGTGACGTGACGTACTCGCAGTTCTGGTGGGAATCTTTTGCACTTGCGCATTAGCAATAAGATGGCTGCTTTGTGTTCTCACATGCCGACGCTTGGCCTGCAGCTTTTGCAATGCTGTTCGTTTTGCACTAATCTTAATGCTATAGTTAGTATAAAGTAAGGGGAGTCATATAGGGATTCCTGGTATACAGTGTACTCATTTATTTCTGTGTTCTAAATTGTTTTCCTTTACTTTTCATGTGGCTAATCTTTTGGGCCTGGGAGGTGCTTATTACTCCATCTTAAGAAGTCCCTACTGCGCATGTCATCCTAGCAGAGGGAAGAAAACCTTGTACCAGTGGAACTCAGCCAGCTGGCAGCCACAGTCAAGATGCTCCTGGGAATCGACCCGTAGCCCAGCAAACGGAGCTGAACTGTACTACATTTGAAACAATTGTAATAACATTTGTATATGCCATTGTTAGGTGAAAAGTAGATGTCATGGGAAGCCCAAATTCAATGGGAGGTCCCAAAGATGTAAATTTGAAGCTTGAGAAAGTCAAATCCTAGTTGGTGTGATGACCTGTCCTTTCTTTGGACCAATCGAAATTGGGGATTCTTACACTTGCAACATTTGGGGGGTGGTACACTGACCCGAAAACAGTATAACTAGCCTAGGTTAGCTAGAGAAATTGTCCGACTTATCCGAATAGCTGACCTGTCACTGACCCAACGCACTCAATAGCTGATCGATACAGAGGTGCTGCGTAGCACTCTGTCCGAAATTTCCAGAGACCCAAGGGGGGTTTTGGGAAACCTTAAGTGCTGGCGGAGCACTTTGCTGGGGAATTCGATAACCCAATCGGGGTTCTGACTGAAAAGCTGCAGAGAAGGTGTAGCGCAGGCGTTGCAACTGAACTGAGGGTGCTGGTCTTACCTTGGTGGTCCTGTCCTGATCCTAATCTGGTCTTCCTGTCCTGTCCTGGGGTCCCATTCTGCACCTGCTGGCCTACTGGCGACTGTCCTTTCTTGGGGTTCCTACCGTCCTCAACTGACCCGTGGCCAGGGTTGGTCTTCACACTGTGCTAGGTAAATATAAAGCCGTTAGGGAACCACACTTGCATCCTTTATCCTTATCTTTTGCTTGAACTTTTGCTAAATCGTAAATTGCATATGTCCTTTGTTCTTACCCTACCCTTTTATAATTACTAAGAAAACGTGAAAGTATCTTTATTAGCATGTTTCACTTTTCCCCTACCTTATAGGTGAATAAATACTGTTTCTGAATAAATAGATGTTCCTTCTCTTTACCCTCCCTTTACTGAATTGAAATATTTGCTCTGGATGTTAGCGTATTCCATTTCTCTCTTTCCATATAGCCATATGGTAATTCAAATTCTTTTAGTCTTTTGAGGAATACTCAACTGTGATATTCTAGCATGTTCCTTCTTTCCCATTCTTTAGACGCTCTATATTGAACCCAAATTCCTAGAAACATCTAAATAGTATGTTCCCTGTTTTTACCTTCCCTTTAGAGTCCTAAATGGTTGGCTTTATCCTTTGCTTGCATAGCTATACAATTGTTGTACTTCTAATCATTGATAGTTTAATCGCTGTAAACATTTTACTCTCTGACCTTGAAGAAGATTAGATAAAGAATTTGAAAACTTCATGTGTCTCTGGTTATTACATGAGTGCAAAGAATATAAATGGTATTTGTATTTTGTGACTGCCTTCCTTTACAGCCAGCTCCCTGATCCATTGTGATCATAGGTACCCGTAACAGTGGATTGGTAAGTCGGGTACATTAGAAAGAAATAGGAAGGAACTGGGTTACTGTTAGTAGTGTGTCGGTTACCCGATTAATGAATATGGTAAATTGAATTTATGGGCCCAATGAGTATATGGTAAAATTTATAGTCGGGTGACCTGCGCGCTCTATCAAGTGTATACCCCTTAGCAACCTTACATGTTCTGCAGTAAATACTGCAGAGTATGCAAGGGTCCTGCCGCCAAGAGGTATTTAGTTCTTTCTAATCTTTAGAAAGAACTGCATAATCACTCTGCAATGCACACCCCTCGGCATCCTTACATACTCTGCAGATTACTGCAGAATTTGGAAGGGCGCCAAGGGGAGTGCACTGCAGTGGCTGTTTGTTTCTGAAACATGGTCACAAGAGGGGGCAGTCCTTCCATGTTTAAAAACCTCTGCAGATTAAACTTTAATCTGCAGTGATTTGACTGCTCCCTCTTCCAGTCCTGTTAGAAATAAATAATTACTGTAGATTAATTCCACCAGTGGAGGAGCAAAATTTAAAAGTGTTTCCGCTTTACAAGAGTTTTAGAAATGGGTTTTCTGGTTGGCTAGGGCATGCTCCTAAGCCATGCAGAACCACCACTCTAGTCAAGGTAAGGAATTTACACACCCAAGAGAACCCCAGCTCACCCTCTTGGTAGCTTGGCAGAGCAGTCAGGCCTACCCCAGAGGCAATGTGTAAAGCGTGGGTGCAATGCACACACCAGTGACACACTACACACACCACAAAAGAGACTCCACACCAGGTTATATAACAATAGCTCATATATTGTATATAAAACAATCAATCAATCAATCAGAGTACTTGTATTGCGTGCTACTTACCCGTGAGGGTCTCAAGGTGCTGAGGTTAGGGGGTGCTGCTACTGCTCAAAGAGCCAGGTCTTGAGGAGTCTCCTGAAGGCAAGTAGGTCTTGGGTCTGCCCTATGTGGGTAGGGAGGGTGGTCCAGGTCTTGGCGGCGAGGTAGGCGAAGGATCTGCCACCGGAGGTTGTTCGTTGGATGCGGGGGACAGCGGAAAGGGTGAGGCTGGCGGAGCGGAGCTGGCGGATGGGGGTGTAGAAGCTGAGTCTGCTGTTAAGGTAGACTGGTCCGGCGTTGTGGAGTGCTTTGTGTGCGTGGGTGAAGAGCTTGAAGGTGATCCTCTTGTCGACGGGGAGCCAGTGTAGGTCTCTCACGTGTGGCTGCGGTGGGGGAAGTTGACGATCAGTCGGGCGGAGGCATTTTGGATGCGTTGTAGTCGTCGTAGGTGTTTGGCTGGGATTCCTGCGTAGAGTGCGTTGCCGTAGTCCAGTCTGTTGCTGACGAGGGCCTGTGTCACCGTTCTTCTTGTTTCGTTCGGGATCCACTTGTAGATCATGCGGAGCAAGCAGAAGGTGTTGGAGCAGGAGGAGGAGACGGCTTTGACCTGCTTAGCCATTGAGAGGGAGGAGTCGAGGATGAATCCGAGGTTGTGTGCATGGTCGGTGGGTGTTGGTGCTGTTCCTAATGTGGTCGGCCACCAGGAGTCGTCCCAGGCTGAGGTGGTGAGTCTGAGGGTGAGTACCTCCGTCTTGTCCGAGTTTAGCTTCAGATGGTTGCTCCTCATCCAGTCGGCGACGGCCTTCATTCTCTCATGGAGGTTGGTTTTGGCGGTGTGTGGGTCCTTGGTGAGGGAGAGGATGAGCTGGGTGTTGTTGGCGTAGGAGATGATGTTGAGGTCGTGTGGGAGGCGGACGCTCTGGGTTCTGCCGGAGAGGAAGGACGTGGTCCAGTCAAGGGTCTTCTCTTGGATTCTGGCTTCTAGGAGGCGTGTCTTTAGAGTGCGATGGTGTGTCGAAGGCGGCCGACAGGTCCAGGAGGATGAGGGCTGATGTTTCGCCGTTGTCTAGTTGGCGCCTGATGTCGTCTGTGCCGGCGATGAGGGCTGTCTCGGTGCTGTGGTTTTGTCTAAATCCGGACTGGGATGGGTCCAAGATGTTGTTGTCTTCCAGGTGTCGGGCCAATTGCCTGTTGACGATTTTCTCGATGACCTCTGCCGGGAACGAGAGCAGGGAGATGGGGCTGAAGTTCTTGAGGTCCTTGAGGTCCTTGGGGTCCGCCTTGGGCTTC
Organism: Lissotriton helveticus; assembly: GCF_964261635.1. Taxonomy (NCBI): domain Eukaryota; kingdom Metazoa; phylum Chordata; class Amphibia; order Caudata; family Salamandridae; genus Lissotriton; species Lissotriton helveticus. Next base: position 1,732,252,447 of record NC_136068.1, on the reverse strand, counting down.
CTGAGGAGGGTGTTGATTTCGGCGTGCTTCCAGCTTTCCGGGAATGTCGCTGTTTTGGAGGAGATGTTGATGACCATCCATAGTTGGGATGCGATGGCTGCGTCTGCTTTGTTGAATATGTGGTATGGGCACGGGTCTGATGGAGATCCTGAGTTGATGGAGTTCATGACCTTGCATGTCTCATCGTCGTTGACGTTGGACCTGGAGGTCAGGCGGATGGTGCTGGTGGTGTTCACAGGGGAGGTGGAGTCTGGCATAGTCGGGGCGGTTGTGGTGTTGAAGCTGTCGTGGATGTCAGCGATCTTGCGGTGGAAGAAGATGGCTCTTGTGAGGGCAGGATGTCGTTGGGGTTGGCACTGGGGTTGGAGAGTTTCTTTACGATGTTGAAGAGCTCTTTGCTGTCGTGTGCGTTGTTGTCCAAGTGGTCTTTGAAGGAGGATCTCTTGGCTAATCTGATGAGGTGGTGATGTCTGCGGGTGGCGTCCTTGTGGGCTGCGTGGTTGTCCGGTGTGCATTCGTGGATCCACATTTTCTCCAGTTTCCGGCATGTGCGTTTGGAGGTCTGGAGCTCGTCGGTGAACCAGGTGGCTCTCTTGCTGGCGTGGCTGTTGGAGGGTTTCTTGAGCGGGGCGAGGGTGTTGGCGCAGTCGTCGATCCACTGTCTGAGGTTGTGGCGTCTGGGTTGGTGGGGTCGGTGGGTGGGTTCAGGGCAAGGGTGGTGATCAGTCGGTCTTCGGTGACTTTACTCCAGCAGCGGAGAGGCAGCTATTGGGTGCGGTGGTGCGTGATTAGTTTCATGAAGGTGAAATTAATGCAGCGGTGGTCGGTCCAGTGGAGTTTGGTGGTGTGGTCGAAGGTGACGTGGGTGCCTGTGGAGAAGATGGGGTCCAGCGTGTGGCCGGCGGTGTGGGTGGGGAGATGAGTTGTTTGAGGCAGAGTTTGGCGAGGTTGTCGATCAGGGTGGTGGAGTTGGCGTTGTTGTTGTTCTCGAGGTGGAAGTTCAGGTCCCCGAGGTAGATCTAGTCTGTGGAGGCGAGTGCGTGGGTGCTGGCGAGGTCGGCAATGGCGTCGCTGAACTGAGCCCGGGGTCCGGGGGGCCTGTAGATGAGAGTTCCTCTGAGGGTGGTGTTGGGGTAGGTGTGGATCCGGAAGTGCAGGTGTTTGGCGGTGTGGAGGGTGTCGTCTGCGTGGGTGGCGACCTTGAGAGTGGACATGTGGATGATGGCTATTCCTCCTCCGGTTCCATTGGTGCGATCTCTGCGGGTGATCTTGTAGCCGTCCGGGATGGCTATGGCGATGTCGGGCGCCGAGGAGTCATTGCACCAGGTCTCGGTCAGGAAGGCCATGTCTGGGGCAGAGGTGTCGAGCAGATCCCAGAGCTCGATGGCATGTTTGCGAGCGGAGCGGGTGTTGAGGAGTATGCAGCGGAGGTGGTTGGGTCCAGTCCTTGGAGGTTTGGTGGTTCTGTCACAGGTGAAGCTGCAGGTGCGGCAGGAGAAGGGTCCGTGGGTCTGTTTCGGGGTGGCCTGGAAGCAGGTGTGGGTTCGGCTGGCATTGAGTGCGTGGAGGCTGCTGGTGTCGTAGTGGAGTCTGGTGTTGTGGTGTTCGCGGGGTCCAGATGTTCTGGCGCTGGGCGCGGTCCAAGCGTGGACGGGCGCAGACGGGCTTGCCTTAGGCGCGCCAGCAGCGCACCCGCTGTGCGGCCGTGCAGCTACCACCATTTGAAGGGGAGCTGGGAGGGAAGAGCAGCTGGGAGGCGGGAGGCAGGGGACTGCGAATGGGAGCGGGGGGTGGGGCTAAGGGGCAGCAGCGGCGGGAAATGAGCAGTGGGCAAGGGAAAGAGCAGCTCCCAGGAATGGGCAGAAAACAGACGAAAATGCAGGCCCAAGCGCAGGTGGAGCTGCAGCGGGGGGAGCGACCTACCTGGAAGGTCAAGGGTCGCTCTCCTCACCGCACAGCTGCTGCCTTTTGAAGGGGAGCTGGGAGGGAGGAGCAGCTGGGAGGCAGGGGACAGCGAATGGGCGTGGGGGCGGGGCCGCAGGGGCAGCACCTCTGGGAAATGAGCAGTGGGTACGGGGGGCGAGGGAAAGAGCAGCGCCCAGGAATGGGCACAAAACAGACCAAGATGCGGGCACAAGCGGAGGTGGAGCTGCAGCGGGGGGGAGCGACCTACCTGGAAGGTCAAGGGTCGCTCCCCCTCAAACACATAGACAACAATCACATAAACCATAAATCACTTTGCCAACTAGGCAAATGTCATCATAGTACAGTTAGTCTAATAAAGTAAACACTTATAAGTTTCACACATTATAGAAGCATCATGAAGGAACCATCTTACACCATTGCTGTACGGAACCTGCAGTTTCGGAAAATGGTACTTGTGAGGATTATAAGGACCTTTAACATAGCATTAGGGAATAAAAATACAGCAGTTCGGTGAATAACACATGAATCATAATAAAAAGAAACATACAATCGGTAATGGAGAAGGCCAGCCAAAAATGTATACCCCAACAGCTCCTGCTTGCCTATATTGAGGAATGCGGTAAACCTTCTCAGGGGATCGGGGGCCTCCATAGAGGTTCCACCCTGCCCAACAACCAAACCACTAGGTATGTGCACAAAAGAAAGAAAGGGGGAGGCAGCTGCGGTGCCCACGTTGGTGGGAAGACCTCACCTCGCAACTGGGCTGGCTGCCCATGACCTTAAGGTGCAGCTACTGCAGCGAGATATCCTCCTGTGGCACTGACATCTGCCTCCGGGGTTTTGTTGGAGGGCCATGCTACACTCTACCGCAGAGTGCCTGGCTAGGAGGGGCCCACATCGAGGGTTTTATGGGGAGACCTCGCCAGATCGTCCCTAGACATACTGAAGTAGCGGCGACTTTCTATCACCGGCTGTGAAGAGTGGGCACAACCTTTCTTGCCGTCCCTACCCAACGCAAAACAATAGCAAGCTCCTCAGCTTACTCTTCACGTTCTTCCCCGGGGCTGTGCCAGACTCCCTTTACCGTGGTACTGCCTCTGGAAGAACCACACCGGCTGCCATTCCTGCAGCACAGTCTTCCTTCCGCACTGCAATCATCAACAGCCCGAGGCCACAAGGCAGAGCGCCTGCTATAAATCCTAATGAAAGATGGCACGGATCCCTGAGCCCAGTGGGGGCCTCCCCCAAGAGTATTTCTCATGGTCCCAGGTGCTGGCTCTCTTTCAAGGTAAAGAATACAGTGCTCACCATGCTTTGACTCGAGGCATTGCACAGCACTCACCCCTCAGTTTAGGCACTTTTACTTTATGAACCAATGTGAAGAACAGTCCAGTCTTTCTCCTGCAGGATCAGCAACTGCAGGCCAACCCACCAGTCACACAGCAGGGGCAGCGCTCCTCACACTGATATTCAGTTCTCTTTTTAGGCAGGTGTACTTAGGGATCCAGCAAGGATCTTTCCTGAAGTCTTCGATTTCCCTGAGACTTCCAACAGGAGGCAAGCACACACAAGCCCTTGGAGATTCTTCACAAGCAGGATACCACAGCAGGGTAAAAAGAGTCCTTTACCTCCACCACAGACAGGAGCAGCAGCAGCTACAGGCCAACCCAGCCCTCATACAGAAAAGGTAGCAGTTCTCACAGAGCTCTTTAGCTCTTCTTCTTCGCAGGGTCCTCTTGTCCAGAAGTAATCTAAAGTCCTGGGATTTAAGGTCCAATACTTATACTACCTTTTCTCATTGTTCTCTTTGCTTCAGAGTCTCTGAGCTCAGTCTAAACCAGTTCTGTCCTCCCTGGTCTAGCTTGACCACAGGGGTTGGAGACAGCATTGTGCAAAGGAGAAACAGCCTATTCAGTTGCTAGCAAAACTCCTCCCACCACTCTAAATGCAGACCAGGTCTATTCAGCCTAGTGATGAGTCACCCTGGCAAGGCAGGCCACACCTCAACCCTCCTTGTCACTGTCTAGAGTGAATGTATATCCCCAGCTCCACTCACTCCAAAACCAGACGGTGAATACACAAACAGGGAGAGTCACACAGAATGGTAAAGCAAGAAAATGCCAACTTTCTAAAAGTGGCTTTTTCAAATACACAATTTAAAAAACACCTTCATTAAAAAGGTGCATAATTAAATTCTGAGTTTAGAGAGCCTAAACTCCATTTCTCTATTTTGTCCCAATTGAAAGTTAGACATGTAAAATGTTATAGTGCAGCTCCAGTGACAGCATATAGGACAGACACCCTTTTAACAGTGAAAAACAAAATACACAGTATTTTATTATTACGACAAGTATAACACTCCAGTACATGCCCTACCTTTCACATACACTACACCCTGCCCATGAGGGTACATTGGGTCTACCAGTGGGGTGCCTTACATGCAAGAAAAGGGAAGGATTTGGGCCTGGCTTACGGGGGGAATTGCCAGGTCAACATGGCAGTTAGAAACTGCACATGCAGACATTGCAGTGGCAGGTCTGAGATAAATTTACAGGGCTCCTCATGTGGGTCATACAGCCAGTGCAGCAAGCCCACTAGTATCATTTGATTTACAGGCCCTGGCACACACCGTGCACTTTGATAGGGAATTATCAGTAAATCAAGTACGCCATTCATGGATAACCACCATATTCACAATTTACACAGCGTATGCACGTTGGCACTGATCAGTAGTGGTAAAGTGCCCGCAGCTCTATAGCCAACAAAAAACAAGGTCAGAAAAATAGTAGGCCAAAAGCTACACGTTTTGGGATAAACCTATAAAAGGGCCATGTCTAGCAAAAGAATGAATAAATTCCTTCGATTTTGCCAGTGTAATTGATATAATTTATTCCAGGGCTAATAGTCACAAGGAGTTTCTGAATTGCGTGTAATTTCCTCTTGCATTATTATGCCGAATCTATGAAAAATACAGTGATATTACATAAAATTATGTCAAATACAAATCTGACATTTAACCATGTATTTGAGCTTGAAACACATTTTCATTGAGTACCTGAGCACAAAGAACAAAAACACAAGTAATAGCACAGCAAGAATATCATGGGCCCTTGTGCAAACAAGGAAAAGGGAACTTTTGACTGCAGTTGGGTTCCTAAATTTTCAGGGTTCAATGGACGCCTCAAGGCTCTGGGTACTGGTGTATCTGTATCTGCTGTACCATTGACAGCTACGCTCCTGAATACATGTGCTTCAAACAGCAGCACCTCTCCTTCTGTTTATTGGCGTTCTTCCTGTGCTCCCTTGATAGGATTCTTACCAAAACGCACTTGAAATTACACAACTGGCTGATACGAGCAAATGCAAGATATTCGCATAACAATTGAAATGAGAATTGCAGGAAATTACAAAAGATTACTAGGCATAATGAAAAACATGTCAACCCGGCCTAATTATCACCAGCAACCACTGGGCAGTTTTTAGGTCTCGGCCTGCGAAAGACTGCGCACATGCGCAGTCGAGCTGTTGAGATTTAATGATGTAGTGAGAGATTCACGAGCAAGGTGAAGCCCTGCCCCTCTTCTCCATTGCCTGGCCTCCTAAACGGTGGCCAGGCATTTGAGAAGAGGTCCTAGTGACGTTCTTGTTTCTCTCTAAGCCCCGTCCTTTTCAGACAGGGCTCCTTGACTTACTGCTGGCGTAAAAGGTTTCTTATCTTCTTTATGGGTCCAGATGGCCCCATAAAGAAGATAAGGAATCTTTTACCCCAGCAGGAAGTACAACAGCCTCGCTAGGAGGCTGTATTTTAATTTCTGTTTTTCTTTTACAGATCATATGGGAGAAAGATCACATCAGCGCCGTGTGGTGTACTGGACGGCGGTTCGTGGAATCTGGTGGCCTCGCGTCAAAGCTTTTTAAAAACAGCTTGTGTGTCGATGACGGACTCGTGGGAGCGTTGCGCGGCATGAGCAGGGTCGTGTCATCATGGTAGCAGTGCCGACAGCTGAGGGGTATCATTGTGAGCGGTATAGTTGGTTTGCGGGAACGCCGTGCAGGGGGCATTGAGTGCCTCAGGAACCTGACTGTGGTAACCTCATCTTAGTATGCCGCGTGTGAGTTTCAGCGCCAGGAGCGCTGTGTTTAAATATCGGTGGCGCTGTGCACTTTCATGGACTCGTGTCAGTCTATCGGATTGAAGTCGTGTATGCTTCAGCATCGGGAACCCAATGTCTTTTATACCGGTAGAGCTGTAATCGACGCGAGCATTTGCACTGGGAAGGAGCGCTACGTACGGCTGTTTGCTTTCGACTTAGAGAGTCACTGGGGCCTAAGTGCAAATGCCTGGGGTGTCTATGTATCTGTTCCCAATATGGAGTCGGCTAAGTTTCTTCAGCAGACTAGCTGTGAGTGGGAGCGGGTGGCAGCGTGCACTGAAGTAGCTCTGCTGGTGTGCCGCTGCTGTAGCACCCCCCTCCCTCCGCCCCCGAGAATATGTGAATGTTGAGGCGGGTTGGCACAGCGCGATTCCGCCAATTTTTTATGCTTCACTTAAGCGCTCTGAGTGGTTGTGATCATATGTTTCGTTTTATTTACAATAGAGCGAGCTTTGTGCTCCTGAGGTCAAGTTTTAGGACACGGAAGATGCCTTTCCGGTGTAGATGGAACAATTTGAATAGCGCAGCTGGTGGGAGTATTTCCCCGTTGCCATGCGGTCGATTTAAGGTGCGATAGAGAGGAGCGCCTTTTTCATTGTGGGCTGCAGGGCGGCTTGATCACAGGGCGTGTCCACCAGGTTGCCGAGCGTAGGAACTAAGGCACCGCGAGGTTGCATTGGTTGTGGCATTGAAAGGACGAGCTGTAATTGCGGGAGCGTGTCAGTTAACAAGCGCCTGCTGGTCCTTTGGGAGAATCACTGTGGCCTAATAATTGAGGTCTTTGACTCTTACGCTCAAGGTTGAGTGTTCGATACCTGGCGTTTCAATGTATGTTTTGCTTCAATTTAAGGTGTATGTAATAGTAATATAGTTGTCTAAAATGTTGGTAAAATAGTGCATTTATAGAGGAGCTCCTCCTGCCCTGGAGTCCACCCCCCTCCTCCTCCTGCTCTGGAGTCCACCCCCCTTCTCCCCCTGCTCCTGAGTCCACCCCCCCTCCTGAGTACACCCCCCCGCAAGTCCACCCCCCCTCCTCCTGCCCTGGCAGCACCCGTGCTTAACTTGTAACATTTTAAATGTAAAGCGCGGGTGCCGCATTAAAAGAATTCAGCAGCTTTCCTGTGGGTTTGTGTTGATGCTGTTGAAGGAGCTAGGGAACTGGAGCTGCGAAGAAAGTGGGGGATGACAGAGCTGCTGCCTTCCGTTGGTTGCTGGCTTCCAGGATATTCCATTATATTAAAAAAAAAAACACACAAGACTGTGTTATTTTTCAGATGTCTGATTTGAGCTCTGGTCCCGTAAGCTAATTTTTGTATGTTCTATTTGCATTGTGAGGTGGAAGCCACTTTTCTGTGTGTGTGTGTGTGTGTGTGTGTGTGTGTGTATGGCTCTGTGTGTGTGTGGCTCTGTGTGTGTGTGGCTCTGTGTGTATGTGGCTCTGTGCGTGTGGCTCTATGTGTTTTTGTGTGGCTCTGTGTGTGTGTGGGGGTGCAAATGCAATAGGTCTCGCATGGCTGTGTGCGTGTGAGTGTGTGTGGTTCTGTGTGTGTGGTTCTATGTGTGTGTGTGTGTGTGTGTGTTGGCTCTGTGTGTGTGTGGCTGTGTGGCTCTGTGTGGCTCTGTGTGTGTGTGTGTGGCTCTGTGTGTGTGTGGCTGTGTGTGTGTGGCACTGTGTGTGTGGCTCTGTGTGTTTGTGTGTGGCTCTGTGTGTGTGTGGGGGTGCAAATGCAATAGGTCTCGCATTTGCAAGAGATTAAGCTATTGGCATTGTAAATGACAATGCCATTTATTTATATGTTTTAAAAACCGACACATAAATAAAAATGTTGGCATTTACAATGCCAATAGCTCTAACTTTTGCTAAGGCGAGACCGTTGCATTGTAAACGCTTGTTTCTATTGACACTTGCCATGGCAGGTCAAAGACTGAAGCCATATGTGCTGAGCTACCAGGACTCCACGTCCTTCATCCAGGGCTATCACTGTGCACCACCAGACCTAAAGTACTAGGTAGGAACTCGCAACCAAAGGCTCATAAATAACATCAAATGAAGTTAGTGAAAAGATGGGTAACAGGATGGATGGATGGATGGATGGATGCATTAGTGAGTGAAAGGAGGCATGGATGGGTGCTTGAGTGATGGGTGCGATGGATGAATGTGTGAGTGAGTGAAAGGGTGAATGGATGGATGGGTGAGTGAAAGAGAGGGTGGATAAATGGATAAAAGGGTGGATGGATGGAGGGGTAAGTGAAAGAATGGTTGGATAAATGAAATGGAGGGTGAGTGAATGGATGAGTAAATAGGTGGATGGATCATGAGAGAATGCATGGATGCATGAGTGAGTGAAAGTATGGATAGCTGAGTGAAAGGATGGATGATGGGTGGGGGAGTGAAATGGTCAGTAAATTGATAGAGTGAAAGGGTGGATAGATGGATGAGTGAAAGGATACATGGGTGGCTGTTTTTTTAAAGGATCGATGCTGGGGTGTCATGAACCCCCAACTTTAGTAGCTACAGCAGGGTTAAAGTTCTTTATGGTGCTCTTCTGTCTGGAACTTGACAAAGGTGAATGAGTGAAAGAATGGCTGTATTTGTGAGTAAATGGGTGTATGGATAAATGAATGAAAGGATAGATGTAAGGTTGGATGAGTGAAAGGGAAGGTGAATGGATGGATGAAAGCGTGGATGGATGAGTGAGTGAGTGAGTGAAAGAATGGATTGATGAGTGAATGGATGGGTGGATGGATGGATAGGTGAAAGGATGATGAATGGATGAGCAAAAGGGTGAATGGATGAATGATGAGAGAAAGGATGGATGGATGGATAAGTAAAAGGATGAATGTAAGATTGGATGTGTGAAAGGGAAGGTGAATGGATGGATGAAAGTGTGGATGGATGGGTGAGTGAAAGGATGGATGAGAGAAAGGAAGGATGAGTGAAAGAATGGATGGATGAGGAATTGGTGCCATAAGAGCTTTAGGCATGTGTTTTATTTTACATTTTCTGGCTGCTCCCTTGATAGTGAAAACAAAAGCGTTGTTGGTAGTCCATGATGTTTATCTACTGAACGTGTGCTGTTTAAGGTAGAGTGCACTGAGGGCACTGCTACAGCACTGTCAGTTTCCAGCCCCATGCCAGATCCACAAACCATCCTACTGGCCGCAATAAAATGTCACTCTTCACACCCCACAACCAGGGTCATAGCTTAGTCAGTGAGATTCGGGGAAAGGGGTGTGAATTGTAAATTTCCCAACTAAAAAACAGCATGATAAAGGGTGGAGGGAAGACAAAGGTTTAGGATACATGGTTCCCATTTAGAACAGATTCAAAACGTATTTGCATTAGGTGGGCCTCTGTCAAGTGTATTTTAAAAGAAATAACAAGTTAAGGGCCAGATGTAGGATCCCTAATACCGGTCGGAAACGGCCGATTTTGGCCGTTTCCGACCGGTATTAGGGTTTTGAGATGTAGGGCATGCATTTACAGAATCGGTATTTTACCGATTCTGTATTTACCGATTCGGTAAAATTACCGAATCGGTAAATACAGACTCGGTAAAATACCGATTCTGTAAATGCAGATGTAGCTGGCACATGTCAGAGTGCCACAGGGCTTTAAGAATCGGTATTTTACCACCCAATCCAATTGGGTGGTAAAATACCGAATCCAGGTGTGCATGCACATGTGTGCATGCACACCTGTGCCATGTGACACACAGACATGCCCTTAGGGCATGTCTGTGTGCCACATGGCGCACATGCCTATTTTTGGGGTGCCAGAGGGTGTCAAAGTGACACCCCCTGCACCCTTGCTGAAATCGGTATTTACCGAATCTGTAAATACCGATTCGGTAATGCCCATTGATTCCTATGGGCTTCAATGCCCATAGGAATCAATGGGCATTACCGATTCGGTATTTACAGAATCGGTAAATACCGAATCTTAACGATTCGGTATTTACCGAATCTGAAATACCTACATCTCCCCTCCTCTTTTTTACCACTTCTTAAATACCGATTCGGTATGAATCGGTATTTAAGAAGTGGTAAAAAAGATTTACCTACATCTGGCCCTAAAACTTTTAAGTCAAACAAGGATGACGAGAAGAACCAGCAAAGGCATAGAAAACCCAACTCAGGACCCCCAGACCCAACTCTCAAGCAAACATTGCATTTATTTTGGGGGAGGGTGTCATACCCCAAACACCCCCACCCCAACCCCCGAAGCTACACTCCTGCACACAACAGTAGGGGGCATTGCTGTACAAGCTCTCCTTGAGGCATTGATGGTGCCAAGCATTCCTACACACCTCCTGACTCATGTCACTCCCCACCCCCTAACTTCCCTTATATCACCACGCCTGTCACCCCAAAAAGCAAGGCAAGGTGCTCTCTAGTTACTCGCTTTCTCGCCAGTACCAAAAACCCTGCTAAACAATGCACTCTGGGGACTGAAGTCTTTTTTTCACTTACCATGTTACAATGGGTTGTGAAAGGGGATATCTAGAGCTACAAATATGTTGTTCTGGTGGCACACACTCCCTGCACCTCCCTGAGTGAGGCTCACAAATGATGCAATATGTGAACCGGAAAAAAGCAATAAAGTGGCATTAGAACAGCGATAAGGACCGGGATATGGGGAAATCCTCTTAATGCAGATTAACCAACTGTAATCGTTAGCAGGGTTAAGTGTGTGTGAGGTCAGGGCGGGTCTGTGTTTGAGAGCTCATTTATCAAGTGCTCTGCGCAGTACATGAAGGCTGTGAACAGAAATATAAAATAGGGAACGCTTGTTAACCATTTACCCAGCTTCAGCAAACCCAGAGAGCTGACTGCAATGGGCCGGACGTGAGGTCACTGCAGCAGACATCCTCCAATTGGCCCATTGTTTGCAGCAGGTGATAGCAAGCATGGGTGAAGGGACAGGGAAAACCTGGCCTTAAACAGGCGAAAGAGGAGAAATGTTTTCTCCTTGTTTTTGCTGTTTACATGTGTGCTGCCTTGTGCAGCACACCAAGAAACAGAAAATTGCCTATGATTGTTTATGTGCAGGAAGGTCCTTCCTTCAAATAAACAATCATTTAAAAAAAGGCAGTTTTGCAACAAAGCAGCACACATAGAAGTAACAAAACAGCATTTAAAGATTGTTTATGTGAAGGCAGGGGCACCTTCCTGCACATAAACAATCTTCCCCCCAACACCGACACCCTTGCACTATGGTGCAAGGGTGCCTGCGTTGGTGCTAGGCAGCTGAACTCAGCGCCAACGCAGGGGGAAACAAAGGGGTGCACAGCAGTCTTGTGAATACGGCACATCCCTGTGTTTTCAGCATGCAGCAATGTTTGCTTAACGCCACACTCCTCTATTCTGCTGTAAATATGCCTCACAGACTTCAAGGAAAGGACTGTTTTTCCCTCTGTGCAGAGCATTTGCAGGGGTTATTTGTCCGTCCCACAATTATGGTCCTGAATCCTAGGCGAGGTACACAGGCGGGCAAAAAAACATACCATATATCATTATTTCCACTGTTTTACTGATTTGACCAAACAGGCAAACAACAGTAGTTAATGACCACATGTCAAAGCTGTAAGGCCATACTTAAGGCAAGAAAGTGAAATGCAAACCTCTGGGAACATACGCAATGCAGCTCAACAAAACACAGCACACCAGAACATCGTATAATATTCTAAGCCCTCTGATTGGATGTGCCAATTCCAGCGCTCCATATTGGGTTCTAATATGTGTTATTAATAAACTTTATAGTACTCAGTGGGCCAGATGTAGGTAGGCATTTACCGGTCGGTAACGGTGGAATTCGGCCGTTACCGACCGGTAAATGGAATTTGAGATGTAGGGGGCATATTTTTACAGAATCGGTAAATTTACCGATCGGTAAATTTACCGATTCTGTAAAATACCGAATCGGTATTTTTACCGATTCAGTAAATTTGATATGTAGGTGGGACTCTTCTGAGTCCCACAAGCCTTACCGAATCGGTATTTTACCATCAAATTCAATTTGATGGTAAAATACCGATTCCGGTGTGCATGCACATGTGTGCATGCACACCTGTGCCATATGACAGGCAGACCTGCCCTTAGGGCAGGTATGCCTGCCACATGGCACCCGAACCTGTTTTGGGGGTGCTAGAGGGTGTCAAAGTGACACCCCCTGCACCCTTGTGAAATTCGGTATTTACCGATTCGGTAAATACCGAATCGGTAATGCCCATTCATTCCTATGGGCTTCAAAGCCCATAGGAATGAATGGGCATTACCGGTCGGTATTTACCGAATCGGTAAATACCGACTTTTACAGATTCGGTAAATCCACATCTGGATTTACCTACATCTCCCTCCTTATATTTTACCGATTCATAAATACCGAATCGGTAAAATTCGGTATTTATGAGTCGGTAAAATATATTTACCTACATCTGGCCCAGTGTAACATGTTAGATGAATAGCTGAGTCCGGTCTGCTGAGATTCAAGGCTGTGACTTGCAGGTAACACACACATTTTTTCTAGCTTAGCTCCTGGCCGTTTTGTCTCATCCCTGTTGCTGGCAGCTCTTTGTCTGTTTTTTTTTTTTTTTTTTGAAGGGGGTAAGTGGGGGGAAGTGAAGAGGGGGGTGTCCTGCCCTGACTAACCTGGGCTGTGTCGTGACATTGGTTGTAGCTTAAACTATTTTGTAGCACGTTTAGGGAGGCAAGTGTTGAGCCTTAGAGGTACGAATTTAGGTACATTTTTTAACTCTCAATGTATTCCAAGTGCCACATGGCGCACAAGCCAGTTACAGGGATGCAACAGGGTGTCAAAGTGACACCCTGTCCCCCTTGGCAATTCGGTATTTTTACCGATTCGGTAAATACCGAATCGGTATTTGCTATTGAATCCTATGGGCTTCAAGGCCCGTAGGAATCAATGGCAAATACCGATTCTGTAATTACAGAATCGGTAAATACCGAATCTTATCAAATCGGTAAAAATTACCGATTTTTTATCTACATCTAATTTACTGATTCATAAATACCGAATCGGTGAAATTCAGTATTTATGAATCGGTAAATTAGATTTACCTGCATCTGGCCCACAGTATCTTATCTGAATTTCCAAGGAACACATTTTTCTCGCTTTGACCTTCATAAATTTCTATTGTCGGGTCTAGAGCTTTTTATATGCTTCAGATTGTTTTTTTATCACCTGATTCTTTCCAATTACCTCGACCACATCCCCAATATTCCACTCTCATGGTGTTGCCACATACTTTCGTTACAGAAACTGGTTCACCATAGCTGACATCCCTTTTCTCTACAAAATTATGTTTCTTAACCCACTCAGCATCCCCATCATACATAGCCTTTTGTTTCTTTTGAGCTTCATCTACCCTACTAAAAATGTTGTGTCTCAATCATATATTATGATGTCGAGATGTGTTCATTCCTTTATATCGCGACATAATTTTGGTGACGAGGATGGAGCATAGCTCTGGCCGGTCTGTCTCACCCCTGTTGCTTCTCTTAAACGCCTCTGTTCCCGCAGTTCTTTGCCTGTTTTTAAACGATTTTGGAGCACGTCTAGTGAGTAATGTCTTGTGAGGACAAGCAGGGAAACAGTTTATTATTAGATTGTTTTGACAATCAAACAGGATATATTGCGGTCCTTGAGTTAATGCCTTTTGCCAAAGCACATTTCGCACTATTCCTGGCTGTCTTACACTGTAGTAGACATAAAAGGATGCACAAATATTGACATCAGATCCGTCCCATCTCACTTGCTCTGTTACCTACTTCCTGGGACCTCACACTGTCTCCAACTCCGTATTTGCTTCACATTACGGTTATGCGCATTCATCCATTTACCGTGATATAATGGAACCGATTTACACCAACAAGGTAATTTAGTAGCTGGTTGTATGAACTTATCACCTTTTCTGTACAGAGGTAACAAAAAAAATGCTTTTTTGAACCTCTCCTATAACTGGACTGTGTTTGAATTAAAATGCTTTCATGCTCATCCGCATTTACGCAATCAGGGGATGTGAAAACTTCTATAACCTTCCCCCATACACTCCTCCTGACTATATGGATATCCGATCTGATACTGCTATTCACAAGCATTTTCAGCTTTTACATCAATGTTACTATGAGCTTACTCAGAGCTTCTAATGCTGTTTTTCCATAAAAAATATTTAAAGATTTCAATTGCCGTGGGGCGCTAGAGGGCGCACACGCGGAATGGCCGCCTGATTGCGTGGCTCCCGTTCCCTGTTCTGATAATCCTCCATTAATCCTCACTAGCTGGAGGGCTATCGTGCTCTACCTAGGCTGCACTTGTGCCGAACTTCGCTGCCCACACTCGATCCAAGTCTGGGACTCCTGGGAGCAAGTGCATGCTGATTATTCGCCACGCAAGATTCACCGGCGCTTACCCTGGATCGTCTGTGCGGATGTGGCCGGCCGCGCTAGACTACGCGAGACCGGTGCTTCTCCTGCGGAGGTGGGCCCCGAGCGTTGGCTGCTGGCGCGTGCGGCAACAACACTCTGCCGCGCGCTGATACTCCGTCCATCACGTTGGACTGTTGTGCGCAGGTCCGGGACCCTGTAGCTGCCTGTTGCCCTACGCCTGAACGGAACATTGCGGCTGGCAGACAGATCCCCCGGACCCGCGGTGCGAGTCATCTTGCCTGTTCCCCTCCGCCCCCGACGCCCAGGTACTGTGCCCCATTCTTATTGTCTGGCCTGCCTTGCTGCTGGGGTGCTCCCCTCCCCCACGATACACGGAGAGCGCGGCCGCGACGAGTGAGACCCCACGGAGCTGCACACAGGGGGGGCTCCCCCGACATCGATTTTGATGAGCCCCTTGACCTACCCTGCTCCGGGCGATTAGGGGCTTTGGAAGGTCTACTCCCCATCGTCCAGCGACCGTTATCACATTGCTTGAAGGGACACTACCACCACTGGGATCCTTGCTGTTGTTGTGATGGTGGGGACCCCCTGATGGCCTGAGGCACAAACTACATTCTAGACACTCGCTGGTCCTGATCTATTGATTTGCGCCTTGAGAAGTGTGGGCCTACCTCTGTCTGCTGTTCTTGATTTGGCTGCGCTGCGCACTATCCGCATAGATCACTGCCCCCTTCCCAGTCTGGAAAGACGTGAGCGACTTGGGGGCACGATGGTGCGCCCTGAGAACCGACAAACGAAGATTAATTTTGAAAGTGCAAAGAAAGGACCTAAAACCGGGGCTGCGGAGCCGGGGCCTAGCGCCGTAGATCTGACGATGGCACCCTCCCCTTCCGAGGAACTTGATCTGCACCCCCTACTCTTGGAAATGCGTCAAGGATTCGCCACGGTAGTGGACAAGGTGGACAAGATGTCCTCTAGGCTGGACGCTTTGGTCCATAAAGTGGACCAACACGAAGAGCGTCTAACTACAGCGGAGCAGCGTATCTCGGACAACGATGATATCATCGCTTCCCATACAACCCAACTAGCCCGCATGGATAATCTACTGCGAGTAATAGCAGCAAAGAATGAGGATTTGGAAGCCCGAAGCAGACGCAATAACATCCGCGTCACGGGTGTTCCGGAATCCACAGACACTGGGCGGATGGAACTGTATGTGGAAAAGATCCTTCGAGCGTCGATAGGGGATGATGCCTTCTCCCCTCAATTCATAGTGGAAAGGGCGCACCGATCGCTGGATCCAATTCCCAAGCCCGGAGCACCACCTAGACCGATCATCGCCCGATTACTCAACTATCGTGACCGAGACGTCGCACTGCGGGCTGCCCGGTCCAAACAGACCCTACATCATAATGGCGTCACCTTCTCAATTTATCCTGACTTTACTCCCATGGTGCAAGAGGAATGCCACAAATTTCTAGCTGTCAAAAAGAAGCTAAGGGAGGCACAACTAGATTACGCCCTACTGTACCCGGCGAAGTTGCGAATAACACACCAAGGTAGGCAGAGATTCTTCACTAATCCGCAGAAAGCTGAGGACTATTTGAAGGAGATTCGTAGGGCACGGCAAGAAAATCAGAGAAACAATGCAGACCTCGAGGACGACTCAGCTCCAATGGACAATGATGAGTGAGGCGAGACCATCCTAATAACCTATATGATTTCTGAACTTTTGCGGCTGCCTTCTTCTCTGAAACTTCTGCCAAGCTGCTTACTATCACTGCAGCCGCGGGACAGCACGAGACACCTCCGCTGGTAAAGTATTACAGGGACCACTATCTATCCCGAGCCTACTCCGAGGGCGGTACAGTGCAGTAGGCTATTGGGTGGAGACGTGGCTGCGCGCCCTCGCTGCTGTTGTCCCCCAACGGGTATACCCCCTTTAGACTTTCTTGTTTTTTTGTAGACACATGTTGTGTCGGTTGGGGAGGGATGGGGGGAGGAGGGGCATGGACATGGGTGGCTGCTGGCATGATTGGGATGCAGTAGTGGGAGGGGGGTTGAGTTTAAACCAGGGGATGGGTGTTTGGTTCTGCAGGGAGTTAAAACGGCTGATCATGAGACGAGAAGAATCGCATCACTCAAGAGACTTTGTTGGACTTATATCAACTAGGGAATGTCACATTGATGTACTGAAACTTGGTAATGTCAGACCTAGGTTCTGAGGCACGCTTAAATTGTATGTCATGGAATATACGGGGTCTTAACAACGCTAGGAAATGTCGCAATGTTATTGCATATTTGGAACGCCATAATGTTCACATGGCCATGCTACAGGAGACACATTTCACCACAGACACGATCCACTTTTGCCAGCAAATGGGCCACCACTCGAGTATTCTCTTCTTACTCTACTTATGCGAGAGGAGTCTCCATCCTTATTAAACGCTCTGTGCCCTTTCACGTATGTGGTGACCTGATCGATGCGGAAGGTCGGTATGCCCTAGTATGGGGGAGACTGGGTCGAGATACCATCACATTGGTTAACTGCTATGCCCCTAACTCGGACATGCCTGCATTCTTCACTACACTCTGGGGGAAGATCCTGGATGTTGGCTCTCGACACATTATATGGGGAGGGGATTTTAACCTAGCACTGGAACCTCACCTGGATAGGGCGGACGGGGTGTCCCACTACAAACCCAGGGCCAGGGAAGCGCTGGGTGGGCTGATCGCTGAGGGCGACCTCTTAGATAGCTGGAGATGTCTGCATCCCCACCGCAAAGAGGGCACACACTTTACCTCCCTGACGGGCACATGGGCACGACTGGACTATTTTATTGTCACTAGAGAGATCTGTGCAGGGGTCACTAAAGTGGGACACCTCCCGAGGACATATTCCGATCATAGCACCGTCCTGATGCATCTGCAAATACCTGGGTGGGACACTCCCAGACCACACTGGCGCTTGCAACCAGCGGCCCTTCTAGACACTGTATTTCGCACTGAACTTGGAGAAGAGATTACCGCGTTCTTTCCCAATAATAAAGGTTCGGTTGATTCTGTTGAAAGTATCTGGGAGGACTTTGAAGTAACGGTAAGAGGATACTGCATATCGAAGAGCTTTGGAGTCCTGCGCGATATCCAACGCACGATCCGCAAGCTCGACAGTGAACTGAAAGCGTTGGAGATTCGTATGCTAGAAGGCTGTACCTCAGATGTTCATGCAGAATTTAGAGACAAATTGACGCAATACGAAGAGGAAGCCGAAAGGGAAGCCAGATTTAGAGGGAAACACTGGCGCACCAGAAAGTATTGTGAAGGGGATAGACCGGGCAGAGCCCTGGCGCTGCTGACGAGCTCGCCCCGCTCTGATAACTTGGTTTTAGAATTGTCCACGGAGCTGGGAGGCACATGCAGGGACTCTGACGACCTGCTCACTGCTTTTGTATCGCATTATCGCACCTTATACACCACTGCTACAACTTCAGCCATGCCTTATGATGATTTTTTGGGCGATATAGCCCTCTGCTGGCTTAGTGACGGTGACAGGGCCTTCCTTGCTGCCCCCTTTGAGCTCGATGAAATTCGAGATGCCATCATGTCATTCCAGAATGGGAAGGCGCCCGGCCTTGACAGGCTCCCAGCGGAATTCTTTAAAACATACATCGACATTATGGCCCCAGTTCTCCACGAGGTCTTTGAGGAATCATTGGCTGATGGCCTCCTTCCTCAATCGATGCGCGAAGTCGTAATTACTTCACTATTAAAGCCCGGAAAGGACCCCAAGGTTTGTGGCTCTTACCGCCCCCTCTCGCTATTAAACTGCGATGTCAAAATATTGGCGAAGGTGCTGGCTACCAGGCTATCCCTGTTAATGACCCGGATTGTACTGCCCGATCAGTCTGGCTTTGTTCCAGGCCGATCCACCTCCCACAATCTGCGCACTTTGTTCTCCCTACTACATACTGTAGATCCTGCACTCCCCGTAGCTGCGGTCTTCCTCGACGCCACTAAGGCCTTTGACTCTGTTGAGTGGCCCTAACTGTTTACCGTATTGACGCGCATGGGGTTCCCTACCCTGTTCATCTCATGGGTCCAGTTTCTCTACACTCGGCCGTCAGCAAAAATCCTGATCAATGGTCGACTGTCTGATTCCATTGATATTTCTAGAGGCACCCGCCAAGGATGCCCCTTATCCCCACTATTGTTCGCTATAGCGGTTGAACCCCTAGCATGTAGGATACGCCAACTGCACCGGGAAAGTGCAATCCGCTGCTTTCAGCGTCAAATCGATATGTCATTATATGCGGATGATATAACACTATTCGTCAAACACCCAGAATGTAACCTTAATCCCCTACTCAGAGAGTTCGTTACCTTCGGCAGAATGTCCGGGGTGCATATCAATTGGGCTAAGTCACAATTCTACCCGCTAACGGACGCTGTTGGGGACTTCCCTCTTGATTACCCGCTAGAATGGTGCAGATCGGAACTTCGTTATCTAGGTGTCCAGGACTCGCGTGACAAAGATGAGACGTTACGCTCTAATTATGGTGTGGCAGTCACGAAACTAACCACTCAAGTAGATCGCTGGATATCCCTTCCCCTTTCCATGGCGGGAAGAGCTTCCCTCATTAAAATGGTGGTCCTCCCCCGATTCCTCTACCTTTTCCTCAACATCCCGTATTACACGGGTACCTTCTTTTTTAAAACGTTGCAATCAGAGCTCTGAGGTCTGTTTTGGGGAGGTAAGAACCCGCAGTTGAAATGGTCCGTTCTGATACAACCTTATAATAAAAGGGGGTTCGATATACCTGACTTTGAAATTTACTATTTATGTGCGCAAGCGCATTATGCATATCATTGGATGGTTCCCACCCCCTTTATGCCGCAACTAGCAGTGGAGGACTGGATAGCACACCCTCTCCCCCTCAACAGGCTCTTGCATTGCCTATCGTCGGATATCACCACACCCTATACCTCAGTCACGTGCACAATTGAGGCCTGGCGCCGGCTGACAGCTGACCAAAAAACTGAACTGTGCCCTGCTATACTCCTCCGATTCAGAAAAGGGGGTGGTGATGAACAGAGTGTCTGAATTAAGCAGACCACTCTTACCCAGTCCAAAGATCAGGGCTTGATCCATCACCGTTATTTATCTCACTGCCCCATCCCAGCTCAGAACCTGGCTATATGCAAATTAGTCTGTCCCTGGCCCAGTGCATCATGGGAACAGGGCAGACCAAACTACCAAGCCAATTCTTCACCAGAAAGGAGACAAGCTACCGGGGACCGGTTTCTGGCATTTCAGCCTCTTCGGCCCGGCTTGCTTGAATCCTGATGGAGCAGTGAGAAAGGGACTCATGTCTGAGTATACCCTGCCACACCTATAGTGGCCAAAAACGATTCAGAAAAGGGGGTGGTGATGAACAGAGTGTCTGAATTAAGCAGACCACTCTTACCCAGTCCAAAGATCAGGGCTTGATCCATCACCGTTATTTATCTCACTGCCCCATCCCAGCTCAGAACCTGGCTATATGCAAATTAGTCTGTCCCTGGCCCAGTGCATCATGGGAACAGGGCAGACCAAACTACCAAGCCAATTCTTCACCAGAAAGGAGACAAGCTACCGGGGACCTCCTATACTCCTCCCGCATGCCACTGGCCTATAACCCCAGACTTGCACTCTTGAATGAACATGGCTTTCGGTTGCCCTGCAAGAAGCTGCGCATAGTGTGCTGGGACGACCTGTTCGTAGCCGGTCGTTTCAAAACTGCAGACATTTTCTTTGCTGCGCATGATCGCACTCCGCTTGAGGTATTCTACTACATACGATTGCGCCAGGGAATGAGGGAAATCCTACCTGACTTTCCGGACGAACCTGAGCCCCTGCCTCCCCTGCACTACATGCTCAGCTCCGTAGATGGCTCTCACTTAGTATCAGGCATGTATCGGCAGGTCCGAGAGTGTGCTCCAGTGCCGGAATCCTCTGCCCGTATGCACTGGTCCGCTGACCTCACCGGTGAGCTCACGGATGAACAGTGGACCTACTGTTGTTCCCTTACAGCCCGTATATCGGCAAATAGCAGGCTAAAAATGATCCACTACAAATTCTTGCAGCGCTTATACTACACCCCTGTGAAAAAACTTAGGTTCCACTTAACTGATAATGACTGCTGCGAGCGGTGCCATGCGGAACATGCTGGGTTTTTACATCTTGCCTGGGAGTGTCCTCCAGTCCAGGCCTACTGGCAACAGGTGCAGAGGGCTCTTGTGACGATGACATCAGTGTCATCAGTGATGTCATTTGAGATGTCATCAGTGATGTCACTGACCATGTCATGAATGATCTAATATGTGACATCATCAGCAGTGGATTGCGGGTGCGCGAAATATAGTTAGTACAACTAACTATATAGGAGCAATTTCAATGGTTTTGTATAAGTGAAATGTCCAGCTAACTATAACACCCCTAATACTTATAGTTTTTTGAGTGAATTTCAAAGGTTTTTTAAAAGCTAATTCCTAACTATATAAGGCCTGAAACCTATGGTTTTTTCAGTGAATTTCAAAGGTTTTTTAAATGCGAATTCCTAACTATATAAGGCCTGAAACCTATGGTTGTTTCAGTGAATTTGCAAGGTTTTTTAAATGCACATTCCTAACTATATAAGGCCTGAAACCTATGGTTTTTTAAGTGAATTTGAAGGTTTTTTAAATGCTAATTCCTAACTATATAAGGCCTGAAACCTATGGTTTTTTCATTGAATTTCGAAGGTTTTTTAAGTGAAAATTTTTAAATGTATTAATTGTTATTTTTTTATACTGATTTACTACATTTTTGCAGGCAGGTGTTCAGAGGGTACGCCCCCTTTTTACAACGTTCTGCAGCGCAACCCCTGGCGCGTTTGCAGAGGAGGAATTAATTCCCCTTGCATACTGGGGGTACCTGGGGGGCAACTAGCCCACCAGGAGCCTCCACTATAAGCCAGCGAGCTGCATTACAGAGAGGTGTAATGAGACCACACCCTTTTTTACACCTCTCTGCAACGCACCCCCCGGGCGTGTTTGCAGAGGGGGAACTAATTCCCCTTGCATACTGCGGGTCCCTGGGGGCCAACTAGCCCACCTGGAACCTGCAGTATGCACCAGGGGGCTGCATTGCAGAGAGGGGTAATGAGGCCACACCCTTTTTTACACCTCTCTGCAGCGCAACCCCTGGCGTGTTTGCAGAATAGGAACTAATTCCCCTTGCATACTGGGGGTCCCTGGGGGCCAAGTAGCCCACCAGGAGCCTCCAGTATGCGCCAAGGGGCTGTGTTGCTTTGCCCCGGGGGCGGCGGTCCCCGGGGCAGTGTGGGGGAGATTGTGGACCTCCCACACTTCTTTATCACTATGCCGCCGCGATTTGGTCCCCCTGGGGGGTAATTTTTAAAAAAACAGACCAGGTTTAAAAAAAAAAAAATGTGGGCCTTTTTTGTCCTTGTGGGACCACCTGGGCAGGCCTAGGGGGTCAGGGTGTATCTACCCTGCCCCCTTTTTGTGTTCTTCACATTTGTTTTTCTGCTTTCTTGTGCCTCGGTCTATCTACACGCACACATATACACATATATATATGCATATATATGCATTTATAAATATGTATGTGTATATATATATATATATATCAAGGCTCAAACTCTGTTTCTTTCTTAAAACAAAGTACAGCACTCCGGGGGTAAGGGCAAGGTTTTCTTTATTCCGCCGTTAGCAGTATAGATAGACGCGTTTCGGACGCAAGTCCTTCGTCAGTGTTTACTCAACATATCGTGAGGCGGCTACTTTTGAATACGTTTGAATACGTCATCGTGGCATGCCAACAACAGTGAAAACGGTATTGAGACCGCATTAGGCGCACTAGTGCATGTGGCGGCCATCTTTTAGTGTTCAATATTGAAAGTAACTACGATGCAAATCATCGATTCTGAACAATCTTGCCGTGTATCGGCGTATCGGCCGCTCAAGCTGGTGTGACATGTTATATAGCCGTGTATCGGCATATCACCAGCTACAGTCACAATGTGCCCATAGCGGCCCCAATAACCATAAGTTACAAAGATTTACATTTCTACTTGTTCATTGGGGGCATATCCAATGTGGCCTATCCAAAGTTGTATAACATTCTTAATACACTTTAGTGAACACATTTTGTAAAGGTCCCCAGAGTTCTCGCAAGAAGAGGGGGAACCGATGGTAAATCCCAATTCCAACCTCACGATCATTAACCTAACTGAAAAACATTTGACCAAGGAGGAAGAGGACACCTTACAACTTGGATTGACCTTCTGCCCCAATGACAAATTGGAATATACACAGACCAGAATAGATCTCTTTAAACTGGTCCGAAAAATTAAGTTACACAAATTCTTCAAATTGAAACCCTCAACGACGGAAACAAAGAAGACAAGAAAAAGATTGACTATACAAGCAACAGATGCTTTGAGTACTAAGGATCTTAGCATCATTGAAACCATGACAGAATTTGAAACAGAACGCAATATGGATGAACTTAATGATCCAACAATGAGAGCTAGAAGAATAAATATAGAGCAAGAAGCACCACCGACCAACTTCAAGGCATCATCACAATTCAATCCACAAATGCCGTATGATGCCATTGACACCTTCTCAGATGCAGTCATTCAAGATTTGATAAAATTTTGAACTATTGGGTGGAAACATACTCCCAATAAAAACAATCTCTCACATACTCAATCAAATGTGATATCTGAAATCAGCAAGAATGATGAGATCATCGTAAAACCTTCAGATAAGGGAGATAATATCGTTCTGCTCTCTGGAGAACAATACTGTCATGAGTCTTTCCGCCAATTAGAGGATTCGCAATGTTACATTAAAACCAATAGGGAAGAATATCTTCAAAGTATAACCACCTACCATGAGTTATTGAACAAGTGGCGTAACAGATCTATGCTGGATATGAACGAGTACCTATTTCTGAGGAATCCAGAACCCGTAACACCGACCTTTTATCAATTACCAAAGGTGCACAAAGACCTTCGAACACCACCCGGGAGATAGATTGTTTCCTCGAAGGGAGGACTCACTGAGAACCTCTCGACTTACATTGACTCATTCCTCTCACAATCAGTTTTGAAGTTAAAATCATATGTGAGAGACACGAAAGTCTTCATAGAACAAATTCGAACTATCAAATGGGACACCACATATGTACTTATAACTCTTGATATCACAAGTCTCTACACTTGTATTCGACATGCCCAAGGAGTAGAGGCAGTAAAATACTTTCTGGAAAAAAGAGCTATGAAGTACACTGAACATGGGGTGATGTTAATCGAACTATTGGAATTCTGCTTGACACACAACATATCTATGTTCCAGAATGACCATTTTAAACAAATCTCTGGGACTGCAATGGGCACCTGCTTCACCCCCAGCTACGCAAATTTATTCGTGGGCTGGTGGGAGGAGCAGGTGGCCCTTGCAGGTGACAATGCCAAATGGGCAGAATATATAGTTGTGTGGTGTCGTTATATGGACGACCTTTTTCTTGTATGGAGGGGCTCCTTCAAACAGGCAGAAGATTTCATTAGGGATTTGAACAATAACAACTTAAATTTGAAGTTTACTAGTGAAATAAGTAGGAATGAGGTACACTACTTGGATTTGAGGGTCTTTGTGAATGAGGGAGTGCTTGAGACGTCACTATATAGAAAGCCCACATCGGGCAATAGCATTTTACATGCTAAGAGCAGCCACCCTTCAACTCTAATCCGCAGTATACCGTACGGTGAATTGCTTAGACTCCGACGTAATTGTTCTAGAGAGTCTGGCTTTGTCTGCGCAGCTAAATAATTGATGAAGAGATTCATAATTAGAGGATATGATCCCACTCTTCTAGACAAAACTTTCAACAGAGTCTTAAAAATCCCAAGAATGAGTCTGTTGAGCAAAAAAGAGAAAAAAGAACAGCCGGAAGTCAATAATAAATTCAGAATGATAACAACTTTCTCCGATGACGCTAATCATCTGAGAAAAATACTTACAAAAAACTGGCATATACTGCGATTAGATCCAACAATAGGGAAGGACGTCCCCCCACGTCCCTTAGTAACGTTTCGTAAGCTCAAATCTTTGAGAGATAAATTAGTACAAAGTCATCTCATGCCCCCTAAACAAAAGAGGAGTGGTACCTTAAAAGATATGGAAGGATTCTTCCCCTGTGCAAAATGCAAAGACTGTGAGAATAGCAGACGGGTTCTGTCATATATTGTTCGAGGTCTGAAAACTCCAAGAAGGATAAAAAAGTTCATTACTTGTCAAACCCCATATGTTGTGTACTGCTTGACCTGTCCATGTGGTCTTAAATACATCGGCAGTACGATCAACAATGTAAAGATGCGAATTCTGGAACATCAACGCGCCATCACTAATAAAGATATAATATACCCGGTGGCCCGGCCTTTCGCCAAGGAACATCAGAGTAATAGGGATCTATTACAGTATTTTGGCATTGATCATGTTCCAGCTAACCCAAGGGGAGGGGATAGATTGATGAGGCTACGCAGACTGGAGTCACGTTATATCATTGACATGCAAACAAAAAATCCACAAGGGAAGAACAGTGGAGAAGAACTTATGGTACATCTAGGCAAATGAGAATGAGTGCACTGTCACATACCTTTGCAATGCTAACTGTAATATTACTGATATGATTTGATTTTATTGGATTGGTTGATTCTCCTCCTTTACAAAATGTGTTCACTAAACTGTATTAAGAATACCATACAACTTTGGATAGGCCACATAGGACACGCCCCCAATGAACAAGTAGAAATATAAATCTTTGTAAATTATGGTTATTGGGGCCGCTATGTGCACATTGTGACTGTAGCTGGTGATATGCCGATACACGGCTATATAACATGTCACACCAGCTTGAGCGGCCGATACGCCGATACACGTCAAGATTGTTCAGAATCGATGATTTGCATCGTAGTTACGTTCAATATTGAACTCTAAAAGATGGCCGCCACATTCACTAGTGCGCCTAATGCGGTCTCAATACCGTTTTTACTGTTGTTGGCATGCCACGATGACGTATTCAAACGTATTCAAAAGTAGCCGCCTCACGATATGTTGAATAAACACTGACGAAGGACTTGCATCCGAAACGCGTCTGTCTATACTGCTAATGGCGGAATAAAGAAAACCTTGCCCTTACCCCCGGAGTGCTGTACTTTGTTTTACGAAAGAAACGGAGTTTGAGCCTGGATTTTAATGCGAGTACCATCGCGTATCAAGCACCCGCTTACGAGTGACCCGAGAATTGTGGTACAAGTGAAGCGTATATATATATATATATATATATATATACATACATATATAAACATATATAATCTGCATATCTATATAAATACAAATATAAATGCATGCATACATATACATATATGCATACATATGCATGTTATTTACATGAAAGTTTGAAAAATAGTATTAAAAGCAAAGCTAAAAAGCCACCTCATTACAAACAGAATGGCTTTAATTTAAACGAGGGAGAGATCTATTACATTTCCAATGCTTGTTTACTTTGGTTCCATCAAGAAGGCATTCAGATGTGTCACACATTTGCCATAAATTCTGAATGTTAGCACTCTAGTTGCTCATTATATCACTGTAGTAAAGCTACTGCTGACCAGGAAAATCTGCTGCTGGTATTCAAAGTGCATGTTTCAGTCTGCATGTCCGAATTGTTTTAATGAAATTGAAGAGGATTTGAGAAGTCACTCAAAATGTGCCCTAATTTTTCTTTCTGAAGCACTAATCATACTTTCTATGGCAAAATGAACCCCCTCAATTTGTTCCTTTTTAAATTAAATGTTTTCAGACTTACCACTTCATTCCAATCAAGATGGCTTCTGGTGTGCCATACTTTTGTCATAAGTAAGACTGTTAGCACGCTAGTTGTTCTTTAGAACACTCTGGGACATTCTGTCATTGGGTTATACTTGGGCTACATCTGGGTGATATTTGGGCTACATTTGGGCTCTTTTGTCTCTGGTGGCCATCTTGGGAGACTGCATGTCAGAATTTTTTAATGAAATACAAGAGGATTTGAGAAGTCACTCAAAATGTGCCCTAATTTTTCTTTCTGCAGCACTAATCATACTTTCTATGGCAAAATATACCCCCTCATTTTGTTCCTTTTTAAATTAAATGTTTTAAGAGTTACCACTTTATTCCAATCAAGATGGCTTCAGGTGTGCCATGCCTTTGTAATAAGTAGGACTGTTAGCGCTCTAGTTGTTCTTTAGAATACTCTAGGAGGCTGCAGTAGAACACAAAGGAATCAACTGACAGTCTCTGTCCTTGTTGGATGTACATGTTTTACTGAGAATGTCAGACTTCATTCTCACATGACTGAGAAAGATAATGTGACTTTACAGAAAATATGCTTTCAGTTAAGCTTATAGATCCCTGTTGTAACCTAGTTCTGGTTTCCCCCCTGCAACCTTTGGCAAGTGGTGCCTACCAGCTCTCCTGCGCGAGGGCATCATCTGTAACCTGATTGGTTCCCCTACATTCCGCCTGTCTTGGTTCCGTTCCCTTGCCCCCAACTGTCAGAATGATTCTAACTAACTGACCTACGCACCGCCTGAAGGTGTGGGGCTGATATAATAAACTTCTACTTCTTCATCTTACCTTGACTCTGACTTTGATTGCAACAGTGGCGACGAGGACCCCAGCCCCTCACCGTGAACCCACTGCCTTCCAGTTTGAATGCGGAAGCAACTTCTTCTAAAGGCTCGGTGCTTCAGCCGGTTCAAGGAACGACTGGTTTGAGATTAACAGGTCAAGGGCTAAGAACAGCTCCGTGATTTCGGCAAGCCGGCTTTTGAGTGAGTCGAGCGTGAAATGAGCCATCGACTTGTGAGTAAGTCGAATGTGAAATGAACCATTGACGATTAGCAGGGGGATTCGACCAGTGATTATCATTCAAACTCGAGCGTTCTTGTGAAACTGACGGAGTAAGACTCGAGTTAAGTATAACTGGATCCTGCGCAAGTCAATATGGTGAGCCGTGAAGTACGGTGAGGAAACTGATCAACCTCCGTGAATCTCGGCTAGTGTTTGAAAAGTGATAGTGATAAGTGAACTTTGGACTTCCTAGAGATTGACAGTGACCGGTGGATACTGATGAAACTTCGAGCGTTTTTGTGGTAACAGTGAAAGAAAAGAAAAACGCAAGACCACTGGAATCTGAGCGAGTCCATGAGGTGAGCCGGGTAGCCGGGTGGAGGTGAAGTGAGCAGAGCAGGAACCCATACTAATATAACGTCTGCAGCCGCATTTAACGATGTTTAAGCGTGTTAAGTAACAACCTCCCCACTTTCAGCGTAAACCCGGGGCCAAACGAGTTAACGCTCTGTGGAAAACAAAGAATCACCCACTAAAAGAACATTGACATTGAAAGGATTTAACGTGTCAAATTCCTCACATTGTCGAAGTTAAGTGCAGCGCATAACAAATAAGCTGCGTCCTGAGTGAGTGAGGTGCATTTAGAACGGCGCAAACCCTTGATTGTCTGGCAATCTGAAAGAAGAAGGGTGACTTTCCTCAGCGCGAGGCGAAGAGGCTCATTTAAATGTTAAAAGTGAATCGGCATCGGCGAGTGTCATCAGTATATTCTATGGAGTGGTTAGCTTACCTTGAAGCTGCACGTTGGGGAGCTTGAGGGAGGTTGTGGCTGGCAGACCTTGACGGCGCTCGGCTGTCGTAGAGTTTTCCTCAGCACATTGGCGCGAAGGTGAGAACTACGCACTTCACGCAGCAGCGCCACCTGGTTGTCAAAGGCCACAAATGCTTATGCACACGATCATCTCTATGACCAAACGAGCACATAAGCATTTAAAGGATCTTAAGGCATAGAGTTCTCCACAGTGTCAAAGATTAGTGCCACGCATGACTGATTAGCCGTGTCTTAAGTGATAATGAAGTGCGACGTCGTAAACCCTTGATTGTTTAACAGTCCGTAAGCGCGAGGCGAAGAGACCCATCTGCACCATTGAGCGTCAGCCGTCCTTCTGGGTTTTTTCTGTATAATTCAACGCGATGAGTAGCCCACTTTGAAGTCAGGGATCCGAGAACCTTAAAGTGTATGCGGCTGACATACCTCAGCGGCGCTCGGCTATCGTGAGTTTTCCTCAACTCTTTGGGCGCGAAGTGGAGAACGACACACCTCCCGCAGCAGCGCCACCTTGCCGTTGAAGGCCGCAACTGCATACACACACATATCCCGAGAAATAACGAAAGCGAGTGGTACTGCACATAAGTGAATAAGACCAGTACCCCTTAGAGGAACTTTCTAGCAACTTGTCAAGGAAAAGCTTTTAGAAATAAAATGCACGTCATGCGCTAAATGGGCAGATAAGTGGAAACGTAAGGACATAAGTATGCCCAGTTAAGTGACAAAGTCTTAACACACAACCCCATAAAATCCATTAAAAATAAACTCAATGAGCTACGGGAGATGAATCCGAACTGAACTTCAAGAGTGAAGAAGACCAACTGAACAAAGCGCATAGAAACCACGGCACGGCCAACACATAAAAGGGAAATTATACAAGTCGAATTTGATAGCAGCAGCAACATGGATAAAAACATAATGTGCATCTTACCCCCACCAGGAAAAGAAGCCAAGAAGGTAGCGAACAGTAACGTATTTGAGGAGGTGAAGGATGACTTAAGTGAACTTTACGAACAAAAACTGTTTGCCAACGCACAAAGTGACAAAATTCACCGGGAAAATGGTGATTGCAAAAATGATTTTAACATGAGTGAAACCAAACCTGAGAGTACCATAGACATAAATGGAGTTGGGATTGACGTTATCGCTGATTCAGGTTCGAACTGCACATTGATAAACAAGGTTATATGGAAAAGTAAATTGGTTGTGACACAAGGGAATGAATTGAAGGAAACTGAAACGTCCCCGATAACATACACAGGAGAAAACATTAACCTAACGGGGTGTAGAGAAGCAAAATTGAGCTATATGAAGGGAAGCACATGGAGTACGGTTTATATTTCAGAAGAAGGACCCTCGGTACTGGGGTGGGAAGAACAGAAGAAATGTAACATAATGATAGATCCCAACCGTATTGAACCTTTGAATAGGCAGGCACAAATCAACAACAAACTCAGTACAAGCTCCAAGATGTTGAGTGAGAAGAAGCCATCGTCCACGACCAAAAGTGGATGGACTAAGGCTGCATGGGGTAAGAAATGGAAAAAGGAAGCAGCCATTGACAAATTCAAAACAAAACAAAATGCATTCATGAGTTATGATGTAGAGGACAGTATTAGTGAAGAAGTTCTGGCAGATAAAAATGAACCGGCCTATGGAGGAACAAGTATGGTATCTCTGTCCACGGTGCCAGTGGTGCACTTTTGTAAATCTACCTGCCACAAAGACGAGGAAGTGTGGCACTCTACTGCACTGATTAAGTCAAAACCCATCACAAGAAAGAATGATGCTGACGGCGGTCACCAAGAAGAAAATGATGGTCAGTGTCTGGTGGAGTCGGAGTACTTTGACTGGTTATATAATGTAGAGCCAAAGAATGAAAGTAAAGATGCACACAAACACGTACTAGATCCTCACCCCAAAGTTCAGTTAAGGAATAACAAGAAGCTGGTGGAACGCTGGAGAGAATGCAAGTTAAGTGACACAGAGGACACAACCACATCCTCTAGTGGAACTCACGTGATGAAATTGGATGGAGAACAGGCCCTTGCGGATGCAAGTATTGAAGGAATGAGAGTTGTTGGAAAAGAAAGTACAAGTGACACTGGTACAGAGTACTACAAGAGATGTGATGTCAGACCCATCCCAGAGAGTGACAACGTGAGGGATACTTGTGGTATGAGTAAGTGTAGGCGCAGACGCAGTACATTATGGTCCTGGAAATATTCCAGGAAAAAGGATTCCAAAGCCGTGGCCACTCACCAGGGTGGAGAAGTCAGTACAAGTTACAGCAGACAGGAGCACAATACTATAAGGGAGTGCCATGGCGGAGAGAACGATGAGGAATCAGAGAAAGGGAACAAGAAGGCACTCAGACCAGTACCTTGCCCACACCATGTGGTAAACATAGGAACTGACTAGATGCATACAGGTCTTGCGGGCCAGCATAAGACCTGCGGACCACAAGACCCAGCGAGCCCTTACGGGAGCTCACCATTCACGTTAGGGATGTAACTGTGTAACTGTGTTTGTGACTATTGTTTACCAGTTCACTTATCACCAAAGTTCTCTTTGCTACACGTTGGACCTACCTGTCAAAACCCTCTAGAGAGGAAGATGTGTTGTAACCTCACACCATCTCCCACCTGCCACTGACTCAGCTGACTGTCAATCACTCAGACCAGTCCCTGGGGGTCACTCCACGCACTCCGACTACCTAACAGAGCTGTACGGTAACTCCCACTCTGTCTCTGAAGCCCAGCTTGGCAGTCACTGCTTCAGCGGTAGGTCTGGCAGAACCTACATGTAATCCCAGCATGACACACAGAGTGTTCCTCATGCCCTTGTGGCCCAGGGAACATCAGGGAGAGCCGACCATATTCCAAATGTTTTAAAACTGTGTGTGACTAATGTTTACCAGTTCACGTATCACCAAAGTTCTCATTGCCACACGTTGGGCCTACCTGTCAAAACTTTTAAAACTGTGTGTGACTAATGTTTACCAGTTCACGTATCACCAAAGTTCTCATTGCCACACGTTGGGCCTACCTGTCAAAACCCTCTAGAGAGGAAGATGTGTTGTAACCTAGTTCTGGTTTCCCCCCTGCAACCTTTGGCAAGTGGTGCCTACCAGCTCTCCTGCGCGAGGGCATCATCTGTAACCTGATTGGTTCCCCTACATTCCGCCTGTCCTGGTTCCGTTCCCTTGCCCCCAACTGTCAGAATGATTCTAACTAACTGACCTACGCACCGCCTGAAGGTGTGGGGCTGATATAATAAACTTCTACTTCTTCATCTTACCTTGACTCTGACTTTGATTGCAACAATCCCCTTCCAAACCACTTTGGGAAAAGCATGAGATAATAGTTTTCTTTCAAACATGATTCATGATATCCCAGCAGAAGGCTTTTTCACATGGTAAAATCACCTTAGAATTCCTAAAATGAGTATGGTACCATCAACAAATGATTTATAATGTAACTAAAGTCCTAAAACCTTCTATTAACTGCAATGCTTTTTAATGAGGTGCTATCATGTATATTGGTCCCAAGATGGCTGCCAACACTTCTTGGATGAAGTGCTGACAGCCAATCAGATCTCACGATGAGATGTGTGGTTAGGCTCCGCCTGGATATATATATTTTTTTGAAGTTAATTTTCGTAAAAAACACTGGAGCAATTTTCACCAAATATAGCAAAGGCACTTCTGCGTACCAGTCCCTACAATTTTGCAAAGTTTGGTGTAATTCCATTCAGCGGTTCGGGCTGTAGCCTTGTCAGACCGTCCTATGGAAATTAACATGGGGAAAACACGTTTTGGGACCCCCCTTTTTTCTCGGCCCCCACTTCACGAATCCCCCCCAAACTTGCAGGGAAGGAGCGGAGCGGAGCTGGTCAAATTTTGGAAAATTACACGCGAATTCCTCCACCGGCGCAAAAGTTATTCCCAATAGAATGTTGCCGATTTCCTATGGTAGCTAGGTGTCCTAACTATATATACCTACTGGCTATCGCCAGTAGGTAATATATATATATATATATATATATATATATATATATATATATATATATATATATATATATATATCAAACAACACAGGTTTGCCTGCAGTGAGAGGACCAAACACCAGGTAGGTTTCAGTATGTCATCATTTATTCTGCAAGAACAAGCAAGCAGCAAGCATCATGGCACCAAAAATCGTCCTTTCTTGTCCTTTCCTGACGCGTTTCGTGCGTGAGACGCACTTCTTCAGAGGATAGCGGACTCCACAGGAATGAAACCGGCATTTTCAGCATCACTATTTCACCGCTTTCTTCCCCGCCCCAGTGGGCGTGGCCAAAACTCTGGCCTGCTGGGTGATGTAGTACACTTCTTACTCCAGTGAGTCGCCTGGTTTCAAACAGTGTTCAAAATGATTATAATCCCAAGTGGGGTGTGCACAGGTATGTCCGTTACTAGCTTGCCTCTTCACCTCGCACAAACGACACCCCCTGTCTCATGGCCGAAATGCCGGTTGACACTTCAGCGAGACTGCAGAACGCAGCAGGGTCCTCTCGCGGCTCAGGCGGGGCCGCTATTGATCAAACAACACAGGTTTGCCTGCAGTGAGAGGACCAAACACCAGGTAGGTTTCAGTATGTCATCATTTATTCTGCGAGAACAAGCAAGCAGCAAGCATCATGGCACCAAAAATCGTCCTTTCTTGTCCTTTCCTGACGCGTTTCGTGCGTGAGACGCACTTCTTCAGAGGATAGCGGACTCCACAGGAATGAAACCGGCATTTTCAGCATCACTATTTCACCGCTTTCTTCCCCGCCCCAGTGGGCGTGGCCAAAACTCTGGCCTGCTGGGCGATGTAGTACACTTCTTACTCCAGTGAGTCGCCTGGTTTCAAACGGTGTTCAAAATGATTATAATCCCAAGTGGGGTGTGCACAGGTATGTCCGTTACTAGCTTGCCTCTTCACCTCGCACAAACGACACCCCCTGTCTCATGGCCGAAATGCCGGTTGACACTTCAGCGAGACTGCAGAACGCAGCAGGGTCCTCTCGCGGCTCAGGCGGGGCCGCTATTGATCAAACAACACAGGTTTGCCTGCAGTGAGAGGACCAAACACCAGGTAGGTTTCAGTATGTCATCATTTATTCTGCGAGGACAAGCAAGCAGCAAGCATCATGGCACCAAAAATCGTCCTTTCTTGTCCTTTCCTGACGCGTTTCATGCGTGAGACGCACTTCTTCAGAGGATAGCGGACTCCACAGGAATGAAACCGGCATTTTCAGCATCACTATTTCACCGCTTTCTTCCCCGCCCCAGTGGGCGTGGCCAAAACTCTGGCCTGCTGGGCGATGTAGTACACTTCTTACTCCAGTGAGTCACCTGGTTTCAAACAGTGTTCAAAATGATTATAATCCCAAGTGGGGTGTGCACAGGTATGTCCGTTACTAGCTTGCCTCTTCAGCTCGCACAAACGACACCCGCTGTCTCATGGCCGAAATGCCGGTTGACACTTCAGCGAGACTGCAGAACGCAGCAGGGTCCTCTAGCAGCTCAGGCGGGGCCGCTATTGATCAAACAACACAGGTTTGCCTGCAGTGAGAGGACCAAACACCAGGTAGGTTTCAGTATGTCATCATTTATTCTGCGAGAACAAGCAAGCAGCAAGCATCATGGCACCAAAAATCGTCCTTTCTTGTCCTTTCCTGACGCGTTTCGTGCGTGAGACGCACTTCTTCAGAGGATAGCGGACTCCACAGGAATGAAACCGGCATTTTCAGCATCACTATTTCACCGCTTTCTTCCCCGCCCCAGTGGGCGTGGCCAAAACTCTGGCCTGCTGGGTGATGTAGTACACTTCTTACTCCAGTGAGTCGCCTGGTTTCAAACAGTGTTCAAAATGATTATAATCCCAAGTGGGGTGTGCACAGGTATGTCCGTTACTAGCTTGCCTCTTCACCTCGCACAAACGACACCCCCTGTCTCATGGCCGAAATGCCGGTTGACACTTCAGCGAGACTGCAGAACGCAGCAGGGTCCTCTCGCGGCTCAGGCGGGGCCGCTATTGATCAAACAACACAGGTTTGCCTGCAGTGAGAGGACCAAACACCAGGTAGGTTTCAGTATGTCATCATTTATTCTGCGAGAACAAGCAAGCAGCAAGCATCATGGCACCAAAAATCGTCCTTTCTTGTCCTTTCCTGACGCGTTTCGTGCGTGAGACGCACTTCTTCAGAGGATAGCGGACTCCACAGGAATGAAACCGGCATTTTCAGCATCACTATTTCACCGCTTTCTTCCCCGCCCCAGTGGGCGTGGCCAAAACTCTGGCCTGCTGGGCGATGTAGTACACTTCTTACTCCAGTGAGTCGCCTGGTTTCAAACGGTGTTCAAAATGATTATAATCCCAAGTGGGGTGTGCACAGGTATGTCCGTTACTAGCTTGCCTCTTCACCTCGCACAAACGACACCCCCTGTCTCATGGCCGAAATGCCGGTTGACACTTCAGCGAGACTGCAGAACGCAGCAGGGTCCTCTCGCGGCTCAGGCGGGGCCGCTATTGATCAAACAACACAGGTTTGCCTGCAGTGAGAGGACCAAACACCAGGTAGGTTTCAGTATGTCATCATTTATTCTGCGAGGACAAGCAAGCAGCAAGCATCATGGCACCAAAAATCGTCCTTTCTTGTCCTTTCCTGACGCGTTTCATGCGTGAGACGCACTTCTTCAGAGGATAGCGGACTCCACAGGAATGAAACCGGCATTTTCAGCATCACTATTTCACCGCTTTCTTCCCCGCCCCAGTGGGCGTGGCCAAAACTCTGGCCTGCTGGGCGATGTAGTACACTTCTTACTCCAGTGAGTCACCTGGTTTCAAACAGTGTTCAAAATGATTATAATCCCAAGTGGGGTGTGCACAGGTATGTCCGTTACTAGCTTGCCTCTTCAGCTCGCACAAACGACACCCGCTGTCTCATGGCCGAAATGCCGGTTGACACTTCAGCGAGACTGCAGAACGCAGCAGGGTCCTCTAGCAGCTCAGGCGGGGCCGCTATTGATCAAACAACACAGGTTTGCCTGCAGTGAGAGGACCAAACACCAGGTAGGTTTCAGTATGTCATCATTTATTCTGCGAGGACAAGCAAGCAGCAAGCATCATGGCACCAAAAATCGTCCTTTCTTGTCCTTTCCTGACGCGTTTCGTGCGTGAGACGCACTTCTTCAGAGGATAGCGGACTCCACAGGAATGAAACCGGCATTTTCAGCATATATATATATATATATATATATATATATATATTACCTACTGGCGGTCGCCAGTAGGTATATATAGTTAGGATTTTTTCTCTATGGGTTTTTTGAAAATTCTATGTCTAATAACTTTGGCGTTTGTGGACGGAATCGGCTGAAATTTTCAGGAAAATGGCACATTTTGTTTCTGAGCAGCCCTTGAAAATTTGGGGGGGGTTCGTCCAGTGGGGGCCGAGAAAAAAGGGGGGTCCCAAAACGTGTTTTTAACATTGAGTTTTCCATAGGGCGGTTGGCCTCACTTTTAGCCCGAACGGCTGAATGGATTTGCACGAAACTTGGCAAAATTGTAGGGACTGGTAGCCCGATGTGCCTTTTTAGGTCTCAATATATGTGCTCCAGTGGATTTTGAGAAATTAACGTTTTAAAAAAGATATATATCTGTAACAGCGGACCGGTTAGCGCTCTGGTTCGCGGACTTTTCGCGCAACGGAGCTTTGTGAAGCGAAGCTGATTGGTTCTCCGGCGTCTGTCAA
This sequence comes from Lissotriton helveticus, assembly GCF_964261635.1. Taxonomy (NCBI): domain Eukaryota; kingdom Metazoa; phylum Chordata; class Amphibia; order Caudata; family Salamandridae; genus Lissotriton; species Lissotriton helveticus. The sequence continues at coordinate 1,732,216,405 of NC_136068.1, read as the reverse complement.
CATTCCAAACAGTCCGTAGCGGCCGCCATCTTGTCTCTCGGTAGGATCGAGAGACAAGAGGAGGTCAAAACAAAGGGGGAAATAACTATAAGGGGGCATAGTAGATCCTCGCTGACCCCCTAGGTTTGATGTGGAGGTTTTAAAAGGGCCCCGCGGGGCAAAAAAAAACCAAAATAATAATAATCGAACGGCTGAATGGATTTGCACGAAACTTGGCAAAATATTAGGGACTGGTAGCCCGATGTGCCTTTGCTAGGTCTCAATATATGTGCTCCAGTGGATTTTGAGAAATTAACGTTGAAAAAAAGATATATATCTGTAACAGCGCTCCGCTTCGCGTACTTTTCGCGTTACGGAGCTTTGCGAAGCTGATTGGTTCTCCGGCGTCTGTCAACATTCCAAACAGTCCGTAGCGGCCGCCATCTTGTCCCTCGGTAGGATTGAGAGACAAGAGGAGGCCAAAGCGAAGGGGGAAATGACCATAAGGGGGCATAGTAGATCCTTCCTGACCTCTTAGGTTTGATGTACCATTTTGCCAAGTTTGGTGTAATTCCGTTCAGCCATTCAGGCTGTAGACGTATGTAAATGTCCTATGGAAAATTGCATGGGGAAAACACATTTGAAAGTGTTGAAATTTAGAACCAATTAAAATGTTACTTTGGTTTTGTATTTGTGTGTGATGAAAGTTAATTGGTTATGTATATATGTCAAATGAGAGGAAACCACAGCCATTTTGTGATACTACTGTCTGAGGTACATTTGTGAGGAATTTTTGGTGGTGAATTTCTGGTGTTTGATTTACACAGTACTAACACTTCTGCTACTTTTAAAAAGGTGAGTTGTTAATTTGTAAGGGGAACTATGTTGTACACTTGAAGATAATTTGAAAAATGTTTTCTGTTATTTATTTGCTGTCCTTCTGTTATACTAAATACTTGATGAAGTTAGTTTTATATTATGTATTACTAAAAACGATAAATGAAAGTGATTATTTTTTTCTGCAATTTACAGCAAGCAATTTCAAAATAAAATGGCTCACAATGAAGAGACCGTGGCAATTTCTTTTGAATTGTCCACTACATTGATTGAAATTGAGAGCACCAATAATGAAATATTGTCACAAGGAGGACATGACTTGTATGATTCCATTAGATTGATTGAAATGGACAGCACCAAGAATGAAATATTGTCACAAGGAGATGACTTGAATGATTCCACTACATTGATTGAAATTGAGAGCACCAATAATGAAATATTGTCACAAGGAGGAGATGGCTTGTATGATTCCATTAGATTGATTGAAATGGACAGCACCAATAATGAAATATTGTCACAAGGAGGAGATGACTTGAATGATTCCACTACATTGATTGAAATTGAGAGCACCAATAATGAAATATTGTCACGAGGAGATGACTTGAATGATTCCACTACATTGATTGAAATTGACAGCACCAATAATGAAATATTGTCAGAAGGAGGAGATGACTTGAATGATTTTTTTGATCAATCTCTTGATGGCGAATTTATCGAGTGTTTGGAGACCATAGAGTTACAAGAATCATCATTGCAGACTTTTAATGAGGAGATTCCAGATGAGATGATTGAAGAGGAAATTACTGATGAGGACATGTTAGTAGTTGTTTCAAATTTAGAAAATTCTGAAGAATAAATTTATATTTAGAAATCAAAAATTGTTTGAGACATTATTTATTTTTATTTTTAATTTATGAGGTTGTAGCGAAGTGATTGTAGTATAAAATGAGACTTATAGTATAGAGTGCAACATTTTTATGTTACATGGTAAGTTTACTCATATTTACTTCCCTTCTGCCACTATATTATCTCCAATGTGTATTTGACATGTCTTCTTCATCTCCGGCCTCCTTTCTCTCACTGTGTGTCTCCGATGCATCTTATCGCTGGTATTTTGTGTAATTACAGAAGAGAGTAAAATAAAATAGTTCGGAACGTGAAAAGGGGGCAAAGTAGAGTACTCCTCACCCCCTAGGCCTTTTTAGGCGGTCCCAAAAGGATCAGTTTCTGCTTTCCTGAGAGATTATGGTATGAGTTCCATATACCACAATAACTTGCATTACAACATGCAAGATATCTATCTCCTATTACCAACTTTTGGAGATATTCGCGCTAAGCGCGAATATCTCCAAAAAGTAACACCTGCCCTGAGCAGTTCTTAGCCATGTTATCCAATGGGAGGTGGATAACATGGCTAAGAGTATTAGCTCGGTAATGCATGAATATCGCTGAGTTTTTAGCGATATTCATGCATTGCGGCCGTTTATTATCGCATTTGCGATAAACCTTGATAATAGTAAGGTTTATCTTCGATAATTTCTGACGATGCTTAGTGGTAAAAAATTGGTTGGTAAGCATCGTTAGCGATAAATATCGCTTAACTTTGGTAATATGCCCCAACGTCTGTTAACGTTCGATTCGAAGGAAATGAGGAAGTGTTGAAAAACATTGTCTGCGCCATCTTGCCTTTTTTGAAATGCCACACTTTTGTCGTGCACGGCAGCCATTTTAGATGTCTTGACCAGACCCACTCTCTGCACGCTGTCGATTCGTAGCATGGCTCCTCACCCTCGTAAGCATCTCCCCCAGGCACTGGTCACCACCGCTCTCTGTCTTATGCATGGGCAATAAACCTTCCCCCATCTGCGCTGCTCTTCCCTGAGAATCACACTCTGTGCCCGCCCGACACCTCCCTTTCGCCCTATTCACTACCGCACCCTCTGACACTCCTCTTCCTCTGTGTCCGAATGTCCAGGCCGGTCCTAGGCTATCAGCTAGCCCTGCAGATGTAGTTTATGGCCCCAGCTGTAAAGAATCACCCCTCTTCAAAGGAGTTATAGTAGATCAAGGCCCACACCCGATGTGATCCGTCACAGCACACGCGTTCCTACTATCTGAAAACCATCCTGTATTGTGATTGGGGAGAGGACCGAGCCTGAAGCGGAAGATTCCAGGAATGACTCTTTGTACATCAAAGTTTTTACAATTATGTGTCACATTAAAAATATATAGCACTCCAACAAAGTAGTAGGAATATAAAACTTTAATAACATATAAATATATACAACAAAACAAAAACAGTAAAAACATTTAAACAACGAAGAGACCGTGGCAATTTCTTTTTAATTATCCAATAGATTTATTGAAATTGACAGCACCAATAATGAAATATTCTTGTCAGTAGCGGTCTGTTGTGCGAATAGTTCCAAGGCAGCAGAACGCGCTGAAATCTAGATGGCACGAAAGTGATGTCTAGCAAGTTGCCGCCCAGCAAATAACGGCGTGGGGCGCCGCGGGGGTGAGTGAGTCCAGTAGGCACCACAGCTATTCTTACCGGCATTGCAGAATTACTGCTGGGGACAATGCCTGTGCTGTAGCAGGGTCACAGCAGAAACAAAAAGGATTCTGTTGAAGATGTTGTTGGTTTTCAATTTGAAAACAGTTCTGGTGTCAACTGCTATGCTAATGTAGTGGTTAATGTTTTGTTTTCTCTAGAAAATGTAAAAGAGGGGGAGGCAGTCCAAAGTTCCGTTAAAAGGGCAAAGGAAAGGATCGGTGGTTTGAACTATCAGTCAAAAAGGGGAGGGGGTGCAATAATTTTTCCTACCGGGTCACACTGTGCTTTCACCGGAAGTGAGGTCTGCAGGATTGTAGTAATTCAAAGTGAGGCTGGCGCCAGCATGGGAGCGCCGACGTCCCGCGGATACAGTTTCGTCACTCCACGGGCGATCATGGCAGTCATTCCCTATCGGGGGTCGGAGACTCCCGCGGCTCCTCTAGAATCTTCAAGGTCGTGGAGGACTACGGTGGTGGAGTCAACCAGTGACCGGGCCATTTCTTTATGTTGGGCCCGCTCTTGCCAGGTCGACCGCCATTTTGAGAGTTCGGCAGCTACCGGCGATCGCGGGGTCACATGAGCGGACGGGCTCCACCCTGCCGGGCGAGACGTTGCAGCATGGCCACAGTGGAAGAACCGTTATCTAGGTCGTTCCGAAACTGTGCAGCACTGGAGTTGTTAGGATGCCACCGCCTGGAGCGCTGAGGGTGCAGCTGGGAAGCCTCCACCTGGGGAGGCGGGAGAGGCCTGTTCGCACCGTCTCTCCCTCCCAGTGCACCCCACGGCGTCTCGCTTGAGATTTGTTATGGCCGGACCAGGCGATGAGGACGAGGGGGGGTCGGAGGCATGTGCAAGACATCCCCCTCCAGTGTTGTCGCAGCCATTATAAAAGAAAGAAGTGTCCCGTCCGTCTTCGGGCCGGGCTTCCGGTGGATGTCGGCCGGACGCCCCTGGCTCTGGCCCCATGAACGGGTTTCTTGGTTTATCGGCTGCAGCCGGATCCCGTCGGCCTCGGCCCCCCGACCGTTGGTGGTCGGACCGGAAGAGCATGTGGCGGGACTACCTGCAACTCTCAAGGGCCACCGCGGCCGGACTGGGAGAGAGAGGGGAGGGTCGAGGAGACATTCCCCCCCCCTGCAACTGTTCAGCGTTGTAAAGGCAATCCCCTGGCCGGGTCCCGCTGGTCTCGGCCTCTCCTCCGGCTACACCCTACGTTAGGATCTCCTGGCCGAGGCGTGGCAGCAGAACCTGCCTTATATGGGCTGCTCCCGGCTGGGCGTAGCCGGAACCCTGCCCCACCTTGGAAGTTTCCAGAGTGGGGGTGGATGTTCTACTGACTTGCATTTTCCCTAGTCTATCGATTTTTTTGGCGTGGCAGGCGGTGGGACAGCGAGGGGTGATTTGGTTTCTCTTACTGTTTTTCTGGTCTCTCACCACTGGCATATTTTAACGTTTTCTTGTTTCTAGGACATTAATAGGTTTTATCATTACGTTATGTTATCGTTTCTTTGTTCGTTGTTTAATAAAAGTTCATGTTCATCAGTGGCCTACTGATTTTCGTTTTCCTATTTTTTTCTTTCCAGGTTGTTTCATGGTAAAGTTTCTGTTAACAGGATACAGTGATCACTTCGTTATTATTGCATATGTCCTTTTCACTAGGGGTGCTCTCTGGTCGGGCCAGATGACGTATCTCTAGTAAATGGTCCGGGTGAAAAAGGTGCATCAATCAGTGGGGAGTAGATAGGCATGACAGATTACAACGGGGGAGAACGGTCCGCATTACGTACCCTTTCACTACTTGCAAAGATTTTCCTACGTTTATTTGCAAACAGGGAATACCTCCAAAAAGAACTAATTCCCAAACAGTCAATGTTCGGACAATCAATCAATCAATGAGGAATGAAATAGGTACGACGTGTTAAAGGCTTGCGTTACCTACCCTTCACTATCTGCAAAGGGAGATAGAATATTCCTATTCTTCCTCGTTTGCAGGTAGAGAAGATCGTTAAGAGAATTAACTTCGAACAATTCAATGCTCGATTGAAACAATCAACAAGGGGTACTGTGAACACAAATGAACGCCGCTTATATACATACGCATTGCTATTTTCAACAGGTTGTTCCTAATGTTTCTATTTTAGCGAGGTCAAAAGAGATCCCATTAGTGGCCTACTGATTTTGCTCGATTCCTTTTGTTTTTTTACACGATTTTTCGCTATCTGCAAAGACTAAACAGAGTATTGCGACTCTGTGCTTGTTTGTAAATAGAGAATGAACCAAAGAGAACAATCAATCAAATGGAGAGAGAAGCAGGCACGACGGATTACAAAGGGGGAAAGGGCTGCATTAACTACCCTTCACTATCTGCAAAGAGAGAGTACTCCTAATAGAAATGAGGGGTGGGGGGCAGCAATCAAAGCAGATCAGTGTGCATAAACACGAAAAAAAAAATTCTTACCACGTACTTGACATTCGACAGCTTATGATATTTGCTATTAAAAAACCATTGAAATTCACTGAAATAACCATAGGTTATAGACCATATATAGTTAGGAATTAGCATTTACAAAACCTTGAAAATTCACTGAAAAAACCATAGGTTATAGACCATATATAGTTAGGAATTAGCATTTAAAAAACCTTATTTTACTCACACAAAACCATTGAAATTCCATATATAGTTAGTTGCACTAACTATATATTGCGCACCCGCAATCCACTGCTGATGATGTCACATATTACATCATTCATGACATGGTCAGTGACATCACTGATGACATCACTGATGACATCTCAAATGACATCACTGATGACATCTCACTTGACATCAATGATCACATCACTGATGATATCATTCATGTGACAATACAATGCATCTCCTCACATTTTAATATAACCTCTGTTTCACCCAGTGTTAAAAACAGAGTATAATTTTTGAAACCATTGACACACCAATACTAGTTACTACATACGTACTCACTGATTCCTACGTCTACACACACATTCACTCATTCACCCATACAATCATTCATACATACAATCACTCATGTTTACAACACAATCATATGCACTCATACACCTATACAGACACTCACACTCTGCCACTCATCCATGGAGTTACTCACACACCTAGTCAGTCCTGTAAAGAATCAATCACACTTCCATTTTCTACTCTATACAGTTAAACATAGAGCACCTTACGTTTTCAACCATATACTAACACATACTTACTCTCTTATACAATCATTGATACAAGTACACATTGATCTGTACAGAGTCACACACCTCCCATCCAGCCACACACACACTCAGTCTCCCATGCAAATACTTGGGCAATCAATCAATAACCCATATAGTTACTCATATAGCTACTGATCAACACATGCAGCAGTTTACAGAACAACAGACATAATGATGCACAAATTAAGACAGTTTAGTCACTAACCCATGCACTCAGTGAGACACATTTAATCACTCACTCATACATTCAGTCATGCACCTACTAAATCCTTCGTCCAGACACTTATACATCCACTCATTCTTCAATATGTAAGACATATTTTAACTTTACAGAAACATAGTCACTGGATGTTGTCATCAGTGATGTCATCAGTGATGTCATTTGAGATGTCATCAGTGATGTCATCAGTGATGTCACTGACCATGTCATGAATGATGTAATATGTGACATCATCAGCAGTGGATTGCGGGTGCGCAATATATAGTTAGTGCAACTAACTATATATGGAATTTCAATGGTTTTGTGTGAGTAAAATAAGGTTTTTTAAATGCTAATTCCTAACTATATATGGTCTATAACCTATGGTTTTTTCAGTGAATTTTCAAGGTTTTGTAAATGCTAATTCCTAACTATATATGGTCTATAACCTATGGTTTTTTCAGTGAATATATATATATATATATATATATATATATATATATATATATATATCCACAAGAAACTCCTTTCGTCACCGAAACACAGGAGACAGACCACAAGACCAGATGTCAGGTTTCTTTTTTATTTGCTCAAGTTCGTGGAAAAGTGCATAACGCGTTTCGGGCTACTAGAGCCCTTGTTCACATGCAACCAATGTTTGTACATTTTTTATTTTTATAGTGCACACTTTCCCCAATCGCCTCCGCCCCCTCAATACGTCACGTGATCATGGAAATCAAAGAAATATTCAAAATAGAAAAGCCTATATATCCGTATAAATACAAAGATACATTTAAATAAAATCACATATGTACACAAGTTTGAGCCAGAAGTCTCGGGATAAATCCATCAAAATACTTGTATCTAGAGGGGGACAAAAAAAGGGCGAATTATAAAAAATCTTTCTTTAAATAGTTAGAATATTTATACAATGTTCTACAAGAACAAAGTCATAAATGGGTAAGATCTTGTTGTGCTATTTTTCAAGTACAAACAGTGCATGTCCATAAGGTGCAAAAGAACAATTATGACAAATATTTTGTCTAGAGGAAGAAAAAGTGCCAATGTGCATGATAAACCAGCTTGTAAACATTTGCCTCATCATAGTATTTTCAACAATTAGGTAAGACCACATTTTGCTAAAATTAAAAACATGATAAAAGCATTTGATGATCCAAGCAAGCATAATCATAAATAAGTAAATATTATAAAAACACCCTGTGTATAAAAAATGTGTAAAAATACAGAATAAATATAGGTAATAAATTACATATATTTACAGATAGGGAATAAACCAAGAGAATTTCATAGTTTCCGACTAACAGGGAACCTGACTAGACAGAATGAGAATGTAATAATTACATAGAGGGACTGTCTTTACATATGAAAAAAGCCAAAGCGACCTCCAGGCAACAGGGAACCTGACTACCTGGAAGCAAAGATCAGTGACTGACAATCAGACCCAAAAAAAGAGAGTATTTTTTGACAGTATATGGGGGATTCTAAAGGAAAGTATGCAGATCCTCCGTATTATTAAGGCCATTCGGACTTTTACTATCGAATTCCAATATCATGTTTGATTCCAATTGCCTTAATTTTAAATCCCTGTCACCACCTCTTCGTAATTTCGGTATTGCCCCCACAACATAATAGGGTAAACAGTTTACATCCTTATTATGTGTTGACTCGAAGTGGCGTGCCACTGGATAACTAGAGTCACTGTGCAGAATTGCACGTAAATGTTGCAGGATCCTGACGTGCACTTGTTTGCTGGTACTGCCGATGTAATTGAGGCCACAAGTGCACGTCAGGACATATACCGCAAATTCAGTTTTGCATGTATATTGACCTACAATCGGGATTGCAGTCTCACTGAATGGGGTAAAGTAGTGGGTTTTATTAGTACCAAATTTACAGGCCCTGCAACTGGAGCATTTGCGAAATCCACCTGCTGTCTGCATCCAATTCGCTTTTTGCTTAAGTTCTGGACTTGGCTGGTCCAGGACGGCTCCCATATTGCGTGCCCTGCGGAAGGTTATCGTGGGTTTAGGGGGTAGTAATGCACCCAAGACCGAATCTGTCATAATAATGGGCCAATTTTTGGTAATGATCTTCCTGATTGTACTTTCCTGGTCACTGAATGCTGTAATAAACCTAGGGCATGTCTCATTGTTTGTGTCTCCTTTAGAAGGGGAGTCTTCTATGACATTATCGACCGGGAGGAGGCTATCTCGAGTTCTCAAATTTGCTTTTGTCAAAGCTTGGTCAAAGATCTTCTTGGAGTAGCCTCGTTCCCTTAATCGAAATTTTAGGTCCCTCACACAGTTTGTAAAATCTTTATTGGTGCTACAGATCCTTTTCAATCGAAGGATCTCTCCATAAGGGATGCTGTGGATGGTATGTTTGGGGTGAAGACTAGACGCATGTAGGGTGGTGTTACCTGCGGTTGGTTTCCTAAATAGTGTTGTTTGAATTCTGTTGGCATTATCAATATATACTTTAACATCTAGAAACTCAACCTCCTTCCTACTGATGTGGAATGTAAATTTTAGGTTCAAATGATTGACATTGATGTCATTGACAAAGGCGATAGCCTCTTCTATTTCACCCTGCCACACAATGAACACATCATCAATGTACCTGAGGAACATATACATATATATATATCCATCAATAACAAGTTGCCCTGTAGAAAACGCCACACACAGGAGAGGTTTACTGCATTTAATAGTCAACTTGTTATTGATGGATATATATATATATATATATATATATATATCAATTCGTTTCAGGGACCCATTTGGAAGGAGACCACACGAGAAATTTCTTAGCTTCTTTTATTTGATTGGCATCTTGCCCGTAGACATCTGAACTGGGGCACGTTTCATAACATTCTACGCCAGACGCGTTTCGGGCGGTCTTTATCCCTTCCTCAGCGGCATTGTAGTTCCAAATGGGTCCCTGACACGAATTGATATATATATATAATATATATATATATATATATATATATATTACCTACTGGCGGTCGCCAGTAGGTATATATAGTTAGGATTTTTTCCCTATGGGATTTTTGAAAATTCTATGTCTAATAACTTTGGCGTTTGTGGACGGAATTGGCTGAAATTTTCAGGAAAATGGAACATTTTGTTTCTGAGCAGCCCCTGAAAATTTGGGGGGGGGTTGGTCAAGGGGGGGCCGAGAAAAAAGGGGGGTCCCAAAACGTGTTTTTCCAATGTTAATTTCCATAGGGCGGTTGGCCTCACTTTTAGCCCGAACGGCTGAATGGATTTGCACGAAACTTGGCAAAATTGTAGGGACTGTTAGCCCGATGTGCCTTTGCTAGGTCTCAATATATGTGCTCCAGTGGATTTTGAGAAATTAACGTTCAAAAAAGGATATATATCTGTAAGCGCGCTCCGGGCAGCGCTCCGGTTCGCGTACTTGACGCGTAACGGAACTTCGCGAAGCGAAGCTGATTGGCTCTCCGGTGTCTGTCAACATTCTAAACAGTCCGGAGCGGCCGCCATCTTGTCTCTCGGTAGGATCGAGAGACAAGAGGAGGCCAAAACAAAGGGGGAAATGACCATAAGGGGGCATAGTAGATCCTCCCTGACCCCCTAGGTTTGATGTGGAGGCTTTAAAAGGGCCCCGCAGGGCAACAAAAAAAAAAATTTTTTTTTTTTTTTGCGTGGGGAGCGCCCGGTTCGCGAACCGGGAAGCGTTCTGGGGAGCGTACTATAAGGAAAAAAGAATGATAGACTTTTCAAATACTGTATGTTAATCGATTGTTGGTTTTGTTGATTATTTTTTAATTTCTTTATTTTTTAAGCAATTATTTATTATTGTGATTGTGTTTCAAAATTTAATAAACTTTCTAACATTTCACTGTCTGAAATGTCATTATTTTCATTGAACATAGTTTGTAATCTCTGAGGGTGTAAAATGTCCTCATTTTGAAGGAGATCATCTACTGCTTGCACACATTACAGTAGTTCTTGGTCCCAAGTTTCATCCATAAATTCTATATAATTTGGATCAATTATTTCTTGGCTGCTCTCTTGCAGGACAATTTGAAATGAAACTTTGAGTTCGCCTTCCATTTTGCCTGAAATTTGGATAAAAAAAATATATATTAGTAGAGATAGGGCACTGTTGGGATTAATTTTAGATAGGCAGTTTTTATCAGTGAATTTATCTTTGGGCAGTATATAGTATCAGAGTGGAAGTAGGAATATAAAAAAGTGTATGTGATTTAACGTAAGTAATTTCATAATTATACAAGAGAAACCTAACTCCATCCATAACTATAACAGAGAAGTCTATCTAAATCTATAACTACTACAGAGGGATAGTATATAACTATCAGAAAAAGTTTACCATATTAACTTATAGTGCACAATATACTTCAGTTTTTAAAATAACAACTTACCTTTACAAAGAAGTTGAAGTGATTAGTGAAAATCCAATTGAAATGTACACCAGGAAGTAGTAGTCAAAATGGCTGTGTTTCCTTCGCTTCCTTTATATATATTCAGGTACATAACCAATCAAATGTCAGGTAAAAAAAAAATAGAAAATGAAAGTAACATTTTAATTGGTTGTCAATTCCAACACTTCAGATGTGTTTTGTGAAGTAATTTACCTCAGGGTATTTAGAGAGGTCTACAGGCTAAATGGCTAAATGGAATTTCAACCAAATTTGTGAAAATGGTAGGGATTGGTATGTAGTATGAGGAAATCTATATTTGGTGAAAGTGTCTCAAGGGTTTCTTCTGTAAATTACTTTCCCACCTTTTTTAATGGAGCGCTTCCCGGGGAGCGCCCCGGTACGCGAACTGGCGAGCGCCCCGGTACGCGAACCTTAAGCGTTACGGGAGTCCACCATTTTGTGTTTCGGTCGAATTAAGATACAAGATGGAGGGCACATAATGTTCAGAATGGGTAGAAGGGGACACGGTAGACGTATTTTGACCCCCTAGGTTTTCTGAGGATGGCTGAGGAGGCTTATATGTGCGAAAAAAAACATTTTTTTTAAAAATTTCGCGAGGTTAGCTTCCGGTTCGCGAACCGGGTAGCGCCCCGGGGAGCGTACTTTGTTGAAAATTAGTGAAAAAAGTTAGAGAAAAATAATAATTGTGAGTGATCAGATGTAGGGTAGCTCTGAGAAGAGCTTTTGGGTTTATGGTACATTTAGGTACTTATAAGTAGGTACCAATGCACAGTCTTAAATTCAGAATGAAAATTCTGTTGCCCACATCTGAGAAGTGAACTCCATCTCCTCTGTAGATATCTTGCATGTAGTAACGCAAGTTATTGTTGTACATGGAGCCCATTCCATGGTCTCTCATGTAAGCTGAAACAGATTTGTTTACATGCTTCCTCGACTTCTCAATTTGTGGACACAATTGGTTTGACCATCTCCATTTCTGTCTTTGGCATATATTTGAATATACCAAGGCAGTTTGAGGAAAAAGTGCCATCAATTGCTCAAAGGTGTCCTTTAAAAGCATTTCCAGACCTACCCCAGTCAAAGTGCCCAAATCATTACCTCCACAGTGCACAATTAACAGGTCAGGTTTTGGCAAATGCATAAAGGTTTTCACCAATGGTATCAATTGGTGACATTTTAATCCTCTGTGGCCAAACCACTTAATTTCCACATCTTGTAAATTGAGGTTAGGTAAATTTCTGTTCTCAGCATACCTCTGAGCCCAATAAATGTAACTATGTCCAACAATCCAGACAGAAAACATGGTGAGAGAAGGTTCTGCTGCAGTCAGATGAAGTGTGGCAATGAAATGGCAGTTGAAAAAATAAGAGTTTAAAATGAAAAAAAACTGTGTAGTTTCTGTAACAGTGATTGGTGGATTTTGATTGCTGAAAACAGAAAGTTAGGGTGCATGGATGAGTTCTTTGAAAGATGTATTTTGAGTGGTCAAGAAAAAATCATTAAATGAAAGATTGCACTGGATATGCAGGTGCACTGAGAGTTCAGAGTTCAATTGAAACATTGTTGTGTGAACTTGCAAACACCAGAGGTCTTCCAAGAGGTGGTTGCTATGCAAAAAAGGCAGAGAGGGCAGAGGGGGGAAGGGTTTTGATTTGAAAAAAGTGAGGGAAGAGTTTTGATTGGGTGACATGAGAGATATGTGTGAAGAATTACAGCATTTCTGTGCTTTTGATAGCTGCAGACTCTGGAGTGCATACCTTTTGCTCTGCTGAAGACAAATTGGTGTGTTTCTGAGACTGTTTTGAAACTCATAAAGTATTTGCTAAGGTGAGAAAAGATTTATTTAATTTAGATAGAGAATAGTGTGCTTTAAGGAGAAAATTATGAAGAAAGTTGTGTTTTTCAAATGTTGCTTTGTCTCAAGTGTTTTACAAATAGATTTTGTTTCTTTGAGAAATTGTAATTGGAGAAAATGTGAAGTATTAGTACTGACAGGGTGTTTTTTTGCTTAGGAGCTGTGGAGTGTTTTCAAATTATGACTTGAAAATCGTTTTTGAGGAAAAGGAATGGTTTTAAAATTTATGACAAGGACATAATGGTGTATGCTTCTTTATAAGGCATTTGAGTGTCGCTGATGTTATTTTTCCCATTTTAATGTAAGACCTTTCCCTGTGGAGCAAATTGCTTGTAAATATGCTCCCACCTGTGCATGGCAAATTTAGATTTTGAATGTTTGCGTTACATAGCCATGTTAAAAGTGACCCAAACATGCTGCAAAGGCAATCAAAAAACGCTTTCATGTGTCTTAAGGACATTTTAAGTCATTTCCCCATGTGCAGTGTTTTCAAATTATGACTTGAAAATCGTTTTTGGGGAAAAGGAATGGTTTTAAAATTTATGACAAGGACATAATGGTGTATGCTTCTTTATAAGGCATTTCAGTGTCTCTGATGTTATTTTTACCATATTAAATTAAAAGACCGTTCCCCGTGGAGCAAATTCCTTGTAAATATGCTCCCACCTGTGCATGGTAAATTTAGATTTTGATTGTTTGAGTTACATAGCCATGTTAAAAGTGACCCAAAAAAGTTGCAAAGGCTTTAAAAAAACACTTTCATGTGTCTTAAGGACATTTTAAGTCATTTCCCCGTGGGCAGTGTTTTCAAATTATGACTTGAAAATCGTTTTTGAGGTAAAGGAATGTTTTTAAAATTTATGTGCGCCATATGCCCCCAAATTTCTTTTTCAGGGGTGCAGCAGGGTGTTCTTGAGACACCCCTGCACCCTTGGAAAAATTCCTAATTTGCGATGAGCTAATTGCTAATCGCAAATTGCACCTTCATTCCTATGGGCCTCCTGGCCCATGGAAATGAATGGGTAATTTGCAATTAGCAATTTGCTCATCGCAAATTAGGAATGGTAAAGAATCGCTATTTATTCCTTAAAATTCGCTATTTAGGAAATGCAAAATAGTTTGATGATACATATGGCGGTTCATCTCTAACAAGATAAGAAGCTTAGGGATAGATTTATGATGACTGGCGCAATGAGGTGGACATCACTTACTTCATTGGTAGGCCTTTACATGTATTATCTCCTCTGTATTCTTCAACAAGCGTAACTTTGATCTGCAACCCTGAGTAGGCCTCACCTTAAACAAACCTCTGGATAGGCCACACCTTATCGTCATCCTGAATTAATCATTTAAAATGCTAGGGACAGATTTATGATATGTGTATGCCTCTTTTGCGCCACTGTGCGTCACTTTTGTGATGCAGCGGCGGTGCAAAAGATTTGCTATGAGGCGACAAAATTACAAAATGATGCATTTAGGCAGATGTGTCATGCTGTAAAAAAAACGTGCCACATGAAACCGATGCAGCAGTGATGCAAAAGATGCACCATGTTGCAAGACAGGCCTCACTTGGGGCCATATGTATCAAGCTAATTAGCATTCGCAAAGGCCGAAATTCTGCGAATTTCTGCCTTTGCGAATGCTAATTAGACAAATGGTATGTATCAAACAAGTTTGATGCAAAATAAGGAATAGCAAAATTTGCTATTCCTTATTTTGCGATTGCACTTAAGGATTTGCAAATTTTGCGATTCCTTAAATGCAATGTATCAAACAAAAAATATGCAAAAAATGCCATTAAGGATTTGCAAATTACCACCAACTTCTACTTGGTGGTAATTTGCAAATTCTTTTCGAAAATCTTTTTTTCCAAAAAACAAAAGGTGCCATATGACGCCCATACATGCCATTAGGGCATGTATGTGCGCCATATGCCCCCAAATTTCTTTTTCAGGGGTGCAGCAGGGTGTTCTTGAGACAACCCTGCACCCTTGGAAAAATTCCTAATTTGCGATGAGCTAATTGCTAATCGCAAATTGCACCTTCATTCCTATGGGCCTCCTGGCCCATGGAAATGAATGGGTAATTTGCAATTAGCAATTTGCTCATCGCAAATTAGGAATGGTAAAGAATCGCTATTTATTCCTTAAAATTAGCTATTTAGGAAATGCAAAATAGTTTGATGATACATATGGCGGTTCATCTCTAACAAGATAAGAAGCTTAGGGATAGATTTATGATGACTGGCGCAATGAGGTGGACATCACTTACTTCATTGGTAGGCCTTTACATGTATTATCTCCTCTGTATTCTTCAACAAGCGTAACTTTGATATGCAACCCTGAGTAGGCCTCACCTTAACCACTTGGCTGCTAAGGGTGTTCGATGAGCTCCATTGACTTTCCATTGAAATCAATGGAAAGTCCATGACGAGTTACCCTTGTCATTAGCGCTGAAGGGGTTAAACAAACCTCTGGATAGGCCACACCTTATCGTCATCCTGAATTAATCATTTAAAATGCTAGGGACAGATTTATGATAGGTGTATGCCTCTTTTGCGCCACTGTGCGTCACTTTTGTGATGCAGCGGCGGTGCAAAAGATTTGCTATGAGGCAACAAAATTACAAATTGATGCATTTAGGCAGATGTGTCATGCTGTAAATAAACCGTGCCACATGAAACCGATGCAGCAGTGATGCAAAAGATGCACCATGTTGCAAGACAGGCCTCACTTGGGGCCATATGTATCAAGCTAATTAGCATTCGCAAAGGCCGAAATTCTGCGAATTTCTGCCTTTGCGAATGCTAATTAGACAAATGGTATGTATCAAACAAGTTTGATGCAAAATAAGGAATAGCAAAATTTGCTATTCCTTATTTTGCGATTGCACTTAAGGATTTGCAAATTTTGCGATTCCTTAAATGCAATGTATCAAACAAAAAATATGCAAAAAATGCCATTAAGGATTTGCAAATTACCACCAACTTCTACTTGGTGGTAATTTGCAAATTCTTTTCGAAAATCTTTTTTTCCAAAAAACAAAAGGTGCCATATGACGCCCATACATGCCATTAGGGCATGTATGTGCGCCATATGCCCCCAAATTTCTTTTTCAGGGGTGCAGCAGGGTGTTCTTGAGACAACCCTGCACCCTTGGAAAAATTCCTAATTTGCGATGAGCTAATTGCTAATCGCAAATTGCACCTTCATTCCTATGGGCCTCCTGGCCCATGGAAATGAATGGGTAATTTGCAATTAGCAATTTGCTCATCGCAAATTAGGAATGGTAAAGAATCGCTATTTATTCCTTAAAATTCGCTATTTAGGAAATGCAAAATAGTTTGATGATACATATGGCGGTTCATCTCTAACAAGATAAGAAGCTTAGGGATAGATTTATGATGACTGGCGCAATGAGGTGGACATCACTTACTTCATTGGTAGGCCTTTACATGTATTATCTCCTCTGTATTCTTCAACAAGCGTAACTTTGATCTGCAACCCTGAGTAGGCCTCACCTTAAACAAACCTCTGGATAGGCCACACCTTATCGTCATCCTGAATTAATCATTTAAAATGCTAGGGACAGATTTATGATAGGTGTATGCCTCTTTTGCGCCACTGTGCGTCACTTTTGTGATGCAGCGGCGGTGCAAAAGATTTGCTATGAGGCAACAAAATTACAAATTGATGCATTTAGGCAGATGTGTCATGCTGTAAATAAACCGTGCCACATGAAACCGATGCAGCAGTGATGCAAAAGATGCACCATGTTGCAAGACAGGCCTCACTTGGGGCCATATGTATCAAGCTAATTAGCATTCGCAAAGGCCGAAATTCTGCGAATTTCTGCCTTTGCGAATGCTAATTAGACAAATGGTATGTATCAAACAAGTTTGATGCAAAATAAGGAATAGCAAAATTTGCTATTCTTTATTTTGCGATTGCACTTAAGGATTTGCAAATTTTGCGATTCCTTAAATGCAATGTATCAAACAAAAAATATGCAAAAAATGCCATTAAGGATTTGCAAATTACCACCAACTTCTAGTTGGTGGTAATTTGCAAATTCTTTTCGAAAATCTTTTTTTCCAAAAAACAAAAGGTGCCATATGACGCCCATACATGCCCTTAGGGCATGTATGTGCGCCATATGCCCCCAAATTTCTTTTTCAGGAGTGCAGCAGGGTGTTCTTGAGACAACCCTGGGAAAAATTCCTAATTTGCGATGAGCTAATTGCTAATCGCAAATTGCACCTTCATTCCTCTGGGCCTCCTGGCCCATGGAAATGAATGGGTAATTTGCAATTAGCAATTTGCTCATCGCAAATTAGGAATGGTAAAGAATCGCTATTTATTCCTTAAAATTCGCTATTTAGGAAATGCAAAATAGTTTGATGATACATATGGCGGTTCATCTCTAACAAGATAAGAAGCTTAGGGATAGATTTATGATGACTGGCGCATCACCAGGGATGTGCCAGTCATCCTGCGCCGCTGTTCCGCCACCCATGGTGTGCTGCATTTACAATGCGGCGCACCATGGGGCAAAAACGGCACAGATGCGTGACGCATCTGTGCCGTAAAGGTGGCGCATTGCTGGAGTTGTATCGCAAGTGCGATGCAGCTCCAGCAAGGCTCAGGGGTGCCCCATTTCCACAATGCTGCGTCAAGACCTATGCCTGCTTCAAGCAGGCGCAGGGTTTTGACGCAGCTTTGTCCTATCTGATTGTAAATGCGGCACACCATGGGTGGCAGAGCAGCGGTGCACGTTAACTGGTGCATCCCTGGGGATGTGCCAGTTAACATAAATCTGCCCCTTTACATTTAAGTATGTGCAGGGGACACAGAGTCGGTGAGGCTTATCCAAGGTTAAGAAGAGATGAGTCCTGTTCACTGAAAAATTGGACATAGGCTTCACCTCCTCAGCATCGCTGGACATGGCTAAATAATAGCTGCAAAATGTTACTCTTGTTAAACAATTTTACTATTATAATCTCTGAGATTTGTCTCTTACTCTGCAACATCTCATTGTTGTTGTCTTTCTTTAAAGATAAAGACAACATCAACATGAGCGACAATCAGCAATCAGTTGATTTCGACCTCATCATTGAACTCGTAATTGAAACATCAGTGGATGTTGATCCCTTGGATGATTTAAATCCTGAGGATGAAGAAGAACGTGATGAGGATGCAGATTTGTCAGAATTGTATGACATAGGATGGGAAGCTGACGTGCTTGAGCCTATGGAACTATAAACATTTATTTTAAAAATTTATAATAAATGAAAAGTAAAAATGTAAACCGTTCCATTTTGTGTAGTGTCTTCAATAAAATATTAAAATATGCTCATAAAATTAGATCAGATTCACATATAAAACAGCACAGGTAAAATGAATATAAATTCCATTTCTTTTCTGCTATTTCTGTATTCTAAATTTGCCAAGCACTAAAAAATCTTCTATGTAAAAATGTCAAGTAGTGTGTTAAGTTTTTGATGACTGTTATTGATTTACTGTTGGGTAATAGTGGTTAATAACATTTTTTATTATATTTTACCACAGATTCAACTGCAGATCATTTCAAGATTTCAGCATGCCAACCAAAGAAAGACTGAGAAAGGCTGCAAAACGTCAAAGACAGCAGGTCAATGAAAAAAAGCAGCAGTCCTCTAACAAAAAGATTTGTCAAGTCACCAAGAAAGCACCGGGTAAGAGTACAAAAACATTCATAAGAAATATCTGTAGTAAAAAAAATATTACTACAGAAAATGTTTTAGTCCAGAAAAAGAGAAGCAATTCAAACGGAAAGGAAAGGCCAATGAAAAATGTTACTGCTAGAGCAAGAGATAACTCTGTGCATGATAGTAGAAGGAAACAACAGTTTAGGGACATTCGTAAACGAATGTTCCGCAACAGGATAATTGGCAATTTGTTAAAAAATATTAAGAAAGGTCAACAGAAAGTGGTTTTTTATAAGAGAAAAAAAATAGTTGAGAAAGTTATTGATCAGGCATTTGAAATTAAACGTAAGTTATTTATTTTGATAATCAATAGAATTAGGAAGCTAAACAAGGCAATTTATGATTTCAAAAGAAATAGTAGATGTAAGAGAATAGTTAATCGTAGTAATTTTTGTGAAGTTTTTTCTGGAGAATGGATGCATAGTTCAAGCTGTGAGGCATTTTTTTATGAGGAGAGTTATTTCCAGGATAATGATTTGGTGCATGCAGTTGACACCAGTGGTCAAGCTTATGAAGTGAAAGATGGTTGTCCAGTTGAAAAAGAAAAACTTGTGACAACAGAGATAGAAGAGGTGTTAGGTAATGAGGTTTTAGGAAGACGTCCTAAGGGTCCTGTGTACACCTGGAAGTGTAGTAGTATTTGCAGTGTGCGACAGGATTCCATCAATTTGCTTTGTGATTTTGTACGGTCATTTAATAAGAAAAGTTTGAAGCAGAAAATGAAGTTGTTGCAAGAATTAGATCCTTGCAGAGTGAGAGAAGTGACAGGTTTGCATGGTCATTCACTGGCTTGTCTTTCCAGGAGAGTATGCCAGAGTGTTTTTCATCATTTCAGGATGCTAGCAGTGCATCATAATAAAGTGAGGAAATTAGTTAGAATGTTGTATTATGCTAAGAGTCCAGCAATTATGCTTAAACAATTATGCGCTGCTCTTTTGCATGGTTCTGAAATAGATGTGAAGAATATATGTGAAGAAATTGAGTTTTGTTACTTTGGAAGTAAAGAGGAGAATGTTGAAATTGACCAAGAAGAAGAGGGTAATGTGGAAGATAGTGTACAGGTTTCCAGTACAGATAATTTCCAGAGGGAAATTGCGACGTTTGAGGTGAAATCAAGTGAGAGGCCAAATTTCACTTGTGTGTGTTGTCGACGCACTTATTATAAGAATCAGACTAAGTTAGTGGATTTATATGCAAAAAGTGAAAGGGAAAATAATAGTGAATGGAAGGATTTCACAACATACTTGATGGTAGAAAATTGTTTTGATTTGGGATTGGATCAACGTGTGTGTACTTATTGTTGTAACAAATTAAATCAAAACCAGATGCCTGCTAGAGCAGTTCATAATAATCTGGAATTGGTTGAGATTCCTTCTGAATTGAAGGATTTAAATACTTATGAATCTATTTTGATTCAAAGTATCCATCCCTTTCAGGCTATTGTAAGAATGGAGCCAAAGACAGGGAAATTGCCTCCATCAGATTTACAGAGAGGATTAAAGGGAAGAGTTGTTTATTTACCTATAGATTTGAAGAAAAACATTAACACAATTGGAGTAGAAAAAGTGGAAGAGGAACCTCTGGTTATCTTAGTTAATGGGGTTCCGACAAAGAATAAGAAAATATGGCAAGATTTAGTGGATGTTAGGAAAGTTAAAAAGGCAACATTGTATTTGAAAAATAATAATAAATACTATAAGAATGTATATGTTGCAGAAGAGGAAGTAAGTGAGGAAGAGGATAGCGATTTGTGTGCTGGTCAAATTGAGAAAGTAGAACCCTGTACTAGTGAAGAAATATATGAACATTATAGTGTTCATCCTTTGCATTCCAAGGAAGTCATGGGGAATGCTATTGAGTTG
The DNA here is from genome assembly GCF_964261635.1 of Lissotriton helveticus. Lineage (NCBI taxonomy): Eukaryota > Metazoa > Chordata > Amphibia > Caudata > Salamandridae > Lissotriton > Lissotriton helveticus. The sequence goes on along the minus strand of NC_136068.1, from coordinate 1,732,195,677 downwards.
TTTCAAATGAAACAAGCCAAAGGGAGTCCCATTAGTGTTTGGGAGGAAAGTTTGGAAGCTCGGTGTTTCCCACAGCTTTTTCCAACAGGTCAGGGAGGAAGATATGATGAGCGACCTCATCAAATTCCTGCTTCTGAATACCGGACTTTGCGATTGTATGCAGGAGATGCTAGGTTTCGACAATGCCTTCCCTATTTGTTTCATCTCCTGTTTGAAAGCAATCTGTCTGGACTGTCATATGCAGTGAACCACATCTTGAAAAGTGGTATACACATGCAAAACATCTCGGCAAGTGACTTTATGGATAAAGTCAATGTCCAAGACAGGATTTTGGATTCTCACCTGATTAATCTCATGGCGTGTCAGCGTGGTACTAATGAGTACTGGTACCGTCGTCATGGTGATTTAAAATGTATGCTGAGGAACTTAGGAACTCCCACATGGTTCCTCACTCTGAGCTGTGCCGAGTATGGCTGGGAAGACTTACTTGAATTTCTACGAGAGGCAAATGGAAACATCGAAAACATCGAATTCAAGACACCCGGAGAACTGTGCTCTTTGGATCCAGTCAATGTATGCAGGTACTTCAATCATAGATTTGAAGCTATGATGTCTTTCATCATGAATAAGAAGAATCCACCTCTTGGAGAGGTGTTGGATTTCTTCTGGAGAAAGGAGTACCAAGCAAGAGGTGCTCCTCATATACATATGCTGCTGTGGATCAAGGATGCACCTAAATTTGGAACGGATCCAGAAGACTCAGTGATGAGTTTCATACAACAGTATTCTACGTGTGCTGTTCCAAACGCAAAGGAGAAGAAAAGCCTAAGAGAAAAAGTTCTACGTTTCCAAAGCCATCGATGTGGAAAGTACTGTCGTCGTAAATTCCGAAACAAGGACAAGTTCTACACCAAATGTCGTTTCGGCTTTCCACGACCGGTGATTTCTAAAGGAAGAGTAAACAGTTTGATGTCTTCGCTGCGACATAATGTGATGAAGAAATCACCTAAAAACACATACAATTTGAAGAGGAACGAAGAGTCCAAGTACATCAACGACTACAACCCGGTGATTTTGTCCATGTGGAATGCTAACATGGATATACAGTTTGTGGCTGATAACTGTATGGCTGTGGCTCGGTATGTGACATCTTACATCACCAAAAAAGAGAAGACAGAATTGAAGGATATGTGGGAGGACATTTCCCATGAAAAGAGCCTCAGTAAGAAGTTGTACAGTTTCAGTCTGAAGATGTTGTCGCATCGAGAAATCGGAGCTTACGAATGTTCTGACCGGTTGTCTTCAGCAAGTCTCTATGCCAAGTCCAGGAGTATCGTTTGGGCGAGTCTTGGTCTTGCTGCAACGCGTAATCGAGTTCTGAAACCTGTGCGGGAAATTGAGTATTTGGCGGAAAAGGAGCCAAACAGTACCGACATTTTGAAGACCAACATGTTGGATACATATTATCCAAATCGAAGCAGTCACCTCGAGAATGTTTGTCTGTATGAGGTTCTTCAAAATTACATATTCAAGAGGAACATCAAAGAAGATACTGAGAAAGGAGTGTATGCTGTAATAGGAAGTGAGGGATGTCTGGTCAAGCAAAGAAAATGCCATTTGGTAAACCATCGAAAATTGAGTGGCGAATCTCCTGAAAAAAAGGAGTTTTTCTATTTAGCACTTTTGCAACTTTTCAAGCCTTGGCGTGCAGAAGAGGAACTGCTTGGAGATTTCCTCTGTTACGAAGACTCTTTCAATGCTGCCAAGGAGACCATAGAATGTCCTGCTTTTCCCAAATATGTAGAAATGTTGAATGCGGAAATTGAGCAGGAAGCAACGATTGCAGCCGAGATTGCCAGAGACAGTTCTCAGGACAGTCAGAGTTCTGCTTCATTGAGTCAGGATCCACTAGGAGGACCTGTTATCGAAAATGAAGCTGCCACTGCTATGAATGAAGTGGAAAGAGCCATGGCACATGCTCAGGAGGATGCGGTTAACTTAGAAGAGTTGGAAAGACAACTCAACGTTGAGCAGAGGAAAATATATGACGAAGTTACCATGCAAATTGATCATGGATTAAGTCATGAGAAGAAAGAGTGCTCATGTACGTCGTTGAAGCCTGTCCGACTGTACGTGAGTGGAGAAGCGGGAACTGGAAAAAGTTTCCTTATTAAAGCAATTTCATGTTATTTGCAGGAAAGGACAAAGTCATCGCTGTCTTGTGTTGTCACCGCTCCAACTGGACTGGCAGCACATAACATTAAAGGGATTACTTTACATCGTTTACTGATGCTGCCAGTGGAGCATGACAACAAATTACAATATCACAAGCTATCTGGAGATGCTTGTTGTGAAGTTTCAAGAATCTTGAGGAAAATGAAACTTCTTATCATTGACGAAGTAAGCATGGTTTCCAATGTCATGCTTGCCTTTGTGCATTTGAGAATGCAAGAAGTTCTCAAAACAGAGTATGATGTGTTATTTGGTGGCAAACACATCATTGTTTTCGGAGATCTTCTGCAGCTGACACCAGTGAAAGGGCAACCTGTGTTCAAAATGCTCACGCATAAAGATACCAGGAAGTGCCTAGGGAGCATTGGCAACGTCAATATATGGTTAAACTTCAATTATGCTGAACTGCATGAAAATATGCGTCAGGCGAAGGATGAAGTTTACAAGACTATTCTACAAGATGTTAGAATTGGAAAAGTGACCGAGCATGGGAAAGAAGCTTTACATGCACGATTACTGTCAAATTTATATGCAGAACAAGATGTTGTGCCTGAGAATATTTTTCAGAAAATTACTGAGAAGAAATCTGGAATATGTTTGATGCCAACTCTTGCAGAATGTGCCAAATTCAACAACAAAATGTTGCATTTAGAAAAGCAAGAGATTGTGAAACTGGAAGCTATTGACAGAGTAGAGCATATGGGATCAACAATTATTTTGTCTGAGAATTTGAAAACAAAATTGGATTCATTAGAGAAGACTATATCTAAAACTGCAGGTTTTGAAAAGACTCTGAATGTGTGCTTGAACTGCCGTATAATTTTAAGAAGGAATTTACATGTTGAAAGAGGTCTGGTAAATGGATCAATGGGTAATGTTGTTGATTTTGTAAAATACAGAAATAGAGATGGAATTGAATTTTTAAAAATTAAATTTGATGGCATTGAGGAAGTACAGCTAATTGGTCGTTGTTCTGCTAGATTTTTGCTTGTAAAAGACTTATATGTTCGCCGTAAGCAGTTTCCTGTTTGCTTGGCATATGCGGTGACAATCCATAAATCGCAAGGTTTAAGTGTAGACAGTGCATTGGTGAATATTGGCAGTTCTGTGTTCAAGGAGGGTATGGCATATGTGGCATTGTCACGAGTTAGAACTTTATCGGGATTGTACTTGATTGAGTGTGATGTCACAAACATTTGTGCGGATCTAGATTGTGTTAAGGAATACAATAGGTTAAGAAGAGAGTATGCGCCACATTTGCCTCAATATCCTTTGTTTGAGAAACGTGTGGTAGGCCGGAAACGAAGAAATGTGACCAATACTGGGGAGGTTGTAGCAAAAAGACGAAAAGTCGATGAACCTGAAATTATAAGCAGAAACAAAAAGGATTCTGTTGAAGATGTTGTTGGTTTTCAATTTGAAAACAGTTCTGGTGTCAACTGCTATGCTAATGTAGTGGTTAATGTTTTGTTTTCTCTAGAAAATGTAAAAGAAGAGATTGTGGTCAATTCTGATCAAAGATTTCTGCAGTTTGTTAAATTCTGTGTTAGAGAAATGTAGCACTGATAGAACAAAAATAGAAAGTGTGTCTGAAATTCGAAATCTGTTAGACAGATGTTCAGGCCAAACACAATTCTCTCAAAATATTCAGCAAGATTGTCAGGAGTTTTTAATGTATATGCTTGATGTATTGCATGCTGAAGGTGTAGATGTAGATCACCTGTTTGGGCTTTCTTATCAATGGCAGCATGACTGTGAGAACTGTAGGGTATCAAGTACTACTAGTGTAGACTCAGAAAGATTTATATATTTAACTTTGCCAGACAGTAAATCAGTCTCTTTTAATAAACTAGTAAAAGCAGCTGATCACAACATGGAGTGTAGCCAATGTAAATCTGAAATGATGTCCACATTATTTCTACGAACATATGGCCAGTATGTTATTTTAATGTTCCAACGATGTAGGCCTGATGGAACAAAATTGACAACTTTAATTACAAATTTTGTGGCTTCACAGTTGTCAATATCAGGAAGGACTTTTGTAACTGCAGCAATTATATATCATGACGGTCCTTCAATAACATCAGGACATTACACAGCTTATTTAAAGTCTAGAAATGGCTGGTCATTCTGCAATGATTCTGTTTTAATTTTCACAAAAAAATTGCCGTATGACCTTAAAAATTCTTACCTGGTGTTTTTAAAACCAAAATTTTAGGGAAAGAATCTCGGGATGTGCTCTGAGGAATTTCAAGAAGTTCTAATGGCTCCTACACGATTTGGCCTTGAGGATAAGTGTAGTACAGAGACATAACTTCTTACCATAACATTGGACGTCATGGAGAAATAATTGCTCTTTGAATGAATTCAGAAAAACTGTTTCTTTTTATAAGCAAATTGAAGCAGCCAATCAAAACATGGAGTAGAGGGAATTTAAGTCTGCAATGCTGTCTACTGTTTTATATTGCTTTGTGATTAAAAGTGATGTAGAGAATTAAATAATTGTAGTAGTCATAGAGATAGTGTAAGTCTGCTTCATAGTAAGCAGTATCAGTGTCATAGGAAATGTAGAACATGACTGAGCAAGAAGGGGAAGATCTTACTAGTCCAGGATTGTGAAAATGATCTTAAACATTTTAATTGTGAAAGTTGCGGAAATACAACATGACGGGATTGGCTTACAAGAATTCTAAGAGTTATAAATGGCTCTGACATGATTTGGCCTTGTGGAAACGTGTGGTAGAGAGCAAGAAGTCATTTATTGTATGTAACATGTTTTTCAAAACGATGGAGGTTTTCTTTCAGAAAGTGGCGGTCTGAAAGTAATAACAGCACAACAGAGTGTAAGCTGTTCATAGGACATCCTTCGACGTCATGGAAAGTAAGTTAACTTTAAGGAGTTCGGAATACTGATTTGTTATGTTGTATGGGTTTTTTAAACACAATCATTTTGATTGTGTTTTTTTTTCCCCGCTGTTATATGATGAATACCTTCAAGTCACTGTTATTAGTGAAATTTGATACATTCTGAGAACAGCAAAAATAAACCATTTAACATGTATAATTAATTCTGTACTGTTTGCATTTATGATGTACATTTAGAACTGTGTAGGAGGCATGGAGAAGGAGAGGCTTCTGTAAGTGTCAAAGTTGTTGCATACAGTGCTCATATTCTACGTAGTCTTTCATATGATAGACTACATTTCCACAATGAGATACCTAAGCAAAGGAAACACAGGTGATATGATTGTGGAATGAGCAAAAAAAATTGCACGTTTTTCAATTATATTACCTGTGTTTCCTAACATTACACATCACATTGTGTAGATGAGGTTTAGGCCTGTTCCTGGAGACAGAGGAGGTCTGACATTTGTTCAAGAGTGCAGTGGACATGACTCACTTCGTTGGTAGGCCTCCACATGTATTATCTCCTCTGTATTCTTCAACAAACCTAAATTCCATCTGCAACCCTGAGTAGGACTTACCTGAAACAAATCTGTGGATAGGTTACACCTTATTGGCATCTTGAAACAATCATTTAAAATGTTAGGGTCAGATTTATGGTGGCCGTGCGCCTCTTTTGCTCCATTGTGGGTCACTTTTGTGTAAAAGATGCACCATGTTGCAAGATAGGTTTCAGTTCATCTCCAGCAAGATACCATCAGTTTAAAATGTATATAATTAGCACTTTGTAGGGGGCATGCAGAAGCTGAAGCTTTTGTAAGTGTCAAAGTTGTTGCATGCAGTGCTGCACTTCTGGGTACTGTTTAATATGCTGCACTACATCTGCACTATGAGATAGCTAAGCCTAGGCAACACAGGTGATGTGATTGTGAAATGAGGAAAAGAAACTCCACATTTTTCAATTACATCACCTGTGTTTCCTAAGTTTACGAATGACATTGTGCAGATGAAGTTTAGGTCTGTCCACGGACACAGAAGAGGTCTGGCCTTTGTTCAAGAGTGAAGTGGACATGACTTACTTCATTGGTAGGCCTTCACATGTATTATCTCCTCTGTATTCTTCAACAAGCATAAATTTGATATGCAATCCTGAGTAGGCCTCACCTTAAACAAACCTCTGGAGAGGCCACACCTTATCGTCATCCTGAATCAATCATTTCAAATGTTAGGGACAGATTTATGATAGGTGTATGCCTCTTTTGCGCCACTGTGCGTCACTTTTGTGATGCAGCGGCGGTGCAAAAGATTTGCTATGAGGCGACAAAATTACAAATTGATGCATCTAGGCAGATGTGTCATGCTGTAAAAAACCCGTGCCACATGAAACCGATGCAGCAGTGATGCAAAAGATGCACCATGTTGCAAGACAGGCCTCATTTCATCTCCAACAAGATAAGAAGCTAAGTCTTCTGTAAATGTCAAAATTGTTGTATATACTGCTCAACTTCTATGTACTCTTTGATATGCTAGACTCCATCTGCACTATGAGATACCTAACCAAAGGCAACACAGGTGATGTGATTGTGAAATGAGGAAAAGAAACTCCACATTTTTCAATTACATCACCTGTGTTTCCTAAGTTTACGAATGACATTGTGCAGATGAAGTTTAGGTCTGTCCACGGACACAGAAGAGGTCTGGCCTTTGTTCAAGAGTGAAGTGGACATGACTTACTTCATTGGTAGGCCTTCACATGTATTATGTCCTCTGTTCTCTTCAACAACTCGAAATTTCATTTGGAACCCTGAGTAGGCCTCACCTCAAACAAACGTCTTGATAGGACACACCTTATTGCCATCCTGAAACAATCATTTAAAATGTTAGGAACAGTTTTATGATGATTGTGCACCTCTTTTGCGCTGCCATTGCGTCACTTTTGTGAGACAACAGCAGTGCAAAAGATGCACCATGTTCCAAGATAGGCCTCACTTCATCTGCATCAAGATACTGTTAGTTTAAAATGTATATCTTTAGGACTGTGTAGGGGGCCTGGAGAAGCAGAAGCTTCTGTAAGTGTCAAAGTTGTTGAAAAACTGTTTCTACTTCAATCTTTTCCCTTGTCTTTTCTAATTTTTAAATACATGTTTTAATATTTTTCAAATGTTTGTTATCTCTTTCACAGATTGAAAGTATAAAAATAACAAGCGAGTAAGTTAACGACAATTATAAGGTAAATGTTTTGTACTCTTTTCGTTACATTTCTATCACATTCACCTACTAGTAGTTCGACAGCTTCATTTCTTTAACCCTCAGTTTCCTGCCTTTGCTACTTCCCTCATTCTTTCCTCTATTACCTACTTACTCTACTCCTTCCACTCCTTTTCTCAGTCCCTCTCTTCTCATAGTTCCTCTCTCTTTTTCACTCACTCCGTCTCTATTACTCTTAGTGTCTTTGACTGATCACTCTTTCACTACTTGTTCATTATGCTTTTTCTGTGTAGTTGAAGCACACTAAGGGGCATATTATGAACACAGCCAATAAAATTATTGCTGTTTTTATTGGCAGAAAACTGTTGCAAAAGTGGTTTTAGCAGCAGTTTTCCGCCGCCAAAGCGGCTTTCGCGACACATTTCTGCCGATAAAAGCTGCAAAACTTTTATTGCCTATGTTGATGATATGGCTCTATGTTATTTACATTTCTTTGCTGTTTCAATTAATCTTTTTCTGTTATTTTTTCTTTTCTGTTTTCTGTTTTTTCTCTCTGTTATTCCACATGTTTTAATCTGATTTTGAACATTCACTCACATTCTCCAAGAAACTCTTCTTTGTTATTGTTCTACTCTCTTTTTTTTCTTTCACTTCCTTATCTATTTTGTTTTTCACAATTATACCCTCTTCCATCTTTTCTTCGGTAAATAGATCTATTAAACAGTATCTCTGGTTTACTCCCTATAGCTGTCTTTCTTTTAACATTACTCTCTGTTTACTTCCCTTATACTTACTCTTCTTTTTTTTATTTTATTTTTTTATTTTGGGTTCGCTCCCGGTTCGCGAACCGGGAAGCGAACGGGGAAGCGAACTAAAAGAAATAGAGCTTGCCAGAGTGCTAAACATTCTAGCAATTTTTTTTTGAAAGGGGAGGTAGTTCTGAAAATAACTTTTTTTTAATGTTTTTGTTGTTTTATATATTTTTTTTTGAACATTTTTTGTTTTTTTTGTATTTTTTGAACAGTTTTATGGTTTTTTTTTTGTTTTTGATGGAGGGGAAACAACAAAAAACAGGCATTGAAAAGGGCTCAACAGGAGCAAAAAAAAAATTACTGTCTGGGGCGGTTAGGGCAATTGTGATTTACATAAACTAGGTTGATTAACGTAATGCTCATGTTACCACATGACAGCAATGCACCGCAATACATACAGGTAAATTTGATATGAGCAAAGTTCTCCTGAATGTTTGGCACGGTTTCCCGTGCCTCTGCTCCTGTCAACGATATCTGTGATGTTGACCTGGCCACAGGAGTTGTTGTTGGGTTATCCTGCATTCACGTATCTCTGCTTGGCTGTAGTTCAATGGATGCCACCTGCTCATGTGGCGATGCATGGTATAGTTACCGAAGCTATATTTTTTATCAGTGCCTCTAGATAACCGGTCTTTACAAATGAGGCAGGTGACATACCTAGCATTTACTTTCTTCTGCCCTCGAGGGATTGAAAAAAACTGCCAAATAAAACTGGCTTTCCGATGGGAAACCCGGGGCACCTCTTGTAAGAACTGTGGTCCTTCTGTCTCCTCTTCCTCTAGTTCATCCTCTTCCTCCTCTGTGTTGCTGATGAACTGGGGAGGTGGTCCTCTCTTCCCATGAGGAGGTGGAGGTGGTGGTGGGGGTGCACCAGCTGAAGCAACTAATGAAGCCATTGCTCAACTCTCAAAAAAGGTCTTCCTCTCACAAAGATGAAAGTCAGAGTGAGGAAAGAAGGAGGGGTTTTCATCATTTGGGAAAAACAATAGTTCTAAACTAATGAAAAGTGTTATTTTTAGGTCACCTGACCTAGCCTTACATCATTATGAAACCAAAAGTGAAATGAACCAATGAAAAGTTTTATTAACAAGTCACATGACCTCTTACGCTTAAGTTACGTGCTGCGGAACGCGCCCCAGATCGCTTCCGGTTCGCTGCGCTTCGCGCCTCGGTTCGCGCTCCGGAGCACTTCCGGGTGCGCTAACGCGGCGCGTCATAAGACGCATTACGCGGCAACGCGATACGTCGCGCTTTCGCGACGTGCCGCGGATCGCTTCCGGGGAGCTGCGCTTCGCGTCTCAGTTCAGTGCCGGAGCACTTCCGGGTGCGCTAACGAGGCGCGTCATAAGACGCATTACGCGACAACGTGATACGTCGCGCTTCCGCGACGCGTCACGATGTTGATTTCTAACGCGGCAGTTGCGCAAACGGAACGTTTACCGGTTCGCGGACTGGGTCGCGGCATCAAGATGAGCTAACGGGAGGCTTCCCGGTTCGCGAACCAGGAGCGAACAAAAAAAATATTTAAAAAAAAATTATTAATAAACATATAAAATATATTTTTGGATTTAAAGAAGAATACATTTTACAGCTACAGATATTAGCTTTTAAAAAACCAATGAAATTCACTGAAAAAACCATAGGTTATAGACCATATATAGTTAGGAATTAGCATTTACAAAACCTTGAAAATTCACTGAAAAAACCATAGGTTATAGACCATATATAGTTAGGAATTAGCATTTAAAAAACCTTATTTTACTCACACAAAACCATTGAAATTCCATTTATAGTTAGTTGTACTAACTATATATCGCGCACCCGCAATCCACTGCTGATCATGTCACATATTACATCATTCATGACATGGTCAGTGACATCACTGATGACATCACTGATGACATCTCAAATGACATCACTGATGACATCACTGATGACATCTCAAATGACATCACTGATGACATCACTGATGACTACATCCAGTGACTGTATAATTCTGTAAAGTTAAAATATGTCTTACATATTGAAGAATGAGTGGATGTATAAGTGTCTTGATGAAGGATTTAGTAGGGGCATGACTGACTGTATGAGTGACTGATTAAATGTGTCTCACTGAGTGCATGGGTTAGTGACTAAACTGTCTTAATTTGTGCATCATTATGTCTGTTGTTCTGTAAACTGCTGCATGTGTTGATCATTAGCTATACGAGAGGCTATATGTATTATTAATTGGTTGCCCAAGTATTTCTATGGGAGATTGAGTTTGTGTGGGGGTGGCTGGAAGGTGTGTGACTCTTTGCATAGATGTGTGAGCAGTTTATTCACTAGGTGTATGAGTTCAAGAGTGCATGTGGAAACAGCTACATGGGCAGTTGACTGTGTGCATGAGTGTATTGATGAGTGAATGGATATCTCAATGCTACATGTCATAGTAAGTACATATGTAAAACACAGTACATGTGAGAGTTGGCATATATAAATAACTGTGCATGAGAGCCACTGAATGAGTGAGTGGTTGTATCGATCATTGTGAACTTGTATCAGGGATTGTATAAGAGAGTAAATATGTGTTAGTATATGTTTCAATAAGTAAGGTGTGTTTAACAGTATAGTTGAAGAAATGGAGGTGAGATTGTTTCTTTGCATGACTGACTGGGTGTGTGAGTAACTCCATGGATGAGTGGCAGTGTGTGAGTGTCTGTATACACTGAGTGTATCTAAGGTTATATTAGAGTCTGAAGAGGTTTATCGTATTAGCACAAGAATGATGTCAAATGAGATGTCATCAGTGATGTCATCAGTGATGTCATTTGAGATGTCATCAGTGATGTCATCAGTGATGTCACTGACCATGTCATGAATGATGTAATATGTGACATGATCAGCAGTGGATTGCGGGTGCGCGATATATAGTTAGTGCAACTAACTATATATGGAATTTCAATGGTTTTGTGTGAGTAAAATAAGGTTTTTTAAATGCTAATTCCTAACTATATATGGTCTATAACCTATGGTTTTTTCAGTGAATTTCCAAGGTTTTGTAAATGCTAATTCCTAACTATATATGGTCTATAACCTATGGTTTTTTCAGTGAATTTCAATGGTTTTTTAATAGCAAATATCATAAGCTGTCGAATGTCAAGTACGTGGTAAGTGAAAACATTTTCGTGTTTATGCACACTGATCTGCTTTGAATGGTGCCCCCCCCCCTCATTTCTATTAGGAGTACTCTCTCTTTGCAGATAGTGAAAGGTAGTTAACGCAGGCCTTTGCCCCCGTTGTAATCCGTCGTGCCTGCTTCTCTCTCCATTTGATTGATTGTTATCCAAGTATTTACTGTTTTAGAATTAGTTCTCTTTGGTTCATTCTCTATTTACAAACAAACACAGAGTCGCAATACTCTGTTTAGTCTTTGCAGATAACGAAAAATCGTGTAAAAAAAAAAGAAAAGGAATCGAGCAAAATCAGTAGGCCACTAATGGGATCTCTTTTTGACCTCGCTAAAATAGAAACATTAGGAACAATGCTGCATGTGTTGATCAGTAGCTATATGATTAACTATATGGGTTATTGATTGGTTGCCCAAGCATTTGTATGGGAGACTGAGTGTGTGTGTGGGTGGCTGGGAGGTGTATGACTCTCTGCATAGATGTGTGAGCATTTGATTGACTAGATGTATGGGTTCAAAAGTGCATGTGGAAACAGCTGTATGGGCGGTTGACTGTGTGCATGAGTGTATTGGTGAGTGAATGGATATCTCAGTGCTATATGTCAAAGTAAGTACATATGTAAAATACAGTACATGTGAGAGTTGACATATATAAATAACTGTGCATAAGAGCCAGTGAATGTGTGAGTGGCTGTATGGATCATTGTGAACTTGTATCCAGGATTGTATAAGTGAGTAAATATGTTTTAGTATATGTTTGAATAAGTAAGGTGTGTATAACTGTATAGTTGAGGAAATGGAGGTGTGATTGATTCTTTGCATGACTGACTAAGTGTCTGAGTAACTCCATGGATGAGTGACAGTCTATGAGTGTCTGTTTACACTGAGTGTATCTAAGGTTATATTAGAGTCTGAAGAGGTTCATCGTATTATCACATGAATGATGTCATCAGTGATGTGATCAGTAATGTCAAATGAGATGTCATCAGTGATGTCATCAGTGATGTCATTTGAGATGTCATCAGTGATGTCATTTGAGATGTCATCAGTGATGTCATCAGTGATGTCATTTGAGATGTCATCAGTGATGTCATCAGTGATGTCATTTGAGATGTCATCAGTGATGTCATCAGTGATGTCACTGACCATGTCATGAATGATGTAATATGTGACATGATCAGCAGTGGATTGCGGGTGCGCGATATATAGTTAGTACAACTAACTATATATGGAATTTCAATGGTTTTGTGTGAGTAAAATAAGGTTTTTAAATGCTAATTCCTAACTATATATGGTCTATAACCTATGGTGAATATATATATATATATATATATATATATATATATATGGAACAATGGCCCAAAAGCATTGAGGACGCACTCCCAGTCGATGAAATCTTACGATTTATTAAAAGGACACCAGCAGGGTTCAAAAGCATGCTAAGAATTAAAGCATCAAGAGTTATTCCGTGCAGTTCCCAAGTTTCCTGAAGCCTTGAAACGTGTCAGGAAAAGAAAAAATAAATGGATCCTAATACCGGACTGAAGCTGCTGGTGTCCTTTTAATAAATCGTAAGATTTCATCGACTGGGAGTGCGTCCTCAATGCTATTGGGCCATTGTTTCACATAAACTAACATGGCAGCCCTGCCGTGGAAGGGGGCACCATCGCTGATAAGTGAATAGCAAAGCTGTGGTTGGAACTACATCCTTTGAGGCGGGTAATCTCAGTAACCACAGCACCAATCACAACACCCAATACAGCGTTGGAAATAGCAGTTGCAGCAGAAGGACATAGGCTATGCAGACGGATCAAAAAATGTAAAAATAATTGCAAAAAACTACATCATCCAGAAGGCCTAGGGCCAAAATAACATCAAACAGGAAATGATGTAATAATGTGACTCACTATATTGAGACTGTGAGCCTGGAGCCAAATTGATTGTGAACAAGGGATATGCCATCTCGAAACGCGTAGATTTGTGCCTGCCTGCTTGAGAAACTCCATGCTGTGAGGATTAAATAAAAAAGCACATAAGTGAAGACAAACGCGAGTTCGTCCCGTTTTTCACCCAGCTGGGGGAATTGGTTGTGAATTTAAATGCGGCATGGTTCTGCCGCGGGGATTTACGAACCGGCAAGAGAGCGCTGCAAATTCTGGCGAAAAGGAACCGAGGGGTATCAATATATATATCTATCTATACTAATATTATAAAGAGAGAGCCCAAACCTTTGAGGCGGGTAAGCTCTGAAACTACAGCGCCAATCAGAACACCCAATACAGCATTGGAAAGGTGAGTATAAGCAGATGGACATAGGCTATACACCAGCCCAATATATACATTACAAGTGAAAAAAACCGTTTTGGGACAAAGTAGTCCGTTGTGGGCGTCGGCGTCCTGCTGTAAAGCAATGCTTGCGAAAAGCTTTCTGCGTGAGAAAAGCGTCCTGTGTGAGAATAGCGTTCTGACACGTCTTGAAGTGGGCGTGTAGTTTAGCAGTGTTGTGGGTGTGTGCCTTAAGAGACACCCGAAGCATTGCGTAGAGGGGGAATAGCGTCCTTGGAGTTGTGGCGTTTGGCAGTGACGCTATGTGGGGCATCTAAGTGCACCAAGCAAGTCTTTGGGGAGTGCGTGAACCTACTAAGGCACACGCCCTCAGTTTGTATGCCAGGACTGATCAGGGGCGTCGGCAGGAGCGGACACACATGTTCGCATTCAGCGGAAAGGACGACAAACCGCAGAGCACACGCTCACCTTCCGCGCAACAGAAAGAGGGGTTCTGAGCAGCCGCACAGGCAGGTTGCATGAAACAGTAAATGTACTATGCCATGAACTTTTAAAAAGAGTGCGTGTCGTTTAGCAGTGTTGTGGGCGTCTGCCTTCAGAGACGCCCAAAGCATTGCGGAGAGGGGGAGTAGCGTCCTTGGAGTTGTGGCGTTTGGCAGTGACACTATGTGGGGCATCTAAGTGCACCAAGCAAGTCTTTGGGAAGTGCGTGAACCTACTTAGGCACACGCCCTCAGTTTGTATGCCAGGACTGATCAGGGGCGTCGGCAGGAGCGGACACACACGTTCGCATTCTGCGGAAAGGACAACAAACCGCAGAGCACACGCTCACCTTCCGCGCAACAGAAAGAGGGGTTCTGAGCAGCCGCACAGGCAGGTCGCATGAAACAGTAAATGTACTATGCCATGAACTTTTAAAAAGAGGGCGTGTCGTTTAGCAGTGTTGTGGGCGTGTGCCTTCAGAGACGCCCGAAGCATTGCGGAGAGGGGGAGTAGCGTCCTTGGAGTTGTGGCGTTTGGCAGTGACACTATCTGGGGCGTCTAAGTGCACCAAGCAAGTCTTTGGGGAGTGCGTGAACCCACTACGGCACACGCCCTCAGTGTGTATGCCAGGACTGACCAGGGCCGTCGGCAGGAGCGGACACACACGTTCGCATTCTGCGCAAAGGACAACAAACCGCAGAGCACACGCTCACCTTCCGCACAACAGAAAGAGGGGTTCTTAGCAGCCGCACAGGCAAGTCGCATGAAACAATAAATGTACTATGCCATGAACTTTTCAAAAGACTTTGCCTTGCCTATTCTAACCATTTAAGACATTCTTTTTCGTACCCGGACAATGTCGGGACGGGCTGCTAGTACTAATATAATAAAGAGAGAGCCCAAACCTTTGAGGATGGTGATCTCAGTAACCACAGCACCAATCACAACACCCAATACAGCGTTGGAAAGGGCAGTTGCAGCAGAAGGACATAGGCTATGCAGAGGGCCCCCATATACATTTAAAAGGTAAAATAACCGTGCCAGCAAAGTAGTCCCTTGTGGGCGTGTCTGCGTTCTGCTGTGAGTATAAAAGGAAGGTGTCCCAGACAAGGAACAAATGATTCAAAATATACCTTGGTTTGAAAAGATAACAATTATTTCAAAAAGCAAAGCTATTGAATGCAAAAAAGTTTAATTCAGATTTGCATATGTTACCTTTCATTGGTTAGAAATAAAAGAATATCTACCTGTGCGACGCCTCGAGAACTCTCCTTATTTCAGAGGTACGTCTTTGATTTAATGTACAGCTAGGCTTTCATAATTGTGCCAATGCAAACTACCGGTAGCATTATTATTTCTCAACCGTGTTCCCCCTTCACAGGCGTATTTCGAATCAAATACTATAATTTGATAACACGAACTATCTCAGCACCTGAAGGTGTGCTGAATATATAGGATCCACCCTGTCCACAACCGAATTGAGCAATAGAGGTAAGCCCCATGTGATAAACCGTGCTAGCTGTATGAGATGCGGTGTATCATTGCTCTAATGCTGAATGCCTTCTCCTCATTTTAAGGCGGCAGGAATAAGAATTTAACGAATATCTATCGGCGAGACGCCTCGAGAACCCTACTGAGTTCAGAGGTATGTCTTGGACTTAATGTACAGCTGGGTCCCCTATATATTTGTGCTAATGTAAGCCAACGATAGCACTATTTTTCCACTTTGTCCCCCCGTTTACAGGCGTTTTTTAATCAGGAATCAACCACCGTCAACTTGAGTATATGGACTTACTAAACACCAGAAGGTATGATTTTCATAGCAGCATTACCTCATTCTTTGAAGGTAAAACCAGATAATCTTTTTGAGATTGCTAGACCCAAGTTAGCCTGAATTGGGTTACAGAGTGATGATATATATTGTACATAAAATATATGTGCCTTTTGACAACATGTATTGGAGGTATATCATTTTCAAAGCCTATGTGACTAGACAACGTTGATATGTTTTCCGAACTATCGATTTAACTTCTGAGATCTTTGCCCTATGTAATTAAACCAATAAGAATCGATCTAACAGTTGTATGTGATTCTCGTATATTTTTGTTGGAAGCCCGGAGTTTAAGGAACCTTTAGCCAAATAGGAGATAATAAGTCCTTTCTTTGCAATTTTCAGTTGAAAATCATAACGTGGCCCGGGAGATCTCAGCCCCTGGTGACTCTGTCCCTCTCGCCCTCCGCGATAGGTGAGCTAATAACAGATCTTGTATATTTGAATCCCGCACAATGTGTCTTGTGTCTCATGTAAAATTTGACAACACGTTTTTAACCGAAAATGTTTCCTCAATTCCGCCCTCCTTGTAATAATTAACAGGATGGGTGTGTGCTAATTGATTTCTTTTTAATTGCCCCCAGGAGGTCGCCCACCCACAACTCCTTTGTCCTGAAGAAGACCCGTTCTGTAAGGACCACTTTCCTACTTATAATCTGGGTCGAAACGTAGACTACACAACAATCACCAACTCCTACCCCAAACAAGACCTTAGCGGCTAAAGTGGAGTTTGGCTGTCTGCATCAGTTGTTTTCTGGACTCTCTATGAGCCTTATGTTGTGGCCTTTGGCTAAAGGAACCACATGTACTCATTTCTTGAATTGAGAGTAATACCTGTCACTGAATGAATCAGACTATTCTTATACCCTATCCTATCCTTGACACTTCCCTCACTTCACCCCCTCCCCGTTGTGAATGTGGGCACATTTAAATAAAATGTGTCATTTATATATAAAAAAATGTATTATGTGTTCTAACCAATGAAAGGTAACATATGCAAATCTGAATTAAACTTTTTTGCATTCAATAGCTTTGCTTTTTGAATTAATTGTTATCTTTTCAAACCAAGGTATATTTTGAATCATTTGTTCCTTGTCTGGGACCCCTTCCTTTTATACTGATAGCTACCCAGGTCCCTTTGACTCTAGTGGGTATAACCCTGTTTCTCTTTAACATGCGTTCTGCTGTGGGCGTGTGCTCGGGGCGTGACAAACCCTGGGGGCGTGTGGTACGTTCCGCCCTTCATGCCATGTGAGTCGTAATTGCGCCGCATCAAGGGGCACGCTGGGGGCGTGACACGCTGGGGCCGTGACAAACGCTGTGGGCGTGTGTCCGCGTTGTGGGCATGTGTCCGCCCTTCATGCCATGTGAAGCACCAATTACGCAATTGCGCCGCATCAAGGGGCACGCTGGGGGCGTGTGCTACGTTCCGCACTTCATGCATCTGGGTCGTACATTAATCAGATCGTCTGCTGTGGCAGTGTGCTGGGGGCGTCACAAAGGCGTTCACCTCGAAGCGTGGTAAGTAACCATTCGCAAGACTCCCTTTGGGGGACTGCCCATTTTCTCACACATACTGGGGGTGCCGAATGCAGTGTGTGCCTTGGCATGGGTGCATCTGAAAGGGCCAAATGCAGTGTGTGGCTTGGCCTGGGTGCGTCTAAAAAGCACTCGGGCCGAAGAGCGTCGGTGTGGGTCATAAAAAAATAAGAACAGCGGGAAACAATCATTCAAGACTCACACAATTCTAATTGTTAGACGGTCGCCGCTGGTCCTCAAGCGGGGGCACACGCGACTGAGCGTGTCTGCGGGGACAATTACTGCAGCCTCTCATGCGCGCTGTTACTGAACTATCACATTAAACCAAATTACACGCGCCTGCTAACATCAGCCAGGGCTGTAGCCGGGCACAGGCGGTGGATCACTACACTAATTACATGCGCCTGCTAACATGAACCAGGGCTGCAGCTGGGCTTCAAGCAGGGGGACACGCGCCTGCTAACATCAACCAGGGCTGCAGTTGGGCCTCAAGCGGGGGAACACGCGAATGACCATATCTGAATACACACATTACACACATTCTATTTCATACCCGGACAACGTCGGGACGGGCTGCTAGTATATATATAAATATATATATTACTAAATCCTTCCCTCTTGTATCCCTCCACTCTCATTCTCAATCCAAATAACTGACTAACATATCCACCACTCAAATTACTTTCATATTTCACTATACTAATTCACCACTAATCCTTTATGGGTTCTGGAGTAGCAAACTACTTGCCAAAAAAGCGCATCAACACCCCATCAGGAGCAGGAAGTGCTATATAAATGCAAACCTTCTTTCCCTCTTCTATCCCTCTACTATTGTTCTCAATCCAAATGACTTACTAACATATCTACCACTCAAATTACTTTCATATTTCACTATATTAATTCACCACTTATCCTTTATAGGTTCCAAAGTAGCGTGCTACTTGCCAAGAAAAGCGCTTCAACACCCCACCAAGGGTAGCAAGCGCTATATAAATGCAAACTATTTTTCCTCTTCTATCCCTCCACTATCGTTTTCAACCCAAATAACTGACTAACATATCCACCACTCAAATTACTTTCATATTTCAGTATACAAATTCCCAACTAATTCTTTATGGGTTCCAAAGTTGCATGCTACTCGCCAAATAAAAGAGCTTCAACACCCCATCAAGGGTAGCAAGCAGTATATAAATGCTTAACTTTTTCCCTCTTCTATCCTCCACTATCCTTCTCAATCCAAATAACTGACCACCATTCAAATCACTTTCATATTCCGCTATACTAATTCACCACTAATCCTTTATGGGTTCTGGAGTAGCATGCTACTCGCCAAAAAAGCACTTTTACGCCTCGTCAGGGGTAGTAAACGCTATATAAATGCAATTACAATACAATATATATTTTTCACAAGTTGTGCCTTGAAAGAGTGCAGTTCACACAACCTGGGTAGTAAAAAAGGCTATTATGTGGGGTGCATTGATATATATCTCAAATGTCACTTCATAAAAAGCTCCTGTTTCAGTGCCTTATGATAGGCAGAGTGAAATAAAAGTAATCTGGTCCAGCCTTAAATCTGCATAAACCCTGTGCTGACATAGCCTCCTCAGATGTAATCCCCCACAGCAGTGGTAAGGTACCCCATTTCAAGTCATGTATAACGCTCACTGAGCTTGACATATGCAAGGCTCTGCCCTACCACTGACACCCTTAAAGATTTGCTGCTTTCTCGATACGCCAGTTTGCCTCTGCTTCTCAGTATATCTGTCCCTGCTATGGATTTCTATTTCCTGTAATGATTCCTCCCCTCCTTTAAATTTCATTCAGTTTCTCTAATGGGTCTAATCCTGATCACCACCTTCCTCAATATCATTCACTTGCCTATTGCCCATCGTCTTCCACTGGTCCCTAGTCATCCTTGCCATATGACATAGACTCATAAACTCTATGTTATGTTTGAACTTTCACTTTTCCTGATAACTAATTAAGTTTAGTTAGTTGCATTCTAGAATGCACAACTGATCATTACCAAATTCTTAAATGCTATGAAATGTATCACTCTCTTATGTCAATCAAACTCATCATCCACACTCTCAGTCCTGCTGTCTCTTGAGTCTATAATTAATTGCAATTCCTCAAGCCTGGAGTTGAAATCACACCTCTGCTCTCCTGTTCAACCCCCTCATAAAGAGAATACTCAATACTTTGAAACAGCAGTCCACAATTCTGTATGTATACATCATTTTTATATAACAGTACTGCAACAGTAACCTTGGCACTTATAATATAGAAATATGACCCCTAGGGTGCGCTGAAGCTATAGATAATTAGTTTCCAACCTTTTCTGTACTAAGATCTACTTATATTCACAGAAAATCACTTTGAGCTACTACTATTGGTGTTGTAATACTGACCACATCAGACAAGATTACATTAGTGCTCACTATATGCAAGATTACCAGCACTGAACACCTCTATGCATCAGGCGCTTTGTCAGCAGTAATGTAAAAAAGACTTTGTCAACGTGGAATGCCTCTACGTGGGTAATACATAACAGCCATAGCTGCAGTTCAGCATTGTTAGCAAAAGACAAAAAGAAAGTGAGGCATTGAAGAGAGGGTGGAGTAGATGCCTAAATTAGATGCCTACATTTTGGGAGCATGTACAAACTATGACTGAACCAAGGTTCCCTGTTTTCAAAATGCTGAGGGTTCCAGGCAGAGAGTGTCTAAACTTCTAAGAAAACACATATCTCAGAACTGTCAGTTTCTGTGAAAGACAGTAAAGACAATTACTAAACTATACTGAAAATGCTGCACGGGAATGCAACATAACACCCAACACTTTAGAAGCGTTAATCGGTCACATTTCACCAACTTATTATTCCATTCATTAATTACAATGGTGAGGAATTTATTTGTCTACAACCTGATGATTTGTAGGAAAGGGTTTGGCTCCAGCAGGAAAAATTACCCTTTACGACTACATGGTCATTCAAAAATGGTGGAAATGTTCACTGTTGTTTTTCAAAAACTGCTGTCCTTCACGGTTCTTGCAAATTCATGTTCACTGCAGTCTTCTCAAACATTATTTCGAGAATGTTGTCTAAATTTAGAAAATGTATAAACATATGCATCTCTTTTTATGGTCTGAAATCTGAATTTGATTTTAGGGCTTCCAAGCTGCAATCATTCAAAAATGATATTGGTGT